>NC_081531.1:20424702-20791577 GCF_030273125.1 Centropristis striata | reverse complement strand
GCTTTTCCAGAAAGTGAAATCCTGTACTAACAGAGTATCACAGCACAGCTGCCGTCTCCGAGTCTTTCTCTGTACGTCTTAACAGACTGTTTCCAGGATGTCTGACTTGTTTGTTTAACTAAGTTGTGTGTGTGGTTATTGTGGTTGTTGTTTGTGTTTTGCTGTGCTGTAACCAGCTACTAACAGTTTGACTTGATAGCTTTCTCTGAATGGACAGCCCTGTCGGTGCTTTTTCCTGCCCTGACAAGCTCTCGTGTCTCTTTCTTTTTTTATCTCCTCTCTAACCATTTTCCTCTTCTTCTTCTTCTTCTTCTTCTGCTCCTCTGTATTTCTGCTTTTCCTCCTTCTTGTTATGTGCATGCTGTGCATTGTGCTCAGACCCGGGCTCTCCTAAGAAATGCCGGGCTCGCTTCGGCCTCAACCAACAAACGGACTGGTGCGGTCCTTGCAGGTGTGTACCAAACATCTAACCCCACCCACTCCATAGCATCGTACTGCCGTCGTGAAACAGCAAACCACATCTTTCCTCACAATTAATCATCCGTCCATCAGTGCATCACTTCCCTCTGATGGCATCTGAGTTATTCAAGCATTTCTTAAAGGCAGAGCTGCTCTGGGGGTGGTACTAATCTCCTTAATCTGGCATTATCATTTTAGTTTCCTCATCTCTAACCCTCCAGCCCCTTCATTCGTCTTATGTTGAAGTAACCAAGCTCCACCCACTGACTATTAACTCAACCAATGAGATTATGTCTGCCTCAAGACGAGCTCTGCCCCCGAAGAATGTTTGAGAATCCAGCCTGATCTCTGCATGCTCTTCTTGCACTAACTTTGTTGCTCTGTAAATTGAAGCATTATAGCCAGATATATGGAGTAAAATGGTTGTAAAAGAAATGCAGTATAAGCACATTTTCGCAGTTGCAGAAAATATGAAAACATCCCTAAAAAAAATCTTGCAGCATAATCCTATCATTTCAAGTCAGTAAGATCAGGGTCCACATTAGTAATTTTTTTAACTTTGAACTTGAGGTTTTGTTTTTTTCAGAATTACTGTTCTAGGATCAGGTCCAAAAGGGGGTTTCTTTGACTTTAGATGAGGCATTACATGTGGGGGGGGGGACCTAACCAGATTTATTTATTACCAAAACATAATTTTCTCACCTTGTTTTTTTTTCTGTTAAGTCTCGTACTCAAAGGTCAGAGGTGGTTTGGGCTGTGCACTGCTGTTTTAATGCACATCTTCCCTGTTAACTTAATGTAGTTAAAAGAGAGTATCACTCTGGTACTCAAAACAAAAATACACCAACTATGCCAGTGAAGTGATATAGATATATAATATTATAATATATAATATTTATTTATATTTTGATTTAAATTATTAAAATATTCTTTTTTTTTTACCCCATTATTGAATTCATCTCCTGATATGTTCTGACAGATTTTAATAATTTGTGCAAGGTTGTGTTGACATTCTTACAAGGAAAACTTTACCAAATCAGCAGCAGCAGCAGCAGCAGCAATGAATGGCAGTTTACAAGTTATAAACTTTCACAAAACATTTCATCTCTTATGTTTAGTAGAGCTTTATTGTTATTCAGTCGCTAAGGTTACAGAATTGAATTAATTACATCCTGCTAACAAAAATGTTCCTCTCTTGGTTGTAATTAAGAACCAATGCTGGGAATTTCCCAGTTTTCCTACTGAGAGCAAAGCCTTAGTCTGAGAGTGAAACAGAAGACTCATCATAACAAAGTTCTCTAACAACACATTTATTTACCAGTACTTTGCATCCAAACTTACCTAAGGCTTATTCTAAGTTTCCCTGGCCTCTTCCCAAAATGCAAAATGCAACAATCTCAGACAGTTTCTCTGTAATGTAATAAGGCAGAAACATGGTATTGGTACAATATAAATCAGAAGCAGGCCCATCACCTCCTCTGTTTTAGTCACAGCAGGGTGTACAGTAGAGGACAGCTTCTCTGCAGGAGTCAGGAATCTGTGCGGTTCTGCAGAAAAGCTTCTACCACCACAGCACTGTAGCAGCCCCGTCGTCTTCCCCACCATCACGTCATGGAAATCTAAGTGTGTGTGTGTTTCGGTTTGAGAGAACAAAGGGGGGTGAATGTGGTTACAGCGAATCCTTATCACCACAGCTCAACACACACACACTCCCTGCAGCTTTGCATTTTGACGGCGTTCTCATGCCCATCTGCTTTCAACTCTCTCCATTCATGCGATGTGGTAACAGGCGCCTTTTGATGGTGAACTCTGACATTTAGAAATCACTTTCTATTGCACTCTTCCTCCCTCTCTCCCTCTCTCTCTCTCTAAATATGGCCTAGCGCCTTTCCTTGCGGTTAAACCTGGTGACTCATATCATATTCTGGTAATGATCATGGGATCCTGTTAACTGCTTTGATGCTGCACTCAGAGGTACACAAGTCTGCTTTTAAGTTTAACACCTTACAAAGCACAGCACGTCACTGCTCTTTGTCTATCAGACATGCAAAGGATTGACTTATCCTTTTAGTTTAACACTTATAGTAAAAACAGAAGTAATATAATAAACTAATTCTACACTTGTGTGGTATTTCCTGATCTCAAATAATGAATTATTGTTCATGCAAGTGGAAACAATTGGCCAGACTCACTCCAAAGTTTTAAAAAAATTACACAGACTAACACCTTTAAAGTTCAGTTATCTAGTTTTTATCTTGTTTATTTCGTTGGAACAAAAACCGAGATCTAAAAGCCACAATATGTGGTTTTACAGGGAGTTGCCGATTGTAACTATTTCTAACTAAAAACGTTAATCTATCAGTCAAGCACTGTGAGCAGCATCTCTGCTCTCTCTCAGGGGGCCCCCTTCATATCTGGCAGTAACATGTATCTTGAATGATCTGAGTGGACACCTCATTTCAGGTTTGCATGCACCCAAATGCATTGATCACTCGGACCACATTCACAATGGTCTATCTTTTAGCAGTGTGTATGCAAATGTGTCCTGACATACTCCCATACACAGCGTCATATTAATGTGCATCAGCAGGCAAAAATGAGATGGGGTGCACCTGAAACACAATAAAACCAAAACTGAAATATCACAACTGGCCGAGGAGGTGTAATTTCTTCATCTTTTAATTTCTGGCAAAATAGACAGGAAGTGCATTGCTGCCTCCCACCGGTTAAAAACAAAACCGTATTTGGTTTTTACAAAACAGGAATAATGAGCGTGTTTATTTGCATACAGAGCAGGGAAGTGACACTTGCAACACGTGGAATGCCAGATGTGATATGCAACTATTTACTTGTCATCAGATTACCCAAGACACGTCACTCCCACTATTACCAATCATTAATACTTTTACATTTCTGATTGTTTATAAATCAACTAATAAGACACATGTTCACCAGTGAGTGGACTTTGCACGAAGCCACACTAGCTGTTTGTCCCTGCAGCCTTTGTGTTACATTTATGTTATGGAGCCAAGTGGCACTTCACTTTACTTAGCTTAGCATAGACATGAAAGAGTTTTCTCATCTAATTATCAGCAGGAAAACGAACAAGTGCATTTATCAAAGTGTTGTGTTTTTACTTTTTGACTACTTCCCTAAAGTGGATTTGTGTTTTGATCATTAACTCTTCATTGCCAGATGTACATAGACTGTCACTAATACTTCATGTTGTTCATTATGACCATGTGTCTCCCTGTTCATTGACATCAGTGTGAATGATACATCTTCATTAAAGCCTGCTGACGTTTACCATCCACACTTTATTCACAGATAACTCTCTCTGACTGTCCCTAGGAGGAAAAAGAAGTGCATTCGCTACCTTCAAGGAGGAGGCTGCCCCAGCCCAACTTCTTCAGATTTAAGTGCTATAGACTCTCCCCCCTCTCCTTCCCCTGCCCGCCACCGTCTGTACCAGCACCAGCTCCCCCCATCCCCGGGCTGCTCCCCACCGCCCACCTCACCCTCCGCACACCTCCCCCTGTCTCCGCCAACACACACACGCTCACACACGCGCTTACCCCTGCAGCAGTCTGCCGGCAAGCGCAGTGACCTCCGTCAGCCCGCAACCAAACACACCCACACACACCTGGAACTGACCGGCAAACAGACGCACTGCTCGACGGCGTTGTCAGCCGCCAAGGCCGCAGGACTTTCTCTCAAAGTGCTAACAGAGTCTCAGTGATCACTCCAGTCTGCTCACATCATTGATCCATTTCAGCTCAGCTTCCTCCAGAGCCATGAAGATAATTTTCCTCACATTTACCCACACACTGTGGTCCTTTTTGTTTGATGAAAACAAAAAATAGGAGTGAATGAGGGTGGCATGGTAGTAATGAAGAAGGGGGTGTCTCATTTCAGAGGCTGGATCCTCCACAGTCTGTGTTTTTACACAGAATACACAATTAACAGGTCATTGAGGCCTGTTTACTCTGAAAGACTCATTTAAATGGTCAATTATTTATAATATCAGTTGAATATTTGTGGTTCAGTGATCACTGAGGAATTGTTCCCAGCCTGGGCATGTTATTGTTAGGTGAGAAAAGGGCTGGGCGATATGTAAAAAATCTGATATCCCGATATTTTTTTAACCAAATACCTCGATATCAAAACAATATTAGAACATTGACCATTTGTACAAAATATTAACACAAAAAGATTTTTGATAATCAGTAATGTGGTTATAATTACTAAGTGTACGAAGGCAAATAATAGATGCCTTTACTGTAATGCAGTCTTTAAAATTAGAAAAAGACAACACAATATCCAAAATCTAAGATGATGTCTGAAATCATATCACTATATCGATAGATAATCGATAAATTGCCCAGCCCTAGATTAGTATTTACCATTAACTTCATCAACTGTGTCACGTGAAAGACTAACCTCTGTGTAGTGATCAACTGAAAGATCGACCTTTTAAGCCACATTAATGGGTGGATCCAGCTCCTGAACTGGTGATTGAATCCCCCACCAGTCACCAAGACTTCCAGTTGTACAGAGGCAGACCTGTGATGAAGGGAGAATTAAAGTCAGTGGTTCTTATGCTGCAGCTAACGCAATTAGTTTTTCCTTGAGGACAGCTCTGTCTTTTGAGAAAAAAAAAAAAACTCCCGAGCCCCGCTCTGTGCTCTTGCGCTTTGACCTCCATGACAATCACAAACAAAATTTGGTGTAATTGTAATTTGTTAAATGAACCACATCAACAGACTCTTCTTTAGTGATGTTACATGTACGCTTTCCTTCAAATGTAGGCGTTTTCACTTTTCATCCTCACATTTATCACTTTGACACATTATCCACCACCATCACTCAGACCAAACCAGAGGGGAGCAGAGACCAGCAACCAGCCACCTGACCAGCAGAACCTCAGCTCAAAAGAGAGGGGCACATTCACTTTTTAGCTGCCATTTTGTTAACAGTTGGACTTCAGTTTTATTCCATTTCCAAACATTTTTACAAAGACCTGTGCAGCCCTCGGACAAACATATTCAGCAGGTAAAAAAGTCACATACATGACAGAGTATCCCAACTGCAAGTTACATTATTTCTTTTAGGCACTTTCAGATTGTCACTATATCAACCGTTACATTTTTGCTCTGTTTTTGCCTGATTTTTGAACAAATCTCATGATTTTTAAGGTCAGATGTTTTGCTGGTGGGGAAACCCTCAGAGAAAGACGAGAGGGATTTTTTTTTCTCTTGGCCTGTTTTCGCAGCTCCGTAAACTTATGAGACCAAATGGGTACTATTATATTGCATTGTGTTGTAAAGTTTTATAAATGTTGGAATTCCCTATTATAATTAAACTTTTATATGTTTTTATGTAAAAAAAAAAAAGTAGAAAAAACAAAAAATAATTTAGTTTCTACCATTTCTTAAAGCAATACATTTTGTGTCTGTCCTCTTGTGCAGAATTTTACTTTTTGTTTCGGTCAAGTGTTACTGCAGCAGCGTTCAAATGATATCTTGTGTTCTCAATCTGTGCATGTTCCAACGTCAATGTAACAAAAAAAACTGATTGACTAAAAAGGCTTTAATTTACCGTTCTGCTTGCAGCTTCAAACTCAGATTACAATGTTGCAGACAAACTGTAAACTGAGCTTTTGTACAGCAAATCTGTTTTCCTCCAGCAGAGAGAGCTCTTGTGCTAGAAATAGCTTGTTTTATTTTGAGGATGTTCACGTCAGTAGTGAGAACACCTTGAAGATGTCTTTGGTATTTTTTACGCCTCTGATGTATTACTGGTTTTTGTTTGATGTATTAAAGTGTTTTGAATATCCTGTCCATGTCTACTCTATTTTAAATGACAAATTGTCCAAAGAAGGTCATGCTCCTTGGCACCTTCAACACAAAAATAACAGACACCAGCCTTTTTATGCATTTTATTTACTCCTTCAAATGTTTTATCATCCCAATAGCCAGCATCAAAAACTTTAACTGAGAAATTTCCAGTTCAAAACAACATGAATTAGGAATGAGGTCCTCGATGCTGTGTGACAACACTCAAGTACTTCCGAGTCCAAAGGACTTAATGCAATTTACAGTTTTCCACCTCAAACTTCACTTTTCCGTTAAACAGCCCATCCTCTCTGAACATGGTTTCACAGAACAGATGCATTTACAGAGCAAAATGAAATATTCACCCTTTCATCTCCATTGTCAAAAAAGCCATTTTATTTAATCAATTGACCTAAAAGAAAAACAAACATGTCCAGTAAAAAAGACAACCATACCGATTAATAATAGGGAAACATCTTCTAATTCTTAGGGGTACAAAGCCATGAAACCAGTCCTATTTATTTTATGTGAATACACCACGTGTGTGTGTGTGGAAACAGCTTTTCTGAAGCTTATTTATTTAAATAAATGACAACACACAGGCAAGTTAAAATGGTCATGCTATGGGTATACAGAAATTAAGGGAAGGAGTGTGAAGCTCTAAATATACTAAATGTAAATATTGACAAGTATGAACAACGCCAGTGCAACCAGTTAGAAGGGACAACTCCTTTTCAGTGTGGTAGTGTTGGCAGGTCTTCCCCTTTACTTCTCTTCACACCACTGGTTCTCTTTGCGTACCTGTGGAGAAGAGGGATAAACTGAGTGAAGGGCAGGTCAACTGTCAAAGCTGTGATCCCTTGTACAGAATAAAAATGGCTTTTTATTATCTTTAGCACCACTCCGAAGTCTATTATTTCCTCTTAACTTGTAAAGGACCTTTTTCTCTGAGGGACAAAAAACTACCTGGGCTTCTTCCTCCTCTGTGAAATCATTTTTGATGTTGAAAGTCTTCCTGATCTCCTCTGGAGTTTTGCCTTTAATCATGTTGGCCACCGTCTTGCAGGTAACATCTAACAGACCTTTGATGTCCAAATAGTTGGCAGCCTAAAAAGGAAACAACAGTGACAAAGAAGATTAGTGAGCGTGAGAAAACATATTGATGCAAGATATAAATGCAAGCAGAAAGTTATGATTGGAGTGAGATTTGATCGGTCAGACCACATTTGGAGGTGGAGGCTGTGATCAAATCTCCGCCTCAGGTGTAAATTCTTACGAAATAAAATCTTTCCAGTAAGTTCAAAGATCATCTAACTCTAGCTCTTCCTGTTAGCTTAAGCAAGCCCAGCAGTATCAAGATACAAATCGGAGTAAAAGGTGAAGTGAGAAACTATTTCAATACAAATCAATACACTTTTTGCCAAATTCAGTCACTATCTCCTCACAGGCTGCTAGGAACTATCCTGTGTGTGCTCTGAAAAAAAAATCTGGTATTCAAACACAGCCATGGTTCTGTAAATGATAAACAAAGTTGCTCCGACCGAGTCACATGACACTAATCTGTTTGTGCTGGTGTACAGGACAGGGGGAAAGGCCATAGATGTAGAAAGAGAAAGGCAGTTGGAGTGAGAGCAATGATAACAATAAATCTGGCACATGCTAATGCTCTGAAGGAGCACTGAGGGGAGGGGTGTATTTGTTCGGGTGTTGAGTTCAAATATCAACACTTTTCTCCATTATCTCTGACTCCACCTTGAAGACAAAGCTTAAAAGGGGCCCAGAATCCAGGAAGGCTAGTGTGAGTAATAGATTTATGAATGTGAAGGCTTATTAAATGCCAAAACACAGCAGTTCATATTATAGATCATGTTCATAGATACCCAGATATTAAAGTGTTTTTGGTATTTTCATATCGCTCTTCCCTGTTGAGTGAGGCTACATTTCAAAGCCATCAGTTTACACATTGGGCTGAGGTCACCAAGTAAAAACATAAACTCCCCTTCCCGCTGTGTTCCTGTAAACTAACATCCAATAAAACCTGTTAAACCTTGTATACACCACGTCATATGACATGGGAAGGGAGAACGAACTGTGCTTCTTCTCAACCCTACCCTCTTCAGCAGCAACGATATTTGTGCATGTAAACACATTCAGACAGACAGCCTGGGGGGGAGGGGGACAACACCCAGACTTGTGTTTCAATTCCTGGAAGCCCACATCTTGTCCAACACCTATTTCCCAGTCCAAGGTACCGCTTAGGTTACCTTTCACATTCTCTTCCTGCTGCCCAGAGAAAATCATTTTAAACCCAAGATCACTCCCTGTGGTTTTTTAAAACAGTCTTTTCAAATACGACAGCAAACCACCAATCTTCCAGCTGTTGCTAAGCAACTTTATTTTATTTTTTTTAAGTCTCTGTCAACTGATAGAAAACACTCCTTTTTCTTTTTCAGCAGGGAATGAAATATACCACAGGACATGTAGGATCTCACCTCCCTAAATGGGAGGTGTACCAATGTTATCCATTATGTTATTTTTTTTTTTAAAGATTTTTTTTTTGGTATTTTTCATGCTTTATTGAAAAGTGACAGATAGAAAGGGGGTGACAGAGGGGAGGACATGCGGCAAAGGGAGCACAGGCCGGATTCGAACCCGGCTCCGCCGCAGCAAGGACTCAGCCTTAATGGTAAGTGCTCTACCAGTGTGAGCCACCGGGACGCCCCGTTATCCATTATGTTATAAAGTTTTTAGAGTTCAGGTGAGAGATTGGGGTTTGGCTAATAATGGTTGTAGATAAGGGTAGTCTCAATCTCCAAGGAATGAATGCAGGTCAATGGAACGTACATGTAATATAATTTAAACTGCATTTACCAGAATGAGTTCAAACAAGGTGCCCTGGTCCACTTTGAGGAACTCCTGGTCCCATACAGGAATGTCATCTGTCCTCTTCTCCTTGTTCTCATCGTCCTCAGGAGGAGGAGGGTCATCTTTGTGATGAGTGCACCACTGAATCACCTGAGGAAAACACACACAAAGCCAAAAGCAATGGATTACAGTAGTCATAGCCCATCAAATATACATGACATTTGTTAGCACTGCACTTCAAACTGGATCACTCTTTGACTTGTATAATTACTATCACAGGATCTCCAAATGACTTCTGACTAAAATAATTTTAAAACCCTCATTAGAAATAGCTGCAGCTCTGAAGCACAGGCATGAACTTGTAGAAAAGGCAAAAAGGCCTTCATAGCCTTCTTCTGCCACAAATAAGATTATTTGAAGACTAGTCGAGCTTGTATAACTACTGTTGAAAGATTTCAGGTGGCCATAGTGCATGTTAAAACATGTAATTTGTCACAACAATCAACTTGTTCAATGTGTGGGAAACCACTGAAATCTTACCATATCTCTCTAGTGTGTGTGTGTGTGTGTGTGTGTGTGTGTGTGTGTGTGTGTGTGTGTGTTCTGTACCTTCTTAAGGATGGCAGCATTTACATTAGGGAGGGGAACTGGGTCATCATCTCCTTCATCATCCATTCCCAAATCTGTCAAAGAATCAAGTAATGTTATACATATATATAAAAAATATATACATGTCAGCCAAAGTCAAATGTTTGTGATGATTTAAAAAGTTGTACCTTCTAACATGGTCTTGATAGTAACAGACTGTTTGGCTATCTCGACATCGACCTCGAAGATTTCCCCATCAGAGCTCTGTAACTTTATTGTGGGCATTATCTGTAGAGGAGACAATAGGATTATTATCACATTAAAAGATTAGCTCAATGAATATACATCTGTATAAATGTTACAAGGCACAATCGTATTTAACACTAATTCAACGTCTGACCATTGCTAACGTTGCAGCTAACTAAGCTAACTTAATATTGACGTGATGGCCAGTTATCCCGCTTAGACACCGTTAATATTGGGTAGCTGAATAATCTGTGTTAAATCCGGTACAAATGCAAACACATCTTAACGTCACCGACTCTGTCGTTGTTATTAGATATATCAACACAAACGGCAAATGGTTAGCGTTATAGCGCTAGCTCCAAGCTAACCAACGATACATTTAGCTAACGTTAGTCACCTGTTAACACGGTAATGGCAACAAAATAGCTAACTGTTAGCTTACTATTTGGTTGGTGATTTACTAAAAGGGTTCCCGTCAATGCATAAAATACCAGATCCACGTGTTAAACATCAGCTAAATACCCTACCTTATAGCCAACACAAATCCTATAATGTTGGTTAAATAGTAAGCTAACCAGGCAGCTAGCATTACCAGGCACTATGCTAGCATGTTAGCTTGACGTCAGTGAGGCCTCCTAGCAACCGCGCCGCGGCTATTCAAACAAAGATGTCAACAAAATGTAAAGATCGATTTGACCTCAATATATCCAAAGATGAACAAAATGTGACAAACACCTTCCGCTTTGCAAAGCAACGTACCGTAAATGTTTTAACTCAGATCCAGAGGTGAAATTCCTCTGTAGTCAACAGCAGGGCCTGACAGACGCGGAGGCACCGATATGGGCTGGAAGTGTCTGGATGAACCTGGTGGTGAGCCCTATGGGTGAGCCTGCCGCCCGGATAGTGGAGGAGTGAGGGGGGGTGGCCGCATGAAAGCTGCTTTTCCTGTTTATCTAAACCTGTTTGTTTGTTTGTTTTTTTGTCTTATGTTTGTTTGTTTCACATCAACACACTAAATGATACAGAGGTTTATGCTTTAGGTAACCCTCTGGAGTCCATCCATTTATTGAAAATACACATGTTTTATTTACGGTAATAACTATTTATATATCATATGTAGACAAGCTAAGAAAGCTAGTTAAAAGTGCAATCATAGGAGCTTTCACAGTGTGTGACATTTATGTTTCTAGACCATTTTTCAATTGTGAATTTTCTTTCTACAATTAAAACTATTACTATTTTTAATCTACATGCAAATAGACTGTTTTGTAGTTGTATTATTTATTATTTTTTCTGCTGTTTTTGTGTGTATATATGGTAAAAAACAAAACAAAAAAAAATGGTAGTTTTCCATAGACACCTGTGTCTTTTGTTTGTATTTTGGTTCCTGGCAGCTTTATACTTTGTTAATTAAAATAAAATGAAAAATCTGACTGATAGCCAAGTTTGTGTGGAGAAAAAGGAGCCATGCATGTGATGTAAGGACAGACTGAAAGATGCTAAACAGAGACAGAAACGAATGCATAGGAAGTTGACAAATTTGAACCAAAATCTCCTAGACTTCAGAGGTTTAGGGTTTAACACGATAAGCTTAGGGTGCTGCTCACTATACAGTGGCATTATATAATGAAAATAAAGACCTGTGTTACCATATACATTGATTTACTTTAAGTACTTATAACTAAATGCAGTATATAAAGACCACTGTGAATTAGCATTATCATGTATTTTTTGTATATAAGGAATTCATATGCAAATACAAATGACTGAAAAAATCCTGAGGCATTAAATATATCAATAAATGCATATTTTCTTTTATTTAAAATTCCTCTTTTATTTTCTCAGGGGACAGTTATTTTATAACGTCAAATTAATTTATCTTAGCATTATAAGTCAAAAATTGATTTAATGTCAAGTTACTCTGTAAACTACCAGAGGGGGGCGCGATCTCCTTATTACAGTTTTTTTTTTCCAGTTGATTCGATGGTGCTTTCAAGTGCTCGTCGAAGCTTTCATTCACAGTTTTGACTGCATAATATCTATTTCTAAATGTTGCATCACTACTTTTTTCATGAATAACATACTAAAATTGCATTTTAAAAATGTTTTTTTGTCGTGGCTATTGTGTTGTTTTCTTTTACATCAAGCTGCACAGCACTTAAGCTTGAACTTTTGATTGTAAGCGGCAGTGGCATACTTCTATTTTATAAATGTGTGCATATAACAACATACATTAAACAGAAAAGCAGGTACAGCAATGTTATTTAGTTTAAAACTTAAAGTGTCAGTTCCACTGTTTTTAATTTGTTCCAGTCATTATTAGAATATTATGATAGCACTTTAAAGCAACTGTTCCCAGATAAATATTACATATAAGCCAACATAATTTCAGTATAGCCTTCTAATAATTAAAGGGAACAGTAAAATTAATAAAAACAAAAATACTATTTTGCTGTCGACGCTCATAATTGTGCCCACACCAACAATCCCTCCTTACTGGCAAATGTTAGCATTGGAGTATGGGAGACATAAAATTTTTGCCTTTTATTTTATTTGTTTATAAAACCTTTTGATACTTACAATGTCCTAATAAACTGAGAGTTTACTGTAACACTCTCCAAGATGAAGGTCACCAGTGTACAAACCTCTCCAAACCA
Organism: Centropristis striata; assembly: GCF_030273125.1. NCBI lineage: Eukaryota > Metazoa > Chordata > Actinopteri > Perciformes > Serranidae > Centropristis > Centropristis striata. The sequence continues at coordinate 20,778,928 of NC_081531.1, read as the reverse complement.
CACACCCTGAACTAATTCCTCAATTGTAGCACTGCCAGACAACCTGTAGCCCAGATGGCGGAACCTTCTCACTGGTTGCTGAACTGGCTGACTTCCACATGGTTCAAAATTAATCACAGGTCAAAGGGAGCTTACAACAGACCATAACACCAATGTTGCCATTTCATTCAGGGCAGTGTTCAGTGTTCTAAGAAAAGAAAGACAACAGCACATTCACATCAAGGAGCCACCTTTCGTCTTTATTATTCAAATGGTTTGGTTAACAGACTGTATTTCACAGGGAGTCAGTGAGTTGATGTGGATGAACACTCCATCATCTATCATATACACCAAGCTGTGTGACTGCAGAAGTGGTTTCCTTAAAAGTTACACAGGACAAAGAAACCTTGTGTAGAACTTGCCTGATGGGGGCTTTATTTGTAATTTTTTAAAAATCAAGAAGAAAAAAAAAAAAAGACGTCCGTAGTGTGAAATAATTTTCATCTTTTTGACATATGTTACATTGTTTAGATTTACAAAAGTGCAAACAGATCATGTTCAGAGCTCTCAAATATAAGCCATGGCATGTGGGGTTCAAACAGCCGCATTCAAAGTAGCAAATTTTCTTCTTGGACCTCGGTGCCATCAGTCCAGCTACACCAGGTACAAGATGAGGAACTTAAACATCACTGTTGTTATACATAGTGGGGGAGATTTTCAATACAAGTCATCAGCAATGAATATTGTAATGGTTATGGCACGCACCTTTTGGTCCATTCATAGACACACCGACATTGTTTTTATTTGCTTAATGCTTAAATAGGTCTTTGTGTGGATATACAATGTGCACTGCTGCGAAGCCCCCCCGGTCTCCCACCCTTCCCTTCCTCATTCATGTTGTTATCGGTTGATGGTCCTACATCATGGCAATACTGGACCTGACTGTACAAGGGTCAAAGGTCAGAATTTACAGGAAGTAATCTGGGGTGCGGCGAGTGACATGAGGCTCCCCTCTGCGAGGCGCGGGATCAAACTGCAAACTGGTTAGGAGAAGTAGAAAAAACAAATGAGATTGATCAATCATTTCATCAAGTCATACATATTGTTAGCATAATACAAAGCAGTGTTTGAAATGATGCAAACGTACAAATCATTTTAGTTTTGCAAGACCTGTAGCACCATTTCAGGTATGAACAATTTGAAAAAAAATCATGCAGAGCTTTAGCTTTTAGGGATCAGAATTCTCAGTTATGTTATACTTACAATGAGTATTTGAGGGTGTCGTCTAGTTCCATGATAGCTGCCTGGTTGCCACAGCGGTAGCAGTAGTTAGGAGCACTAAATATTGTCACCACATTCCTCTCATGGCACCAGTTGTAACCCTGGGAGAAGCAGATGCATTATTTAGCACAGATGTATTATTCAAGAAAAAGTGCAACTGTAATGCTAATCCACTGTTATTGAACTCCATATGAGCATTAGCTCGCTGATAGTATAACTATCAGCTATAACTCTTTTTGTTTTCTGTAGTAGTGGTGGTTGGAAGAGAATTTTGTTCCATTAATGTTTTTTTTTTACTGGTTGTTTATTAATTCAGGTAATGCTTAACTTTAGCTGGGAAGTCTATGAACTGTAACAAACACCGCTGTTAATTATACTAAAATGAGTATTTGGCAAGTAAAAATGACATCGATACACACCTCCATAACCAGCTGATGGGCACGGGACACCAGTGTTAGGCGGTTGGCGTGGTTAAAAGTCTCAGAGATGTCCTGGCCAAAAGTGTAGCCGGCTCCTCGAGGGGAGATGCCCCAGCCACCGCGGTCATCAGGGTCTGACCAGAGCAGGTCACACATGGGACCCTTCGGAAGACAAAGAAGAAGAGCACATTAGTCAGGAAACAGGCATAGTCCTGATCTTGACTTAACAGCCACCATCATGTTGAACTGCAAATATACACCAACACATTGTTTTTTGCTTCATCATCAAGCTACCTTTACTGAGAAACATATGTCACCTGTCATTTTCTGTTCAATTCATTGTTTTAATGAACTCAAATGTGTTTACATTTTTCAAAATAAGTTATTAGCTCCTTTATGGCCAGGAACATCAAAATAAGTGTTGTTATCTTTACCTCATGTGGCACTTCCTGTAAACGGTCCAGTGCTCTGATGTGATCCAAGGTATCTATGGACGGTGACAGGCCTCCATGAAGGCAGAAAATCTGGAAGGAAAAATGGACATTTTTAGCATTAGTAGTAAATACAAGTACTTCTTCTGTATCAATTACATCATGAAACAACTTCCCAAAGTAGTAGTCTTATTCTAAAATGCAGCATTTAACTGTCACACATAAAGTCACATTTATCATATCTGTGAAACCAACCACTGCAAATTCTCACCTGAGAGTCTACCAAGGCTGTGAGGGGGAGATAATCAAACAGGTCTGTGAAGTACTTCCAAACGTTGGCGTTACCATATTTCCTTAGGCACTCGTCATAGAAGCCGTAAACTTGTGTGATCTGTCTGCTCTCGTGGTTCCCTCTGAGGATTGTGATGCGCTCCCGGTAGCGTACCTGAAACACAAGCAAGAACAGAGCTGGATGTTAATTTTTTTCTGTCAAAAAGCTCATTTAAAGACAGTTTTGAAGCAGATTTACATTACATTACATGTCATTTAGCAGACGCTTTTGTCCAAAGCGACTTACAATAAGTAAAGATAAATATTAGACTTTTCGATGATTCCTTACCTTAAGTGCTACTAGTAAAGTGACGGTTTCTACAGAGTAGTACCCTCTGTCTACGTAGTCTCCCATGAACAAATAGTTTGTGTCTGGAGATTTCCCTCCAATCTTGAACAGCTCCATGAGGTCGTGGAACTGACCGTGCACGTCACCGCACACTGTCACCGGACATCTCACCTCCTGGACGTTTGACTCCTTGGTCAGGATCTCCTTTGCCTACAGAAATAAAAAACAAAAAATACATTTAACAATTGCTCATGAGAGTAAAAATAATTTTTAAAAACATTAGGGAAAAGTGTGAAATACACAAACTGCAAATGGGGCAAAAACCCACATGGACCTTCATAACCTAAACACAAGTTAAATGTCCACAGTTAACATAATGTGCACTGTTTTACTATGTTTTGCTCATTGAATGCAGGAAAAGCCATGTGATCCTGTAATCACATGCTCTATACACTGTAATTTTCTGTGTCGCTCCATCTTTATTTCAGGAACGGACAATTTCCTGCCAACCTCTCTGCACAATTTCCACATCAGCCTCCAGTGTGGTCGACATTAAGATGCTGAACAGTGATTACAACGCAACCTCCAACAACGCCACCATAATCTCTCCAAGGAAATAAGCCCCTGAAGAGTGTGTATGTGCGTCTCTGGTTTCCTGAGGACCTGCCTTGCAGCACTCAGAAAGGCAGCTTTGGTTGCACTGCAACATTTCCTAAAATCAATTAGTGTGATGCTCCAAAAGCCGAGAGCAGACAGAGTGGAAAACGGTCACTAGTGTGTGGATGAAACACTTTGTTTCATCAGATTATTACTTTGAGAGCACTCAGTTATAGCTAGGAGTGCTATGGCATCACAACTGTCAGCCACTACAAGTCTAAAATTGGAAGTGTCAAAAATGTTTTTCTTGGACACGGTTCATTCAACCCAGAATTCATCATGGCATCATATGACTCAGTAGGTCGCCTACAGCTAGTTTCTGAAGGAAGCTCTTGGTAAGTGTTGTCTGCTGAATCAGTACAAACATTTCTTTTACAGGTCAGCTGTTGCAGGGGGAAAAAAGTTGACTTGGCATCATTTGGTTTTGCTTATATAACCACCTCTATGTGTATGGTGACATATTCTCCATATTTTATGTACTGTGTTGTACAGTAAGTTGAAGTTTGTCTTTAAATCTAAAAACTAAGCAAACATTCAGTTTATCATTCCCACTAAGCAGGTGCAGATTATACTGCCTTTGCCATTACTTGCCACATTAAGACAGACCTAAAAATAATGGTGAAAGCTTTAAACAGCACCAATACTAAATCTGGAGAGTCACAACAAGGCCTATTCCTGGAGTCAGTCTAGCCTGGCAAGCCGGTCTGACTAAGGGGTTAGTCAGCTGGATGAGCTCTTTAAAAACGATTTGGAGCAAATAAATCCTCAGGCTGAGAGAGAAATGGTCTGAGCTGAAAGACCACCAGACATGTCGGGCGCGCTGAGCTGCGTAGGAGATATGTGGAACGAAAAGAGACAGAGTCAGGCATCAGGAATCAAAGGGAATGGAAACAGGGAGTGGTTATCTCTTTCTAATGAAATGCTTGGTGTTTTGTCTGTGGCACACTCTGAGCAGCCTCCATCTTTTCATACAGTTCCCTTTGAATAATGTGAGAGATAGAATAGACGGGGACAGAGTGCTGAAGTTGGCTCATCATCCCAGCAGATGGGACTGAGAGAGACGAACCCAGAGTGACCAGGACGGTACTGCAGCGCTGCACAATGCTGACCTATATTACTCACATACACACCCTCCACGTGTCCATACTACCATGTGGCACAAGGCTTTTCAATGACTGGGCTGTGGATGACAGATTGACCAGGGCCTCTAACACTAAAGCTCCACGCCTGTGGTAAAGTGGAGCAGCAATACAATTTTCACCCTCCCCTCTTGATAACTTTGAGTGAGACAAAAAGAAAATAATTAGGCCATTTCTGTCTGCCTGGTCCATGACTTTATGATAGATAATATTCCAAGGGAAGATACTGTACGGGACTGTGTTGAGCCAAGAGATAAAGATTTTTGTCATGATCTTCTTTTCTGCACTATTTTTTGGTTTTGGGCAGTTCCTCCTCTAGATCTAGATAAATAAATACATATTTTTACCTAGAACAAAACAATGCAACAAAAATATGTAATAAAAACAAACAAACAGGATTAGATTCTATCTGATCAAGTATTACATTAAACTGGAGGAATTAAACTAATTCAATGTGACCTGCCGCCTACAGTACAAGGATCAGGTTTCTATAACTCCCTGGATTTAGTGATAACATCAATAAGTAGTGTATGAGAGACGTGGTTCGCACAATGGATGCTGGTCCAGCTGTAGATGAAAAGGATGACGGCAGTAATTACGTAAACACCAAAGTACACACCACACCTGTAGCAGAAATGCCACAGACAGGCTTCAGGGAGGGAACCTTGGCCTAGATTACAGCGGTGCCAAAGACATTAGACGTCACACAGTCAACAAACTGCTTAGCCGAGTGCTGAGAAGTGAAGTCAGCATTTTAACGGCTGCCGCAATATAATCCCATTAAAGTGAGTTAAACACAGCCAAAGGTTCTCCCGGAGACGCTAAGCTTGACGACGAGGCTCAAATACAACCACAAACAATGACCTCACTCAAGATGTTCACGGTATTTAAAAAGTTAAGCATCTTCCTGACAAAAGCACTATAATCAGTGTGGAAATCAGCAGCAGCAGCCAAGGGACGGCAGATTGTGTCTGTGACAGTATGTGAATTTTGTCAACGTCAGACTTTTTGGCTGGAGTGTGTTGTCAGGAAAAAAAAAAATGTAATGCTTCCTTTGCGTTTTCATCCATTTTTACTGTATTTATGATATCAACAGAACATTATTTTGACTTATTTTTTTTATCTTTACTCTGCTTAATGCATTATGCAAATCTAGTTCACTATATCAGGTGCTATTGTAGAAGAACAAACCAACATTTGGAACAGTCCCTCTCACTGACTCATTTTTCTGAGTAAAACTATGACCTCAGCTGACAAACGGCGCTTTATTTGCTGCTCTGTGAGGCTGCATCAAACTGGTTTTGACATGCACAGAGGTCATACAGACTTCAGCTGCAAGAAGTGGGGCAACAATCGCAGCGTGACTAAATTATTACATCATTCTGACACACTTTAGAAGATGTCATATGGCAGTAATGTTTGAAGAGAAACTGAGAAATCACAACATCTCCATCTATAATAAGCCAGTTCCCTAATAATGCTAAATACTGTTGCTGTTGTCTGCAGCTGTAACAGCAGAGATATATACAACACAGGGCTTAAAAGGAAAGATAAACAATATCTCAAAGGTTATACAACTCTCAAAAGGGTCTATTTTTGAACAGGGGGGGGAAAGGTTACATAATACCCATTTAATTAAATTTACTCCGTTTAATTGACAGGAAGATAAAAGCAATTTCCAGTGAACAGAGCACTCTCTGCACCCACTTAATTTAAACGTGGTTAAATGCAGATGACATCACTACTCTAAATAAACAACACATCTACGGGGGGGGGGGGGGGGGGATACTGCATTGCTAAAAATGAAAAATGAATATAAAATGTGATGAACAAGATAGAGCTTATAAGTCTCTTCCCTGCACACGAGACACCAGACAGACATTCTGGTGCGTTCAGCCATTTCTGAGAAAGCTGAAAAGGAGGAATGAAAAGATTAGGGACGATTACACAGCACATCACATTCCTCCACACCCCCATACATCCCAAAACAGAGACGGCCTCTCTCTGAGTCACAGTGAACAGTGTTCTCCTGAGTCACACACTCTGATCCTCTTAGCAACAATGGATTTCATAGTGTTAGTGATGCAACTAAAATCAATCATATCCTCTGCTATTTTTAAATCAGGGAGGAGGTTATGTGGGTGTATTCAGCTGAATATATTAACAAAAGTCAAAGGGGGTGGATGGATAGGTGCAGATAGACAATAGTTGGGAGCAGTTGAGCTCATGTAGGCTGCGACAGTGATCCAGACTCTGGGTGAGGAAACTGTGCAGGTTTCCCATTTCCTCTAAACTATTTTTATGGCATCTTTGGAGCATTCAAGAGGAAACAGAGGGGCAGAAAGGAAAAAAACATTAATTGTGCTCTTCCTGCATCTATACGTTCCTTGATGTTTTATGTTTACGTGGCTTCAATCAATCTGACTGCCCGGCTTTGCAAGACATAGAAATGCAGCAATATGCCAAAGCATATCAGCTGAAATAAAAAAATAAGTCAAAAGATGTTAAATGAAAACTGACATTCTCCTCCAGAAGACAAAAAGGTCATCTTTATGTCATCCCAAGCTTCCTACATTGAGTAAAAAAGGGCACAAAATAAGAATCAGGGTTGACATTTTAATTTTAAACAGCTGGAACTGAACATATAAGAAAGAAAAAAAATGCTGGGATAACCAAGACACTTGAATGCATGACAATTACCTCCAGCGCACAGCACTCCAAACATGGTAGTGGGCCTTAGTTTTGTAACTCCTTTTACAAGCAGAGAGGGATAGAGCTAAAGAATGACAAACTGATTTAGCAAATGGGAATAAAAAACATCTGTCCAAATTTAGCCTCTGTCATCAGGGTTAAGCTTAACAGCAAATCTGACGTTGAAAGAAAACCAGGATAGCAGAAACATTTTGTGAACTAAACCACCACAAACTGACATCTGGATTTACGAGAAAACCATGATATAAAGGTGGTAAGTTTAAACAAGGCAATGGTAATTTACCTCTCATAGATTATTGCAAAAGACATTAAGAGACTGCATTTTAATGCTAAAGAAGTGCCTTTAGTAGATCTATGGGTGATTTTTTTTCCTGTTTAACCCACATCTGAAGCTGGAAATCAGTAGGTTGTCTGAGTAGAAATGTTGTTGTGGAGAGATTGGGGTTAAGCTGCAAAGTCTGTTGGCCAGTCTGTTGGCCAGTTTTCAGCCAAAACAGGAGCAGAACAAAAAGATGCATGGATACTGGAAACATTGTTCATATATGCATTCAGTTTGTATTTTTACTGAATTACAAGTGTGGAAGATAAATAATCTCAAATTGGCTCAGAAACAGGCAACAACCAGTTAAGTGGCTTAAAGGTCAAAGCCACACTAAGATCACAACACCACTGTGACCTCAAAGATGACAGTATTAGGGGGAAGTCTAGCCATCAAATGGGTGTTATGGATGTTCAGTCACCCATGTCAGTTTTAGTCTTATTGTATTTTGCTTGCATCATTGTCTGTTTCCCTGTATAAATCACATGTACACCAAGTAAACCAAGAGCCAAGAGCTGATGATTAATATGGTTCACAAGATCGTATATGATGTGTTTTTGACCAATTCAGTCGTATAATGTCATGGTCAGTTTGAATATTACCTACTTTATTGCCTAGTAAAAAATTCAGGCACATTGACTCCTAAACTGGAGTATGGACCAAACGTTTGTGTACCTTTACGGCTCAACATATGATGTCATGTTTCAGTTTGAAAATTGACCACGTTATTGCCTAATAAACAAGTCAGTCTCACTACTTATTGACTAAAGAATAAAACAAGAAGCTAAGTGAAGGGCATGGGTCAGAGGTCGATTGACACTTTCGTGACTACCTGTGAGAAAAGAAGAGTACCCATGTAGTTTGCACACATGCATAGAGGATGATAAACAAACTTTATCTCAGTTCACCTACATTTCTATCAGCACAGCGAGTCTTTTACCGCCTTTTTTGGATTCCTGTGACATAAAGAGAAAGTTGTAACTATAGAAACGTTTAAAATGCTATTTTTGCCATTTGTTTGATACTGATACTACTAACACACAGACAACATGTACAGGGATAATAAAGCGGTCAGTCACACTACAGTTAAAATGTGAGTGGACTTTTACTGCCACAGCTAGCTATCTAAAAGAGATGCTCCAGGTCCCAGTGACAGTGTGAATGAGGGGCTGTAAATGTGCTATGTGACTTGGATTCACAGTCAGGCTGCTGACCTCTTCCTGCCTATTAACCTAACGCTACAGTTAGCGACGTCATGTGCTTGTAATTCATTATTTCACAGACATGTATGACAAGCAACGATTCAATAAGTGAAAACAAAACCACTCATCATTATTATCATTATTATGAAAGATAACGTTACGTACGGCGCAGTGAAATGTACACTATAGACGCCATTTTAAGAATGTCTGGAAGGCGTCACTAAGGAGAGAGAAGACGTTGACAGCAAGTTGGGTTTGAGACGAGGGGAATTTAAACAATAATTAATATCTCACCTTTTCACATAGTGTTTTCACTTGTCCCTCTGACAGCTGCTTGCATTCGTTGAGTTGCTCGATCCACAGATCAAGTTCTTTCGTAAACGCCTTTTCGTCCATTTCTGCGTTTTCGCGGTCGCTGCGTTTCGTTTGCGTGTACGTTAGCTAATTTTCCGTTGGGAGACAGTTCTTCCAGATGTTCTCGTCTTTTCCAAAGCTTACAAGCCGCAGAAGGTGCTAGCTGCTCTCCTGTTAGAAGACGCATGTACCTCTGGCCGCCAGATCGCTATGATTTGACTGAATTGAAAGTGGAGTGGAGAGGGAGGGAGAGACGTCAGTGGATGATCCACCCTAGAAATTAGTTTGTGTCGAGTTCTCCGCAATAAAACACATTCGTTCCGGTTGTGACCTTCAAAATAAAATCACGATTATAACGTCGTCACACCGTTCAAATCATTTTTTGTCAAAATTGTTGTTGTTTTTTTCACTAAATCATCTCCTCATGACGCCGGCCACCTATGGTAAAATCGCCTACATCCCCAGTTGATCAGATCATGTGATTTTACCCCTTTAAGATAATGGCCTATGTCAAGTGTGTGACTTAAGCGGATTTATTTTTGCCTAAGTCAAAATAAAATGTGACTTGGGCAACTTTTTGAACATGCCTTTGTGACTTAAGCAAGATATGGTAACACTTTATTTTGAAGGTGTCTACATAAGAATCACATGAGCGTGTCATAAACATGACACGGGATGTGTCATGAACATTAATGATCTGAATGTGCTTAAGTCACAAAGGCATGTTCAAAAAAGTGCCTAAGTCATTTATTTCTCTTAAGTTGCATAATTTACTCACAGTGTTATTACTATGCCAATAGTCATCCTTTGTTACATCCTTTTTAAGTGAAATGATCAATAAATGTCATATGTTACACTTTTGGTGAAGTTTTTTGTTTCCTGCAAAACTTGAAAATATGAGTTAGGCGATTATTTTAACAGGGTGACGATGTGGCGAAGTGGGGAAACACCTAGTTGCCTTATGAATAGCCCAACATCCGACCTCACTCTGGTTGATTATTTCTGCTTGACGCAGTAGCAGAGCAATGCCCGACACAAATAGCAACCGGAGACCAACGTCGGAGAGTCTGTCATTGGTTCAGAGTGCTGCTTCCTCTGCAGTTTTATTGGCTCGCCGTTTAATAGAGAAGTTGCCAACATACACCAGAGAGAATACATCATCGCTCCCTGGAAGCATGTTGTGAATTTTATGGTGTGGCAATGATGTCAGCGTTTCACATGGAGCCTACAATAGGTAAACAAAAACCAAAGACAATAATCAATCCCTCGACCTGATACATGTCTTTTCATAAGGTTCAGTTTATTTCTAAATATAAGTTCACGACTTAACATGCTTTTGGATTTATTTTTTGTATGGTATTTTTGATGTGTAGGCTATATGCCTGCTGACAATACAAGCAAAATTAGTCATTGATCACATTCAAAATACCTATCGTCACAACACCATGTGTTAGTCATGCCTCAGCCTGATTTTAAACCATTTGGGCTATAAGAGTAATGATTAAATAAAATCTATGATGACGGCTCAGCAACCAAAATCAGACTCATTTTCACCTTACAACTCTGTATGTCTCTTACTTTTTGGCTTCCATTCATATGCCACAGGACATATCAACTTGTGTTTATGGAAATTTGTATAAAGATTTCTAAGAATATGTTGTTCTCACATCATGCAAACTATTAAGTAGGCCTTTCTTTAAATTACAAGCCTTGGGGAATCTAGGCTAAAACTAAAATAATCTAATAAACCCACCTCCTGGAATCTCGGTTAAGTTGACATTGACCGTATCAAATGTGAAACAGAGCTTTGGATAAAATGAAAAACTTGTTTAAGCCTTAGTTTGTGATGCAGTGATAGCTTCTTTTAAAATCAAACTCCCCCAGGGTAAAATTGAAATACTGGCACATTAATTTCCTGTTGTCTCGACTGTATAATGCAGACAGGATAGACATGTCTGAGGCTGCAGAGGCCATATCACATGTACTGTATGTTCTTTAAAGAAAACCTTTTGTTCCTTACCTCAGCGAGCTGTGGTTTAAATGTGCCTGTGTAGTTCTTCTACAAGTTTCCATATTAGTACTTTAAAACGGGAAAGATTCTCAAGTGAATAATTCATACTAAATATTACTGCAGGATAGCACCAAGCCAAGGAGCCAATTACATTATAACATGTTATTAAGTGTGCACGTAGGAAGAATCTGTTTGAAGAGAGCCTGGATAGCTGCTCTTTCTTTAGTGGTATTGCTGTTTTCATTCAGCTCAAAAACTTAGAAATAACTAAGTGTTGCTCCAAAAAAGTCAAAACATTTCTTTTAATTTGATACCCGTGCTTGCATTAAGGTGTACACTTCATGTTTTTATACCCCCGGCACAGTGGAGGAGAAAGGAAAAAAAACACAGACTCTCCAACTCTTTTCATCTGCTCCCTTGTTAGTTATCGATCATTCATCAGTTACTTCAAGTGCTGTGATTTTTGCTTTTCCAGACTGAATGCAATGCCATTACCTAGTCACATTTTCACATCCCCAAGCCAAACAAACCAGACATTATTGATTAATGTGTTGCCTCTTTTTTCAGATCTGTTTAGGATTTCTGCTCTTTGTAGTGAGATGACAATGTAACCTGATTCTTTGTGTTTGCAACAGGCCGGCATAACTCAATAGGAGGGACCAGTGCCAGACACTTGACAGAAATGCTGTTAGCAGAAGGTTGGCAGAGGTCACTTTTAAATGAATAGCAAGGCGTTGCCAAAGAAGGTAAGAATCAATGGTGGAATGTAACAAAGTACATTTACTTAAGTACTGTACTTAAGTACAATTTTGAGGTACTTGTACTGGACTTGAGTGTTTCCACATAATATGTCACTTTATACTTCAACTTCAATACATTTTAGAGGCAAATATTGAACTTTTTACTCCACTACATTTAGTCGACAGCTTTAGTTACTTTTCAGGTGAAGATTTAACATGAACAAAAAACATGATCAATTTAAAGTGATTAGACATTAAATGAAACCGTAAAGTATATTAAGTAGTTCAAATGAAATGCATCAATAAAAATAGTCTAATAGTATGTTTGGAATATATAAAACAATGTGAGTGGGTTCATTCTACATAACAAGTAGGCCTACTTTTACTTTTGATACTTTAACTACATTTTGATGCAGAACTTCACAGTGTAGTATTAGTACTTTTACTTAAGTTAGGGATCTGAATTATTTCTCCCCCACCAGTAAGAATACATCAGTGTGTGTGTAGTGACTCTGTGCAGCTCAATATATTTCCTGCATGGTCCATTCGGCCCACCATTCAACATGCAAACCTCAGTCTGTACCACAAAAAGACTGCACACATCAAACAAAAGCGGCGATCAAAGACCGAATCTGCTCTGCCTTTCAGGGCTGCACAGTGAAGCACAGGGACCGATGTTATCATGTTAATTAATAATCATCACATCCTAAATTAAACCTGTTAGGTCCCTTTGTTAACACAATGAAACACTGGGCAAGATGAAAGAGGGTAACACATAGAAGAGGCAAATTGTTTTAATGTTCCACTGCTGGCACATGACCCTTACAGAGGCAGGTTACTTTTATAGTGTGCAGAATATTGATTACTTGCAGAAAAGCTTGTATCTTCATCAAACATTAGCTTAAGAAATAGGAATACTTTGGAAATAGTGTAGTTAGTTGAGCTATCACCACGATTTTCTTGCAGATTACAGTCAACATCTTTGTAATCGATGATATGCTATTCTCAGCTCCAGTAAGAGGGACGTTATCCCTTCTGACATCAAAATGAATACATCATTTACTTTGGTTCAGCTCTACCCTGAAAGAAATCAAATCTATTTTCTACCATGCAGCCTATCACACAGTCCCGCAGAGGATTTGTGTGTGCTGTAATGACGCCTCTATCAATAAGTTCTTTATTAAAAAACAGATTAAAATGTGCCAGGCAGAACCAGAAGCTGCCTCACTGTGGTTTTTCAGTTTTCCTGATTGAGCCTCTTCTGCTGCAACAAACCATGTAATCATCCATATTTTTGAGAGCACTCTCCTGTTAATTGAAAATCTCTGTTTGCTGGTTCACGCAGAAAACAGGCAACCCTTTTCTGCTTTGCGCAGACTAGAAACAAAGGCATCGTCTGCATCACTGGAATAAAAAAACTAACCAGTATCTCCCTCTGTATCATGATAATCAGCTTCAGACTTGAATTTCAGATCATTCTTTCTCAACCATGTTCTTTTCATTATTTAAAAAAAAAAATCAGGCTCATTATATAGCCTTTCTCATTACATTCCACATACCATCTGACTCCCGACAGGCCTCCACTCCATCAAGTATCAAGTCTCTTAAACGGTGACCCTGTGGACTATTTTAGATCATGATAAGCTTTCTCTGGATCGTTGTTTTCCACATTAACATTTCATCCATTACTTTGGAAACAAGCTCATTGTCATGATTGTTGTGGCCCTTGTTTCACCGGCCAGCTGACTGGGCAGGCGTCCAACCCTGCACACCCCAGCAGCTCATTCACCGTCCTCATGTGACCGGTATGCATTTCATTTGATGATGCATAAGAGAAAACGTTTAGATTGTTCCCTAACTGTAAATAAATTGCACATGGATTTTCCCCTTTCCCAGTGTATGCAGATCAATGGCTGTAATGTCCTTTTTTTATCCAAATTTTTTTATTTTTAACGTATTGCGTGGCAATGTTCCCTTACATGGAAGCCAGGTAGCCCATTGATATTTTATTGTATAAATCATTAATATTGCAAATACAAATTAAATATGTATATGCTGTAATATTACATATATTGCTTGTTCAGTCCACTAGAGGGTGCTGAGTTTAGCTCTTTTTGTATTTTTAACAGTAAATTACTTTTAAATCCCCAGCTGCTGAAGAGGCTACATAACTTTTTTTGTTCAAATTGCATTGTTCAAATTACCAGTAAAGTACATGTTTTCATTCAGTTGGACTATGTAGACAATAATGCAAATAGACTTTTGTCAGGTGCATGCAACATTTATGTCAGGTGTTGTTTAGTCTTTCTGCTTTAAAATCACATCTTGCTGCAAAAAAAAAATGACGGACAAGACATGAACAGACTGCAAACTTTATCTTATCAGATAAAAGAGATGTTGATATTAAATGGGGAAAAACAGGTAATACATCACAACATATGTTATCTCAATACTCAATAGTATAAATTGCAATAATATCATGATGTGAATTACCCCTTGTGTTGTCCTAGGGTTAGACAGCACGAGGGTTAACTCAAAAACAGGGTATACTTTCATGTAAACAAGGTTTATTGGCACTTAATTCCAAAACAAAGGTTAAAATTGGGTTGAGCTGCAAAGGTGTAACGCAGAATTGACTGACAATTTATATGCTTTAAATAACAGTCAAACCAGACATGATAATTTGGTACCCCACAGACACAAAAGGTGTATAGCATTCGGGAGGACATTACGAGGGTTTCTGGGTTTATGTGTTTCTGGCCATCTACAACTTAGTGAAATGTAAACAAAACGGGATCATCGGAAAATCTATTTTTAACAGGTGGATTACACAGTTGATCAAGTTTCAGTGTTGTTTAACTTTACGTGACTCCATGCATGTCTCCTGTGTTGACAGAGTGTCCCAGGGGTTTCTAGATATGGCAGTGTCGACATGTTGACCACCATCACATAAAGAGGCAGGAGACAAAGATAGGCAACACAATACAAGAGCTTAATCCAAAGTAACACAACTCTCAGTTGCACTGTGGTGGGATGGAGCCACTGTGAGCGCCAACATGCCATTAAGGATACGCCAGGATTCTTTTATCAACACCAATCAAGTGGCAGCAGTTTATCACTGGACCTGAGTCTTTGTTGTTGTGCCCATTTGGTAATGAAAGCTATTCGGGTACCTGCTGCTGCTGCTGCTGGTGCTGCTGGTGTTCAACATCTAAATTTAAATTCTCTGTGTGTGCCAAGGAGGTTTGGATAACAGCCCTTTTAATTCCAGGCAAGCAGATGCAGACCACATGCTTGATGCTGATGCCAAGCTATCAGGATAAAATAGATGAACCCTCTTGTAAACAACACTATCTGAGATGTGTGTTTGTCCGTGGAGGAAAAGATCATGATAAATGGGTTGTTTTGGTTAGTTGGGAGATGATAGTGTTGGACAGGTTGGGACAGAGACACATTGTGCACACAAAAAAAACCACTGTGTCTTATAACAATAGCTTATCAGGCATACCTAACATAACATCAGCAGTATGCTGTGATGTCATTTGACAGTTACCCTCTCCCTAACCTTGAGAAACTCCAAATTAGGAGAGAAAGTCTGAGAGACTGATTGCAAGAGACAGATACATGCATACATGCATGCAAGAAACACACAAAAAATATAGCAGATTTTGATTATTAAATATATAAATTTACTATGAATAAGAAACTTATGATCACTTTTAGGAAAGTATGTAGTTTCAGACATATAAATAACAAAAAATAATACTGAAAAAAACTTGAGATTAAATGTCTGAAAAAGCAATATGACACATACATATATACAACATACATATGGCATTATATTTTCTATACATTTTAAAATCAAATTTGTATTCTGTTTAGTGTCATAACTTAGTACTTTACCAACATTATTCCCTCATTTTTCTGTTGGAATAGTTGTTAATGATGTTTTTTACATGTCAGACTAAATATAGAGATACAGATATATAACCAAAAAAGATAAAGAGGGAGGGAACAACAGCCACTACCTCTCTCTCCTTCTCTTCCCACCAATTAGCATCCAGTATTGTGTCTCCAGGATAACTGAAACCATGACAACAGCAGGTTACTGTTCTCATTAAGGTTCCCATCTGATAACTGGGGCTCCATCTGGTGTCGGGAAAGAGAAAGGTCAGGCTGTTAGACTGCAGTCCCTTTGAGGAATAAACATTAATAAATATGACATACTTATTCGAGTATGCTTTGACATAGAAAATTGCACTTTACACAATCAATTACAATTAATTACAATTACATCAATACAATATGCAAATTTCACTTACTGAACATTTCATTTAAAACCCAGATAGTATGACAAAATAATCATAACTCAAAGTCAAATTACTAACTACTTTCCTCAGGGTCAAGAATGAATTTGTATGCACAGAGGCAGGCTACTTTGGGTTAAATTTGTAGCGGACATCAGATCTAAGGGCACTGTCTGAGAGTTACACCTCTGAAAGCACAAATTCTGTAATAAAAAAAGACACTGTCATCATATTTCAGCTGCTTTGTCTATTGTTCTATAAATGTGCATGATTTAAGCAATCAGAAGCTGTAATAAATGTTTTCAGTTTCTTTCAGCAAGGTGCTTCAAATATTTTCAATAATGACTTGTCCTGGGCCTTGTTTTGTTCATTTCAGTGCCATCTTGTACCCACTGGTTTCCTAGAACGATCTGTACTGTTTGAGAAGAAAAATTAAACCACCACATAACTTTGTGGTGAGTCAGATAAACAAACACTTCTCTTTTTCCATGATGAAAATAATAATCCAAGCCCAAAGTCTTGACCAAGACAAGATTTAAAAAGAAAAACTAAAGATTCAGAAGAGAGTCAGAAGGCAACAAAGGTGCAACATGCACACATTGTATTTGTAGTGAGACACCAGTAAACTCTGAGCTTGTTTCTGTGTGTTACATTAGATATTACTCTCCCTGTGACACCCTGTCGCCACCCAGACTGGGTACAAATCCTTTGTTTTCCTGCCTCACTGATTTATACTGTACAAACTTATTGCTGCCAAAAGCCCTGTTGTTGCATCAGTAATGAATAATGAACTGCAACTCATTGTAATCCACAGTATTTGCATTTGGTTCTGTACATTTTCAGCACTACATGTCCCCTAACTGTAAGGGCACTTCCAAACCAGGAATGCTATATTTTTTAAGTGTAGCGCTTTGCCACATTAAACACAGAACCACTACATCAGAATTTGTTTTACTGATCAGGGATTTAAATTAAGGACTGAAATAATGTCTTATTCACAAAATCTTAAAAAGCTCATTTTCCTTTGTTCTTTGGCAGATTTTTTTTTTTACTTATTATGGGCAAAAGACCTTGTATTTGTTTTCAATTTTCTTTTTACTTTTTTTGAAGTATAGGACTGAAGTAACACTTCAACACAGCTGGAGGCCATTTTCTTTGTGGTGATCAAACATCAAAAAATTGAATTTGAAAACCCTCACTGTAGAAATTTTCAGGATTTTGACATGTTTGACAGAAAATAACTCCCAAACAAAACGTGTCCACAGTGAGGTATGCAGATCAAATGGGAGATTTTGGAACGTGTTCCGCACTCTCCTCCACCGTCATCAAAACCCCAAATTAGGGAAAATCTTTTCAGAGAATGGTCTTCGTTCCTCCAGTGGAGTGCATAGACTTGAAGAATTTATGCCAAGGAGCACCAAAGCTGTTCTGCACTTCCAACACCTTACTAAAATACTTTTATAACCTTTCTTTAACCTGTACCAACTAACTTAAGACACTGGCAATGAGAAACTGTTTTATCTTATATCAGCTTGTGATCCACCCTTTCCTTGAGGCTGAGTGGATCCACTCATTTGGTGGTGGTTTCTTTGTTTATCTATTCCTGTGATCCTCTGTGGGACACAATGTTTTATACTAGAAGACTGCAATTAAAACATCCTGTTCAAAAAATGCATGATAAGGAGGCGACTCTGCAGCCACAGTGGGGGTTCTGAGGCAGCACCACACGGTGGTGCTTTGAGCAAAATGCAATGTCAGCATGCTAATACGCTTACAATGACAATTTTAACATGCTTCTGTTTTGCAGTTATAATGCATTGTAATATCTGTCAGTTAGCACCTGACACAAAGTACAGCTAAGGCTCATGGGACTTCTGTATTTTCCAATGAAATAGTTTGAATTGTTTTGTTTTTTAATTAATTGGGCTACACCACAATTTCCCCTTTTGGTCGAAGGTAGTTCCAGGGCCAGTTTGGAGTGTGCCTAATCTTGAACCATTTCCTCTCTTTTCAACTGCCAAAGAACCGGCTCTCGGACAGGAAAACTGGTTCCAAAGTGCTACCAACCCCTTGCTGTTCCTGAGCCAAGAGTCGCTTACGTCAGAGACTGATGGAGAGATTATAGTGACCAACAAGACCAACGAAAATGTGTATCATCCATTTGATTTGATTTGTTTAACTGCAATGTGATTGATACGGGCTAACGTTAGAAGGCTAACGTAACTTAGAACAAAGGCTTAGATCAACATCGTCAGTCAGTGTTAATAAGAATGTAATCACTGTCCATAGCATTCAAGACAAGCAGAACAAATTGTACCAATCGTGTTTGTATTCAAATGTTGGCTCGCAAAGCATCATCATTTTACAATATTTGTAAAGGGACAATGTAGTCCGCCATTTTTGTTATTATACTTGCAGAGAGCGGAGACATATACAGACATATACAGTGACATAATTACATGCCTCTTGAGGCTGTTGAGAGGCAAACAGGTTCTGAGAAAGTCCGCAAGTTGAACCAACTGCGAACCAGCACCTGCACGAGCCCAGCACTAGAACTAGGTTTGCATTAATCTTAAAGGGGTAACTGATAAATGGTAACGACAGGTGTTCCCCATAGGGTACAAGTTGTGAAACAGTGCTGTGGGAGACATGAATGTTTTTAGCTATTTTCGTGGCAACACATGTACTAGCTGATGACAGACACTGTCATCCATAAACAATATATTTATATACATAAGCGGGAAATGAAAGAAATTGCTGATTGAAAAACACCACTCTCCTGTAATGAACATTTCACTCACACCATCTTATGAAAAGATTAGGTCCAATTTTGTGCAGATCCAATGACGGCATCATTTTAATCAATTTAAACTTCATCACCGCCACTGAAAGCACCATTGCCCTTCACAGACCCTAAAATTTGACCGAGACACTCCAACGTACTGCAGGCTTGACCGACTGCTCAAACACCCAACCAGTCAGCTGTGTAATTTAATTACCACCATGGCCCATGCAGATGTAACGACACATCGTAGGGCTAATGAGACAATTAGCTTGTACCATCCTAAAGCCTCGCTCCTCATTAGCACTGATGGTCGCAGTACACCGTGATAGCTCCATCCTTGCCCCACCCTAACACTCAGACTGGAGTCTCCCAGCCACCGCCAGCAGGTTTCTGTGGAGACTAATGGGTCATTAGTAAGACTGATGAGTGAGGTAAAAAGGCCTGAGTGACCTCTCCATCCACAGAACAGGAGAGACGAGGAGGCAAAAATCTATTAAGGCTCAATAATGTTCAACCAACACACTTTGTAAATGCTCAGAGAAGCACTGATGGTTTTAGGCTGAAGACTGAACCTGTTCTCCTGCAGGGGAGACATAACAATTCACTGTATTATTGGCCTAACATGCAAAGGAAAACATTTGTTTGAAATCCTAGATCATTTTAGGTATCTGATTGGAGAAAAGCCTTATCATTACAGACATGGAAATGAATAGCTGACATATAATTCTGAAATATCAGCCAGATTTGGACATCTATGCTCATTTCAATGCACAAACAAACATGACACAATAGGTGAGCTTTGTATGTTATCTTCATTTTTCATTTTACACTTCAATTTTCAACTTCAACTTTCAACTTAATGGTTGGGTGTGTGTTGAAAATCAAATGATGTCACCAGCGCTAGAGGACAGCAGCTCAATCCAGGATATTTTGGCTTCACTTTTGTACAGTTGGGCGAGGTGGAGGATCCTCATCCATTCTTTATGCAGTCTATGAAGTCTATGATCCAAACCATGATCTTTTTTTCCTAAATCTAACCCAGCATGGTTTGTGTTCTTAACCTCAATAGTATTTTTGGTTCAGAAATCTAATAGAAATGAAAAGGAGAGGGCACCTTTCAAATGATATACAGTATGTGGGGAAAAAACTAGAGCATGTGAGCAACATGTTGACTGCAGTATACATAACATACACTGGTGTCATTAATAACAAGTATTTCCTGAAAATTCCACATAGTACCTTTAAAATCTTCCTCAGATGTGATCACATAGTGTTACATATACAGTAAGTTAGTACAAAATGAGAGCGAGGGAGAGATAAAGAGAAACATTCAGTATCTCAGAGAGAAAGTGCACCATTTCTCTGCCCTTTCTATTAAAAGCACCTGAGCTCAGCAGTGATACTCTATTCCTGCCTATTTTGGCTGGATCCAGGCCTTTGTCCAGCCTCTGAGAGACAGACAGACATGGGGTCACATTTATTACATGGAGAAGCCAAACAGAGAATAACAAATTAAACTACTGCTATTCCTAGAACAGTACGCTTTAAAACTGTTCCATAAATAATTAAAAACCTTAAGGGCTGTCACCTAGTCCTCATAAACCTTCCTGATTAAAATAATCTCACTATTTTCCATCTGATAAAATTCAGTTTTCTACTGGTAATAAAGTCCTTTAAATAAACCTGCTTCTTCGACAAAGAGCCTAGATAGCAGCACATCATGTAAATGTGTTTCAGATTATATAAAGAGCATGCTTTTCATTCCTGGCTCTTGGGGGAGACAGAAAAGACTAACGCCGCGGCCAGGCCCTTTTGTCTCTGTGTGACCTACATTCTCTCAATAGTGAAATGCTAACAGGGCAGTGGGTCTATTGATAGCTGCAATCTGGACTCGCTCGGGGAAATGGTCAAGAGAATGATTAAAGTAGATTAAATAGACTGTTATATCTACT
The DNA here is from genome assembly GCF_030273125.1 of Centropristis striata. Lineage (NCBI taxonomy): Eukaryota > Metazoa > Chordata > Actinopteri > Perciformes > Serranidae > Centropristis > Centropristis striata. The sequence continues at coordinate 20,758,021 of NC_081531.1, read as the reverse complement.
GGAGATTTGAGTGGAATTTCACTGAAGCCTTGCAGTGGGACTGGAGCTTAAACTAACTCAGTGTGTGACTCACAGTATTGAGCTGAACCATGTGATTCTGTTCTTAGTCTTTTTCTCTAATAATTTCTGCCTTTTAAAAGTATGAAAAGAAGTTTATGTTATGTTTATGTTCATATAAATGGAAATTCAAAATTTAAGACAGAACACACTGGGCTGCAACCTTATTTATACAGTCTACAACTGCAACTAAAAAAACAATAAAAAGTGAAAATACTGCCCTAGAAGTTAATAGAAAAATATCCATTACAATTTCATAAAGTCAGAGGCAATGTTAAATTTGTTGACCAACCATCCAAAACCAAAAAATGTTGCGTTTGTTATCACATAAGGCAAATTCTCACAAATGACAGGCTGGAGTTGGGGAATGTTGTTTTGCCAATAGTTGCCAATTACTTTGTCTAACAACTAATTAACTGTCTAATCATTTCAGCTCCAGATCAAATGTAACTATGCATCCATCACTTTACATAATCAGTATAATCGGTGACCTGTACGTACTCTGACTCAACTACTCAATTCATGTTGTATGAAGGTGAATTTGAGCCACAAAGCAAGTGGGCAAGTTAAATTGCTAAAGTATTTGTTTGCATTCTGAATAATATTTTGAAAAAAGACGTTTCCATATTGGTGTGTATTGGAAACGTTTGCCGATACTGATATATATCTCTAAAAAAATATTCATATAAACACAGTAGCCCATGAAGTTGGAATAAAATATGTTTTACCTCTTCCCATGAAATGATTGTGACAATGTGATTTATTCTTGAAGGATGAAGTGTATATCTTCTCAAAACTTGATGAATCAATCCCTTCTAAAAAATATCACAATGAAAATGAAACCACAATTAACAGAGGATTGTGTCTGAAAACTAAATTCTCAGTCAGGCAAGTCAATCAAAATGCCTAGGCATAAAATAAAATAACAAGGACAAGTGTGTTTGAGTGGAAATTAAATAATAAAAAAATGGAAAGGAATCTTAAATATGAACAAAAGTAATTAAATAAAGCAGAACAAAAACAGGAAGCCAAATATTTTTCTTGGTTTTTCCCTGCCTGCAGGCATAATCACACCAACAGTGTTGTGTTTACACGGGGCCTGTTGTATTTATCATTTTGCCCTAATCACAGAGAATTGTGTGAGCATGGAAGCATGGAACAGTAAGTTTTATCTCAAGTCATTTTCATGGACCACTGCTGTACAAACACACACACACTCACAAAGGTCTGTGATCACACATGAACAGACTCGATGCACAAAAACATTTGAATCAAGAGGATTTGCTCCTTTATGTTTTATGTTTCATGATTTATAATAGTGTGAGAGAACTGCTGGGAGCATATTCTGAGTTCAAGAGAAAAATGTCATTGACATGTAATTATAATGATTTCCCATGGTTTTGAGCTGAATAAGTTTAAATTAAATAAAAATCTATATTTGCGGTAAACATCCACTCTCTCACAAATTAAGTTCTACATCATTCATCTCTGATGTTAAATGCAACAATAATTTTTCTATGCATTTTTTAAATCATTTACACGTCTTCATCTACGTTGTCAGTTATTGAGTTCCTACATTTCCCACAATGCCGTTTCGATGCCTCCAAAGAACTTGTTGCATTTAGCTGGATGTTGTATGTGTAGTGTTATGTCGTAAGTGAGAGATTTTTGAGCTGAGAAAAAGCAAAAGTTGCACCCCTACTCAAAAGACCACCTGTCTTATAGCTACACATCATGTTGCCTCTGATTTGATTTATTCTACTCTATGTGCCTGTTTTATCATTTAATCCTTTAGTGAGTCACTCTTGTTGATTTGTTCCTACTGTGTAGTTTGTATTTGTCATTTGTAAAGTCCAATCACATTTCGCAAAGGTTGCAGCATAACATCAACAAGTGAAGTCCCACAACTTGATTTGAAAGTCACTCTATATTTTTGCTGACTTGATGTTCATCACTTTACCGGCAGAAGCATTCAGGGAAGAGTGCATTAGCTCTAGATGGATTATGTAGATTTAAGGTAAGCCACTTACTGCTCAGTAGATTATTACACTTGTGCACATTCATTTTAATTTCCACCTTTCATCTTTCCAGAAGTCATCAGGTGATTGTATGAAGTGGATGACACGTTGCATCTTTGCACATCCAGAGATGGACGGCATGAGTGACACTCCACCGTCACTGCTTTAATCCCACCTCAACATGTGTGTGTGTGTGTGTGTGCACGTGTGTGTGTGCACGTGTGTAGATATATACCTTTATGTGTGATAAATCTAATGTACAGTAAATCACTGAGGTCTGCAAGTCATTTTATAATTATTTATGAAAATATCACAGGCTAGTGATATATTTTAATGGATAATTTAACTCAATATTGAGATATCACAGGCTCTCTATGTCACTATAGAATTCATCAATGCAATTTATAAATAAATATGGACATATAAAACGTCAAACAAGAAACCTATATCACAGAACTACTTTAGGTTTCTATGGGGAACATTCCAATAAAATATTGTATTTAAGTTAGGGTGTTAAGACACTTAAATTACCACATATCATACTGTGATATACTATTCAAGGCTTGAATATGTTTTGAATGCCTCTGTGTTATTATGACTGGCTGGTTATTTTAGTTAATTAGCCTTTTCTTTCTTTTTTTCCCTTTATTACAGATATTTTAATTAGATATTGTATGCTATCGTATACCTCATGCCGACATAAAACATAGTTGTATTTTATTTTGGTATTAACATGTTTTACACGGGCATGTTTGTGGTATAAAAGGGGCTGTACCAATGCTGGCCAGCACTGTAAGCAACCGACGTCACCAGAAACAGCGAGCTAGCCAGTTGTTTTGGGAGAAGAAGAAAAGGGTTACAAGCGGAAGAAACACCGGATTTGGTTTCCGATAGTGCTCCGTTTATGGTCCTGCTTTAGTTTTTTTTAATTATATTTTGAACAATGTCGACCCCGGCGAGGAGACGGCTTATGAGAGATTTTAAAAGGTACCGCAACGTTTTGGCAGTCATCTCTTCTGTTTGTGTGTGTGTGTAGCTAGCATTAGCCGATGAAGCTATCGGCTAATGCTAGCTTGCTTAGCTTATCGTTAGCTGTTGGTGCAGAGAATACTGTATATAAAGCTTTACAAGAGTTACTGTGAAATAAACTCACTATTTTTATGGTTTCTCGCTGCACATGACATGTATAACATTGAAGGTATTTAATGTGTATTTTCAGTTATATTTGACGACATCCGAATAAGACACTATGTTTTTTATGCAGTGTTTTCTATCCAGGGAATAACATTAATCTTTGCATTTTCCTGGCTTGTTTGTTTGTTAGCGTAGGTGCAACTTCGGCTAGCTTAGGTTACCTGGGGTGGCTTTACAAAAACACTTTTGCGTTGCCTTGTCTGACCCTGATTAGAAGCTAAACGTGACAAGATTTATCCTAATTACTCCGTGCAGTCTGCAATCCGTGTGTTTTAATACGGCTGCTATAAAGGTAGCTTCATGCAAAGAGCCAGCATTTGGATTTCAATCCCATCTTGCAGCAACGTGGCTCTCAGGTGTTGCACAACTACGTGTTTGTGGATAGGGGGGGGCTTCATCTCAGTATATAGGATGGTTGATATGTGCCTGCCAGCTTTCCTTAAAGCATTTTTTTTAAAATTCAGTATCATTTAACCAATCCCAGTACCCTTCTCATTTGAATAATTGTGTTATCAAACTCATGCTATGAAGACATGGATATGTCCTGGGAGAATCACATCTGGCAATGGGGGTGCTTGTTATACCTGCCATCCCCAATCTGTTACCTCTTTCCATATGGCATCCTGCAGTACTAGTGTGTGTTTGTGTGTTATTCACACACACCTGTCACTGGAAAAAGATCCTAAGCTGTTCCACTAAGAACAGCCACTGAAGCAGGGAGGATAAGGTGTCACTGTAACTCTAGTCTGTTGTGCCGGTCCCCAGGTGGTAAACTGTAACACACTGAGGCAAGGAAAACACAATGGTGCATTCCTGGATCAGCCTGTGTCTCACTGAACTCAGCCTTATGTGATATTGCATCGCCTCCTTTGTTTGATCTGTAGGTCAATTATTCACATGTGTTAAAACTGATCTATGTTTGAACAAAATTGTGTGGTGTTTTGGCTTCGTACCTTGGGTGTCAAATGACACTTAACATTGGAGTTTCTTCAGGGATATATTATGTAGCAAGTGACTTTCGTTTTTTCTCAGTGTATTTTTAGAAGCGACATTGTGAAACCAACAACCATAGCCATATAACCATAGCCCTACACTTCAATATCTTTTGTTACTTTTTTCAAATATATTTCTCCTCAGAGTATTTTAGTGTTTATTCAGCTTCATAAAAAAACAGTAGTTTGCAGGCTGGTCTGGATTGGATTGATAACAGAAACTAGTGCAGCATTTTACCGATTTTCTATCTCTTGCACAGCGTTGAGTTTAGTTTACTTGTCTTTCTGTCACCCCGGATGCGTGTTTGCATTAAACTAGCTTGTTAATCAAACTAGTCGTTATATGTATGTAAGTTACAAAATTGACTGCACAATATGTTTGGTTTTCTTGTCTACATTGTTTTGGGTATGTTACAAATAACATAAATTACACTAGGGATGCAACAAACAATTACTTTCATTATAAATTCTCCAAATTACTTTTTCACTCTGTAAAATATCTACCCTAGAGTCCAAGGTGATGTCCTCAAATGTCTTGTCTAATCTGGCCAACAGTTTAAAATCCAAGATAATCTGTTTAAAGGGATACAAAACCTGAGAAAAACATCAAACCCTTGCATTGGAAGAGCCATTGAGCGAGATTTTTTTTCTTAATAAATTACTTGATTATCAAAAAAGTCACTTACAAATCGAAAAAATATTGTCTTTATATCAAAATGAACCATCACACTTTCCCCTTAACCCCCATAATCCCCAAAAGATATAATGGTTTGAGACTGCCCCTTGGTGTGGTGACTACATATTCACCAATATTCCTCAGTTTTTAAGTAAAATAAAGTAACTACGAGTCTCTTTAGTAGTGAAGTTTGAGTGTTCCTCCACCGGCAGAAAGCTCAGGCAGATTACGTTAAATGAGGTTAATTGCAATGGGTCTGTCTGCAGCTAGGGACTTAGACATGGATATACATCCACACAGAAACACACAAATCAGCCTACCTTGTTTTATAGCTTTAAGCTCTGATTAAACCAGCTTTTATACCAGGCGTTGGATTGTAGGCCTAAATAGTCTGTGGTGATTCTGGACTTGGCCTACATGCATTGGTGATCTGAAACAAGACCTTTTAATAGACACAAAGCAAGGGACCCAACAAAGTACATTGTAGTCTATTCTGAGTACTAAGACTCATGTCAACACACTGCCATTATTTACCATGCATGCTTGTTTTATTGTCTTCACTGATCAATAGTTTAACAAAGCAAAGGCTGTTGTCGGAAATTTAATTTAAAATGTTGACCTGTAACATCTTGTTTTGATTTGACGTCTTTGTTGCTAGGCAGTTGTTGCTCTGGTGTTTTTGCCCTGCACTTCACAGAGATCACTTGTCTGTCACACACTTCTGAGCTGTTTTCTGTATGGAGCTGGAACTAATGATGATTTTCATAAATAATGAATCCATTATTATTATTATAATTATTGGAAACCTTCATCATTTGAGCTGTAAAATGCCCCAATTTGCCAAGCAAACTGCTTCTCAATGTTCCTGTGGTATCTGTACATTTTAAATTGGGTAATATGCACACTTATTGGTTCCTTTTTATATGCAAGTGAGCAAATGTGGTGAAATTCACAAATCGGCACTAATAGCCACATGCAGCTACAGTGAAATTATTAGAATCGTCTTGAGAGTTGGTGGTAAATGAAGCAAAGTGAATGAGTTTCTCCCCTTTTAAATTATGCCATCTTCTTTCACAGTCTGAAGGTGTGCATTTGAAAACGCCTCCAGCACTGACAAATTTAGATATTTAACCCTAAATGTGGTTTCTATCAGCCTTTAAATTCCTTTCCTAAATTTTTAAGAAATGCCCCAGCACCTTATTGTTCAGGACCTAAAACTTGCAGTCTCTGCTCTTTGTGCAAAGGCAACATTTATAGGGATGGGGAATAGATCGATAACATACCATTGAAACCAATTGCCATTATCAATTCTGCTCATCTGTCTGATTCCTTATTAATGCCTTATTATTTTTTCTGTCTGGAGAAAAAGGAGTCCTATGAAGGACTACTGTCTAAGCCTGACCACAGTGTGGAAACCGAGTAGGAAAAAGGCATGTATGTAACTCAGGTGTGCAAACGTTCCATTGTTACCATTGTGATGGCGAGAAAGGCCTCCTTCGGTGCCTCCACTCTGACAACCTCAAATTCAGCAGGTTGTCTCGTGTGATCTAAGCGGAGAAAAAGAAACTAACCAGGATGAAGTGAGAGATTACTTATACATCATCACCTTTTATTAAGGTTTTCTTAGTCAGTGAATAAAATCTTCTAAGTCTGCCTGTGTGACATGTTATTATATTTACCCTCAGTAATTGAGGTGCTGCTAAATTGGAAAGCAGTGGCAATAGCGTTGCAAAGAGTGTTAATACATAGCATTTCTGGAATTTAGCTCATAAATAAATAGCATTTTACTTTTGCTAGTGTTTTCATATTTACCTGAAATGATAATTTTACAGACATTACGAGCATCTCTGTTGTTATCTTTCTATGTGAAATTAAGTCACACTTTGGACAGTTTTTCTGACCCGCCATGCTACCTGATTGCAAGCTTCCAGCAGTGTAGATCAATAAATTTGATGTCAAGCCTGCATTGATCAAAGAAATGAATAGGCTTGTTGACATAAGACAATTTGTAACCCATTCTCAAGTAGAACCAGTTCCCGTTTCCCATCCCTAAACATTTATACTTTGTCAGATGGACAATTATTAACAGACACAAAAACAGGCAAATTGCACTCAGCCCTAAATTTCAAATGTAGCGCTGCTATTGTGAGCTCAGTATCTTTTGTGACCCAGACTGAGACGGGGCATTTATCGGTGCAAGTGATATGAAATCAGCAGCCGCAGTTAATTCTTTGTGAATTCACCCTTGAGTGTTCAGAGCATTCATGAACTGAGCTCATGAGTAATTCATATAGATCAGTAACTTGAGGGTCTCTCTCTCATCACTAAGAGTTGGTATATTTATTTGGTGTACCCAGATAGCCGCTCATGACAATGTTAGCCTAAGGTCATTTTAGATTAAGGTCGACTTAATGTTCGAAGCTCTCAGGTCAAGTCATGTTCCAGTAGTATTTCAGATGAGTGTTAATGGTATAGCTTATGTTTACTGACAGTTGACAGCAGGATGGGCAGTGTGCAGTTGATCCTGCCAGCCTGGCCGTCTACTGAAGTCTTGTTGATACAGCAGTTCGTGTTTGGACTGATAATTATCCTGCAGTCAAGGTGTTAATTAAAATCCTCACGCTCTCTCCCATCCTTGTTTCTCCCCCTCACTCCCTCTTGTTTTTCCCCCGTCTCTGTTTTTCCTCATTGTATTGCATCTTTCATCTTTTATTGTCCCTTTATCTCTGTTTGCTGCTTTATGTTCCCAATCTTGTTATTTTTCTCCCTCTCTTTTGTCTCTTTCTTCCTGCCCTTTCCATGTCTTTTTCTGTCTCTTTATTGCATGTCTCCCTCTGTCCTTCTCGTACTGTTATTCTCTGTCCATCTCCCTCCTGTCTGTGTCTTTTTCCCTGCATCTCTTTCTCTGTCTTTACCCAGACTTCAAGAAGATCCTCCCACCGGTGTGAGTGGAGCACCATCAGAGAACAACATCATGCTTTGGAACGCAGTTATTTTTGGGTGAGTCATGCTCTAAATCCAACTCCGCCCTGCTGTCTTTGCTGTGCCACTGTGATTGTGATGCACAGACTCCCCCAACTCAGCCACCCCTCTCCATTTTCGTTCTCCACTTTCTCCGGCCTTAAAAAAACTATATTTCTGATTGCAGCCCTGATTGTGGAACAGAACAGTCTGGAAAATTAGCGTGTAGAGATTCAGTGGGTGTTTGAGGGAAGAACGGGCTGCAAGACACTGTAAGGGCCGGAGTCGAGGGGTCATGGAAGAGAGGAAAGAAGTACTGAGAAAGCCCCAACCAAAATTATTATTTTATATTTGTGATATCCACACAGACACAATTTGAATTGTAATGAAAGGCAATTTAATCATTAAAAAGCAAAATGGGAAACATGCTTTTTAAAGAATATTCTCAAAATTAAAGACAAAAACATTAAGAAGTCAAAGCAAGAAAAAGATAAATCATGTAAAGCACAAACAAATCGCAAGCAATGCAAGAAAATATTTTTTAAAATGTACAAGGTACAACAGAAGCAAACCAGAACATCACACTTGGGTTTAAAATAGACTTGTTAATAGTTCCTCACCTAATTCAGAGTCTAAGGAGAAGCTGCCAGAAATGTGAAACATGTGGGCAGCTGTTTTAATTGGCCTCTTTACACAGACTGTGTGAATATGAAGAGCTGAGTAAATAAAGACTTTAGTGTCTGTGCAGAACACTGACTTGAAGGATTGATGGTAATGGTTATATTTTTTTTTTATAAGCCAAGACTTTATTGGCAGCATTGGGGATTTTTGGAATTTGAGAATAATATTATTTCTCTCTTTCTTTGCTTTCTGCAGGCCTGTTGGAACACCATTTGAAGATGGTAAGTTCTCCATTTTGATTCATCTTGTCCATAATGTGCAGGCTCAGTGGGAGCACAATTATTCAAAGTGCTGGATTTGATTTAACTTCCTGCTGCTCTGTTATTATTGTGGAGGTACATTATTCAATCCATCTATTACAGCCTTCTGGGCAGCGTGTTGTAAAAGTGACGGGGAGTGATGGTGGGTTACAAACCCAAGCAAGCAATCAATCACAAAAACACACACATTCCTTCACCTATAAATAGATATTTTCAGAAAAGTACTATAGAGATGAGTCTGAAAAGGGTTTTAAACTATCTTAATTAAAGACCTAGGAGTACCTTAAATTGTGTTTTTTTTCACTTTGTAATAATATGTTGACATGTTCTAAATGACCTTACGGTAAGAGTTTTGAATTAGTTTTCAGTTTAATGTCTAGTGGTGGCGCTGTTTGTTTGTAACCATAACGCCCTCTAATGTTAGCTTTTTACTTCTGGCAATTAGATTCATCATTCATCATCATTCAGCTAATTCATACTGGTGTTCATTTCTGAATAATATCTTCCTGAAGAAGGCATATGAGTTTTATAGACCTTTTGAGGTTCAAGCCCATTGGCCCACCTCTCTAGAGAACCAGCTAACACAGCAAAAAGTGTTTCATTGTCCAAAAATATAAAACACAATATTTTCAACATGTTTAACAAAAAATTTTAATAAGGGAAAAACGGATTTCTTAAAATTTGGTGATATTAAGCTAAACTATATAGGGGATGAAGGAAAATACTGTATTTCTTTATTTGCACCTACATCAATCTACCGTATCAGTCTAGCAATTATATTTTCGTTGTCTCTTGAAAAAAAAGCTGACCCCAGTACCAGTAACCAACATTTATTAGATGTGTTCAGCTGGTAACTTGCAGTTCTGCTATATAATACAGACAGGAGAAAATAGCAGCACACATTTATGCACGTATACACACTTTTCCCCTCATACACACACACACACACCTCTTTTTTTTGCTTGTAATTATGACTTGAGTCAGGCAAGAGAAGTGCTGAGTCAGGGTTATTGTTTTTTCTTGTTAGACTTCTCCCTCCTTTATTCTGCTTTTAGCCTGCAGAGTCGACATCTCTGCCTCAATGAATGATTAGCTTCTCTTTCCAGTCGAGCCGGCTGTATTTTTAGTAACGTAATTGTTTCTCTCGCTTTCTCTGACCTCCTCAATCCTTCACATCTGTATTCTCCTCACAAAATTACTTGTGTGCGCGCCTCACAAACTCTTTCCCTCTCACTCTGTCTCTCGCCCTTCTCCCGTCGGCCCCTCTGCAGGAACATTTAAGCTGCTGATAGAGTTTTCAGAGGAGTACCCAAACAAGCCTCCCACAGTTCGGTTTGTCTCCAGAATGTTTCACCCAAATGGTAAGCAGTACAGATGCCCTAACACACTGATTCAAACCCTGCATTTGTAAATTGATATAAATGTGTGCCCTGAGTTTAGTCATAATCACCTTTGCAGTAATTTCAATTTATTGGTGTATAAAGTAAACCAGCCTTTTGCATGATTTGTGCTTAATTATCTCAAAGCTTCATGCTCCTCCTCATTCAAGCAGTTACCTCAGTTCATCTCCTTTTCCCACTCCATAAATGAAATTAATTCAGTAGCCTAAATTAGCGAGGCTGGCAGTAAACTCCAAATTCCAGATTTTTTAAAGTGTGTTTGAATGTGTTGCAACCAAAACTGTTTTTCGGGCTGCATACTTTATAATTTACCTTTTTGTGTCTTGTTTTTAATGATTCCACCAGATCATAAGCTCCTTTTATTTAATGGGGACTTGCAATGCTGTAGTTAATGTAAAACACAGCCAATTTGTGTAAGATACTTAAGAAAATAATAACTGTCTCCAGGATTCATTGTCACCATCTGTTTTTGTTTAAAAAGCATCTGTTCTTTACCAATTGTAGAGAAATCTATCTTGGAGACACTGTTGGCACAGAGACATAATAACTAGTGTTGTGATGTTGACCTCTGTGGTCTGCAGCTTGACTGTTCATTCTCTTGTTCACCAGTTTACGCAGATGGCAGTATATGTTTAGACATCCTTCAGAACCGCTGGAGCCCCACATACGATGTGTCGTCCATACTCACTTCCATCCAGGTTGGTTGCTTTGACTTCCTTAACACAAAGCACACTTGCAGTGTTCACATGGGTCATTTAGCATCCATCACTGCTTTGGACTACATTTCCTTCAGTTCATGCCGTCTATGAATGCATTGGTCAGACCAATAGATGAGAATCCTGCATTTATATGAATACATTTTAGATCGAAATCTAATCTTATTTCAGTGTATGTTAAATTATCAAATTAAATTGTTTCTTTGCAATGCAACTTGTGTTTTCTTTTTCCAAGCGAAGGAAAAACTTCAGGGATGAGAGATTGGAATAAATGTGAAATGATATCCCTGTACAGTATATACGTAGAGTTATATGTCCTCATAAACTTTGCTGTATACAAACAAACAGGCCAGTTCAGATTCAGAGAATCTCTCCTGGTTATTAAATGTTGATAAATAAGATGATTTGGATATTATGTTATTTTTCCACAGTCGTTGCTGGATGAGCCAAACCCCAACAGCCCGGCCAACAGTCAGGCCGCACAGCTCTATCAGGAAAACAAGAGGGAGTACGAGAAGAGGGTGACGGCCATTGTGGAGCAGAGCTGGGTGGACGTCTGAGCTGCTCTCTCTCTACTCCCTCCTCTCTTCATTATCCCAGTACTTCAGTCTTTCATTTTTACCTCATCAAGAAAAAAACAGCAACTATATCTAAAGAACTCAAGTGCCACCCTGAAAAAAAAACACATCCAGAGAACAACCAAACCACAATGGACATTAACCTGCTTGCCAATACATTTGAGGAAAACAGGGGAGGGTAAATCAATCTTATCTTTGTGTTTCTTGTACTTAATTTTACTTTTTTATTGCATGATGTGAAATAAGTTATTGCTAACAGAATTTGTAATATATCTTTGTTGTTTTGGTTGGATTGATGCTGTTAGTGTTTGAGTTTTACAGATTTCTTTTTTTTTTTTCCTTTTGGAAATGTTCCTTTTTTGTAATGTCTGCTGGTGTGCACACAACTTGGCTGTTTGGAAAAGGCAGGTTGATGACCAAACAAGCATATTTTAAAAAATTACAACCGAGAAACGCCTTTCAGAATTTGTATCACTGTTACTCTCCAAGTCAGCCGCAGATGCAGCTTATGGAGAACAATCCTTGATCTTTTCCAGCATATCGCTGTTATTTTAAGAGACACTGTAGGTTTGGGCTCACAGACGTCACAGGCTGCAACAGCGCCAAGTCTCCCTTGCATTGATGAATCATGACTCCCTGGCTCGGCAGCTCGGAGCTTCTACTCAAATAATTTCTGAACCAAGGTAGTCAATTATGTTAGTGTTACGAGAAGGTAAATATTTTAGCACCATGATGGGACAGGATAAACTTGGGCTGTGGATTACAAAGTGAAGTTGAATGGAATGTGGGGAATCCGGACTGAGCCAATGAAATACTGGATTCAATGCAATCAACATTTCATTTTCTTTAAGTCTGCTTAGTGAGTCAGTCGTTCCACTGTGGCCCTTTTTGTCATTGTCTTTTAAATGTTATTAAGCATAGGAGCTTCGGAGCTCAGTTCAGCAGGATTTTTACTTGAAGATTTTCTTGAATGGTGGTGCTTTTTTAAAAATCATGGTGCATTCGTGGCTAACGAAGCTTGAACGACTGGCAGCAAATGGAAAGCTGTGAAGGTTAAAGGCAACAATCAACAGGAAGTTGGTTAAAAGAACACGAGTTTCATAAACATTTTCTCTGTTCGATTCTGCTCATTTTCTGTACGTGTTTATTCATTATCATAGGTCATTATTTACAAAACTAGCAGATAAATGCAGAACTACTCTCCTGACAGCTCATCTTAGATGTGCGCCCACATGGTTTTCCAGTTTCATCCGCCACAAAAGCAAAATTACTTTTAAATGCTTTGTTGCCTGTGACGTGTGTCCGCGTGAAGTCTGCGCTTTTGATCCTTCTCTTAAAATGACACAGCTGACATATAATTAAACAAATGAGCAGAGGATAAAAGCACTGCAGCCCAGTGCAAAGTCTTTTTTTGTTGCTCTAAATGAAAACAGTTAATAAGAGGATTGACAGCCAGCTGCTGCAGGATAGACCACACTCACATGCAGTTTTTACAGTGTGACATCAACTGTTTCCCAAAGGCTTAAGTTGTTTTCATGCCTCCATTTGTCTCCTATTTTATTTGTATGTGACACCCAATTAAAAGACCACTTGAGTATAAATATGACTTAACGTGCCCAACTCCAGCTAAATAATCCATGTAAGACAGTCATCATAAAACAGAGGTCCTGTTCTCAAAGACAGTAAAAGGTCATATCATGGCTAGCGACTTATTTCATTTAAAAAGCAGAAGGGATATGTTATGAAGATTTTGTGAATTAAACAAAAAAAATGTATACTTATAACAATATGCTGTATAAACATAATAAAACACATTTTTCAGAGTTTGAGACAGTTTTTTGTGCTTTTGCTTTTGGTAGGTTTTGAATGAACAAAGTTAATCCTTCCATTAATGACTGGTGGGTAATTTGGTGGGTGAATTCATAAAACTGAATAATTGGAGGAATGAGCTGCTTGTCAACAATTATTCAGAAGTTATATTGCTAAAGCTGCTTTATCTGTTTTTGTTCCAATGTTTTGCTGTTGTAAATAACACATTTATATACAGTAGTCACATTAAACCAGCAATTTTATATCCAAACAATCACTTTAATCTGTATTTTCCCAGGAAAAAAAGAGGAAGAAAAAAATACAATCTCATGAGATTTTTTATTTTGCTTCAGACTTTAGGACAAGATCCAGAATTGTCTTATTCAAATTTATTAAAACAATACCAAAATCGATTAATACAATTTAAAAAAAAAAGTGTAAAAAATGGATAAGCCATGAGGCTCCCAGACTGCCGAAACATTCTTGTTGTAATACAATTAAATGCTGACAGAAACATTTTTTGAGCTTACACCATCATTGTAGTTCGATGATGAAAAACACTCATCACACCTGTAATAAACAGCGTAGGACTGGAACGCCACATGAAATGATTTCCAACTTGTTAAAAGCTCAGCCTGTATGCTCATTACAGCTCAGTCCCACCAGACCTCAGGCTTGATCCGACACAACCACAAGGGACGAGACGAGGCAACTGAGTTGGTCATCGACCCTGTGATGAAAGAGAGGCAAAAATTAAAGAATTTTTCTCTGTCAGTATATATAGTGCATGCCTGCATGTGTGCCTGTGTGTATCCACTAGTACCTGTTGCTTCTTCATAATCTCATCTCTTGTCTTGAAGACCGGTGCATCCTCCACCACGATGCCTTCAGCCATTTCCTTCACTCTCTCCAAGAGCTCCGTGCTATACCTGTCGTTAGTAAAGAGAAATGTTCTGTTATAATTCATCTTTCATTCATGTGTGGTTCATATTGTAACAATTTACATTTAGTAAAGCTGCCAAACATTCCCTCTTTACAGAATCTGGGATGTGCTGCATGATAGTTTTGTCAAGTTTTCTGGATTTTGGACTGTTTATCAGACCAATTTGAAGATGGTCCCTTGCATTTTAGGACAATATTTTCTGGCATTTAATCAGCCAAATTAATAATCAAGTAAATAATAATTTAAAAAAACATTTGTATTTGCAGCCTTAAATCATTGCATTCATTTTTGGTCAAGTTGTACTAAAGATTATTCATTTATCAAAACAGTTTGTGATAATTCTTCAGTCAATTTTTAGTCGACTTATTGTTGCAGCTCTGTTTTTCTTTTATGTCTCTTCTTACTCTTTTTAAAAACAGATATAAGGGAGCATTATCAATATTGTTTGCTTCTGTAACATATTTCTGAAACTCTACCTCATATATCTTGTATCAGTCTGGCTATAATACAACAGTTGTGAAGTTATTGAGGCCTGTGCAACCTTCAATTACACTGCAATATGCAACAGATGCTATATGAATATTGGCCAACAAGTCATTATATGATTTATAAACGTTTGAATTTCAGCGGTGGCATTTCAAACAATGACATAAACTAATGGGCATCTTATTAACTGATTATCATCATCAGTTGTTGGATATGAGGGGGGAAACAAAAAAACTAAAATGCAACTGCTGTATTAAAGCTCATTTCGTCTCACTTTTGAAATAATCGGCTAAATATTTTTTTGTCAAAATTGTTGGGGTTTTTTTCACTAAATCATCTCCTCATGACGCCGGCCACCTATGGTAAAATCGCCTACATCCTCAGTTGATCAGATCATGTGATGTTACCCATTTAAGATAATGGCCTATGTCAAGTGTTTGACTTAAGTAGATTTATTATGCCTAAGTCAAAATAAAATGTGACTTAGGCAATGTTTTGAACATTGAACATGCCTTTGTGACTTAAGCAAGATATGGTAACACTTTATTTTGAAGGTGTCTACATAAGAGTGACATGAGCGTGTCATAAACATGACATGGGATGTGTCATCATGAACATTAATGACACACTGAAGTAACATTAATGCTCATGATACTTGTCATGTCATGTTTCTCTGACTCTTATGTAGACACCTTCAAAATAAAGTGTTACCATATCTTGCTTAAGTCACAAAGGCATGTTAAAAAAATAGCCTCAGTCATTTATTTCTCTTAAGTTACATACTTTACATACCGTGTTATTACTATGCCAATAGCCATCCTTTGTTACATCCTTTTTGAGTGAAATGATCAATAAATTTCATATGTTACACTTTTGGTGAAGTGTTTTGTGTTTCCTGCAAAACTTCAAAAAATTAGTAAAAATTAAATTTAATTATTTTTAAAACAGCGATTATTTTAACAGGGTGACAATTTGTTTGTCGTTTTCCGGACACAGGGGGCAGCAGTGAGCCCAGTACGAAGAAGATTTTGAAAACAAAAACAGCACACAGAGGGGAGTTTTTTAATCAGAAGTTATATCAAACATTATGTTCCACTTTTAGAAGAGAATGGGCATCACTTGTGAGGAGTATCTGGTGAGCTATCGCAGATCTAAGTCAACTTAAAAGGCTCTATTGAAGCCGAGCAGCTCGTATTATCTCTGTAGCTAGCTATAGTTAGCCTGTGGAGTGGTTTTATCTCCTCTGGCTCGAGAAAAGATGAACACATTCTGTCTGTTCGGTTCATATTAAACCGTAAGAGTCGTGAGGACACGTTGTTTGTACGCACCGACAGCCCATGAAGATATTGTTAGCCCACACCATGGACAGGGCCAGCAGGTGGTCCAGATGCGGATCCTCGAAGTCGTTAAAGTTCCGCAGGATGAACTCCCTCCTCGGCAGCCAGTGTTTGTCACTCTCCCAGTAACCTCGGTACGTTTCTACCTGATCCGCGACAGCTCTGTTTTGTTGAATAAAATCCTCCACGTCCAGATTAGCCATCTTGCTTTTCTTAGGACGAATCAACAAAGGCGACTTCCGGTCTGCGAAGCGGGTCTCGGCAGTTGTTTTTTAAGGTTTGCGTGTTTCAAACAGCGCCACTCAGCGGTTGCGTTTAGAGCTGCAGCTGACCTAAAATATCTTCTTACACAGGGGCTTCTTATAGGTGTTGGTGGTCGTTTACATTAAATTGATTAATTAATGTGACAACATATTAGAAGTAATATATACCTTAGCAGAGCACTTGTGGGGGTGCTGGGTAATAGGCCCGATCCAATGGCAAATTTGAAGTTATTTTCACAGCAGAAAGGTGTAAGAAAATTGTTGTATTTTAGTTTGTATGATGGTGAAATGTTATTTACTCAAGTAGGCAGGTCTATGTCACTATCATGACCATGGCAGCTTACATCCACTTAAGTCAAACTTGCCCTATACATATGAAAATAACATTAAAAAGTTGTCTGTGTTTCTACCCAGATATTTAAATACTCAATTATATGTTATGATTAAAAAATGTCTTTACTTTTAATAGATCATATACTGACAGCCTCCACCTATAAGGCACTGTTTCTGAAAAATAGCTTTAAGCTAAACCTGGTGTTCTATACATTGCCCCCCTTTAAATAAACAGTAAGATAATGTTTTTGTACAATTTAAAACAATAAAATGAATAAACACTTAAATGACAAAAAATGCAATGAGTTGATTTTGTAACAATATGTTACAAATCTTTTTAAGATGACAACACATGGTGATATCATGCATATTTTCCTTTAAAAACAAACTTAAAAAAATAAATTATAAAATTAAAATTTTAAAAATTCAAAAGATAACTTAAATAATAAATTTACAAAATAAAATGACAACGTATTATTGGTATTAATTACACCTGGGCTTTTCCTACTTTGACATGTGAAACACTGCTGTAGAAAAAAAAAAAGCTATTTGAATGTTGTGGTCTGTTAAAATGTAAGCAGTGCACCTCGCTGCCATGGGCTAACTGCAGACTGAAGGTAAGTTAACACAGCTTCAGGCTTCTTCATCCTCCTCCAGCTTGATCTGTCCATGTTCCTTGCTCTGCCAGAAGATATACAATTCGCAAAGCAGGTAGTGTGGTGGTGAAATATCTGCTGCACACACAGACACAGACACACACACACACACACACACAAACACAGACGCTTATTTTCATTTTTCTCCTTCTCACATGAGCGACATATCTCTCTTTCTCTGCACTTGACCAGGAAAATGATCAGAGAGAAACACTGGACTTTTAACCTCCAGCCTATGTAAAGAGGCTTATGGACAGTCATTCAGGCTCACAAATATGCACACACACACACACACACACACACACACACACACACACACACACACATATTTTGGCTACACAGATATGTGAACAAACCCCTGCGAGATTCCCCTTTCCTTCTTCCTCAATCATTTTCTCTCTCTGTCTCTCTGTCTCTCTCTCTCTCTCTCACACACACACACACACACACACACACACACATACACAGCAGAGCAGGGGATTTGGGGCTTGTTTTGACATGAAGTCATTGATATGCAGAGGGATTCCAGAGGAAAGCAAGCCAACATAAAGTCAGACAGACGGACAGACAGACCAGCTCATGGCTCTGTTGCTGGTTTTGTTTCCACAGTACAGTCAGAATCGATTTAAACTGTAAATGATGTAAAAATGTCTCCAGGCCGTTGCAGGAATAAGTCCTCAAACACGGAAATTAGTTCACATTTTCACACATTCTGGGTCTCGAAGTCATTATGGATTTTTGAATGTGTTAGCTGCCTGAAATAAGCTCTGTGCTGAACACTACTTTATGTCAACACATTTGGTTTAAAAGAAAAAAAAGGCTTTGAATCAGTGCATCTTTTCAGTTTGCCATAAATCAGATTCAAAGCAGTTGTAAAGGAACAGTGGACACACTGAGCAGGTTGGAACAGCAGTCAAACATGCAGTAATGAAATCATATCTGTGCAGATCCAGACAGGAGTTTCTTTAATGTGTAACCTGACGAGAATATGGATGAGAGCTGATAAGAGGATCTTCTCACCGGCAATGAAACATTTTTCATACATTTATGACATTCTTTCTGTAGATTTAAGCATCTTAGTATGTTAAAGTCACTTTTATCTGATGTTCACACACAAAAGGAACAATATCAGCTTTGTCAGGTAACAACAAATTAAAATAGTAATAAAGAGGAAAATATATTGACAAAAACACTTTATGATGAATCAGCCTGGCTCCAACAATGTGTTTCTGTAGGCTTTATTTTAAGAATAATGCTGCTGAAAATAGTTTTTAACTTATTCCACTCTTAAACTTCTACCACATGTTTCAGCTTCATCCTGTTTTCCATGGAGCCCTGAACATTGTAATTCTATTTCCACGCCGTGTCAGTTTACTATAAGTGGTTACAAAACTTCTTCCCAACAGGCCGAACTCTCCCGATGCTCTGAATCAAGCATTTTACTGACACACCACAGGGAAGAGAGACATGAACAAACCCATTTAACACAGCAATGTGATGCTGTCTGAGTCTTTCCTCTGCACACTCAGGACGTGTGCAAAAAAAACCCTAAATATTTCTCACACATTAGGTGCACTTATATGCATACATGTACACTAAATGTCAGATTTAAGCCAGTTTCTGTTCTGAATGTGGCCTCTTTTTTCATTCCTCATGAGTCAGTTCTGGAAAGACAAGAAGATACACAAGTAGGCACACATAAAAACACACTTTCACCTCCTCTCAAATTGCCCTAGAAAAACCACCAGTGGCACTCTTGAGTGTGTTATATATTGGGCGGCTTCCAAGTCATACAAGTCGCCGCCTTATTGAGTGAAGTAACCTATTAAGTTTATGGCTTTACTCTCCCCCTCTCACTCAGCCTGAAATATACACTGATACTGAAATAATACACTGCGTTCCAGCCAGCTCTGGCAGACAGCCGTTCTTGATGAGTCACCTAATGTATGCTTACTCAGGAGAAAACTATAATTAGGAAACACACAGACAACAGGTAGCCCTTTCAGCCGGAGTCCTGGGGGAGTGCCAACGAGAAAGGATTAACCCACACTGTAAAGTGTTTGTAGATATCAAGGTTACTGTGAGGAGAATGGGACAGGGAGGACAGAAAGTTGGTATAGATCACTCTACACCTGCTCCGGGGAGTACAACATAATGAGATGAGTGTTTTTTGGCATTTGGCAGAGTGTATTTCACTGAGTACAGAGTCAACTTTTAATGAACTCCTTTGATAGCTGACTCACACCGATGAACAGTTAACTAGAATGGCACTCAGAGAGCGCAGAGCTCTGCCAAGGCCAATGGGGCATTCACATGCTCCCCGGATGGTCCCATTTCAGGAAGAGGGAACTCTTATGAAGAAGATGTGTTGTATTTTATTGCTCAGAGCATTTTGATAGCTGTTCAGTATTTATGTGACAAGGAAGAGCGAAGGAAAGTGATCCCATGAACCATGAAATGTGCACCAAAAATGTTGCCAACTTTCAGAGTTGTTGTTCCAATTAGAGCATGTAAGTTGAGAGGTGAGCTCCTTGCTCATGGAGCTGTTCGTTCCCTTCACTCCTTCCACGCTCAACTCAGATTTCACCCTGATAGAAAAATCAAATCACTCACTGCCTGCTCCAATAAAAGAAAACCCTTTGTGAACGTCATTGTGAGCTCAGCTCTCTGTGTGGAGTTTGCATGTTCTTCCCGTGTCAGCATGGGTTCTCACCGGCTTCCTCCCACAGTCCAAAAACATGCAGCATAGTTTTAATCGGTGTCTCTAAATTTCCTGTAGGTGTGTTTGAGAGTGTGATTGTCTGTCTCTATGTGTCACCCCTGCATTTGGCTGGAGACCTGTCCAGGGTATACCCCGCCACTCGCCCAATGACAGCCAGGACTGGCTCCAACCCCCCCTCAACCCGAGATCAGATAAGCAGTTAATGAATGAATAAATTAATTGTGAGCTCACAACAGCTGATTTTTGTCAAAAAATAGTGTTGTGTGGAACATATGTTGTAGTTCTTGTTCTCAGGGCGGTACTGCAGTGATATTGGAGTGGGATAGAGTGAGACAAAAGAAATATATAATTTCTTTATCCCTGTGGGTCCTTACTTAGCCAATACAAAAAAAAGGTATGTTGAATGGTGTGCTCAGCCAGGTACCGTTGCCTGTCATTTTTCGTAGATGCAAGAGAAGCAACAGCATCAGCTGTTTCAACAAATGCTCCAAAAAGCATGTTTGGGTGAGGGGAGGATGTTAGTGAAGCTGACATCCATCATGGACAACATCTCTCACCCCCTACATGACACTGTGGTCCCTGAGTAGCTCCTTCAGCAGCACACTGTTACGCCCACGGATTAAGAATGAGAGGTTCCACAGGTCTTTTATTCTTGCCGCTGTCTACAACACCTGCACCACCTGATCATGTTGTAGTTTCTGTTTCAACCACCACCACACTATTGTTAGCACTTATCATTAAACTACTCACCATAGCTTTTATATAATCTTGATCTGTATTTATATTTTTCATATATTGCTTCTGTTTTTGTTGCTGTGACAAAAATGTCATTCAAAACGTAATTTCCCTTTTCTATCTGGGAAAAAATATATTCCTATTGAACCTTCATTTTTGATGAAGTTGTTTGAATTTAAAATGTTATGTATTGTACCCTGTTGAAGCTACTGGATCTTTTACACATATTTATTTAATTTAATATTTAATTTAATTAATGTTGCCTACGGGCAACAAACCCCAAAAACTTCCAAAAAAAAAGAATTATAAAATTTCTTCAGATTATGTTTATTTAGTCTATTTAAGACAAAAACAAACACTCCAAACATTTTTGCATTAGTTTTCCCTCATTAAGTCAGATCGATGCTTTAGTTAAACAAACCTCAAGTCAGACTGCTTCTTCAGAGACTGCAGACAGTATTCAAGTTGTATTATTACTGTGACAAATAAAGTACATTACATAACCTACTTCCTCTTCTGTACTTTCCATTCTTCTTGTTTATGTTATATCCTGTTTGCACAGTGTCTCATGGCCCACGCTGCTTCTTGATCCCACTAAATGTGTATGAAATCAGAAGCTAGGCTGCGACTTTAACGGTTATATATATCACATGATGGACCACATGTACAAGAACAAAAAATGATGTTGTCAAAGAAGAACAATGTTGAAGCAGAATGGGGGTTTCCGGCACATTTTCACCTACTTCCAAGATCCATTGAGAAGGGAGAAACAGTCTGAAGAGGTCAACACTCAAGTAGCACTTACAGTATATAGAACACATTTATACTACAAGTGTTAGCAGAGTTATGACATCCAAAGATAAAGATATATAAATGATAACATGTCATACTTTTTACATACAGGGTTTTATGTGTTTCATGTGCCTTACTCTTCTTCATATTGTAAATGTTAGTTTCTTTGTAGAATTCCCTGCACAGTTTCAATGTCTTGTATCTTCTTGTTAAATACAGGTTAAAAAATATAATTTTACATGAGCTTTTCAATCCATTTCACTGGTTAAAGAAGGCCAATCATTGTAAAATTGCTAAGAGGGAAATACAAACGTGACACAGCTGTACTTGCTAGATCTATAACAACTACTGTATGTAAATCCTAATAATGACACCCCACAGCTGTTTTAGTTGTGAACATTAGTATGTGGGGGCTAAATCAGAAAACTAGCTAATTAGCCACCTATAGAGACTGAGTATGAAAAAACGACTAGTATTTGTTACAAATAAAAACAAAGCGGGAAGAGCATCTTTGAAACTTTTTGGAAAATGCATTGCAATTTGGAACAGGACTCTGAAAATTAGACCTCAGTTGACATTGCATTGACTTTAGCTTCCCATTGAGGAAGGGTGCTTGAATTTTTTAGACTTGGGACCCAAGTGATAAATGTAGCCTGTCACCCTGGGACCCAGACTAATTAAAACTAGTGCTCTTGACATGTAGGGATGCTGGAGCAGTAGGGCCTGCCAGCTATTTCAGGTCCTGAATCTGACCTATCGTTTAAAAAATCAGGATATATACCCGTCTATTGGCCTAATTGAAGCTGACATGGATATTGGGGGCATGATACATGTGCATGCATCTCTCCAGCACACCCACTCTGCTCTAACACCACCACACAGCTGCCTCTAGATGAATACTGTCATCTCTGCGTTCACATATTGATCTTATTTCCTGGAATGTGTGGTTATGAGAATCAAATGTGACCTATGTCATGGAAAAATATTGTAATGTTGGCTGACGCTGTGTATGTGCGTGTTGTTGTTGTTAGTTGTGGTGGTGGGAGAGTGATCATGATTAATATTACCAGCAAGTAACACTGACAAGAGTTTATGTCCCGTGAACAACAAAAGACCAAAATGTTTGGAACTAATTAACTTTACTGGCGTACTTCAAACCAAATAGATTCCATTGTCTCTAAGGTGGTGGAGGGAATGTGAAGAGCATCACAGATTTTATGTTTCTCCCTCGTTTTGACACAGATGGCTCTGCTGTTGTCACTGCCTTTAAATCAAATATAAAAAGCAGACAAGCTTTGAAAAGTCATCTTAGTATGATGTCATTTATGGTTTTAGTAATTACGCACCATGAAATGGTCACCAGGGTAACTGACATCCATGTGCCGCAGTATTTCTGTTGTGGTATTTATCATTATAAACAGCACATGTCAGAGTTGTTTGGATGCTGCTTAATAACTTAAGACACACATTAGCAATGCAAGGCCATGTTGAATATTATAACTGTAACTGTAAATACTTTTTACTTTTCCTCCCCCCAAAAATTGCAACCTGTTCTTAGGGAATACAACTGTACGTGTCCTATTTGACTTCAACAAATAAAACCCCTGTCCTTCATGAATGAAAATTATTTAATACTCGCCAAACTCTTGACTCAAATACAGCACAAATGGACCCAGGGAGATTTGAGTCACACTGTAACTCATGGAGGAATTATACGGTGGAGATAAGATAAGATAAGATATGTTTATAAAACTGAAGTTTTGTTGAAAGTTAAAATTATATTATTTGGGGATACTTCATTAATATAACTTTAAGTATGATGTGCAATAAATCCTACCTCCTTTAACTTAAAATATAAACTTTTTTGTAGAAACTCACTCTCAGTTAGCTGGTGACCAGTGATGGAAGAAGTATTCAGATCTCTTACTTAAGTTAAAGTACTAATAAAACAAAACTGTGAAATTACTCCAAAAGTAAACTTGTGTAGTTTTGTAGTAACGTTGTAACTAATTAAAAGTACAAAAGTATCAGCAAAAAATGTACTTCAAGTAGTAGGGCTAATTTTAACTACTTAATAAAATTTATGTGGTTTATTTGTGTGGTTATGTGGTATTTTTTCATGTTAAATCTCAACCTGAAAAGTAAAAAGTAACTAAAGTTGGCAGATAAATGTAGTAAATGAGTAAAAAAGTATCTCAAAATTGTACTTAAGTTAAGTACTTGAACACATTTAGTACCAATGTTGTGGTCACTCCTGAGGCTTGTGATGATGTCTAATAAATGCAATGCAATCCATTTAATGTATAGGGCAGTACTACTGACTCATTAGTTACTAATAACGTCCTGAAATGTATACATGCAACGACATATCAATAACAATTGGAGATGCTTTGCAGCTGTAAACCCTAAAAAAAACTACATTTGACACAGATCTGGGTGGATCTGCTTCCCAAATAAACAATGTGTGCATCTCATCAGACAGTAAATTGCATTAGCTCACATTAGAAACGACCATGGAGAGGGTCACAGGCTGTTTCCTCAAGGGACGCTGCCTACCTGCGTTATGTTGGAGAGGAGGAGGGGGAGGACAAAATGTGGGATGCTGCTGTTGCATTTGAGTGTGTGCCAGAGAAATCCCTCCTCTGTGTCCTTCACTGCCTCATTTCACTTTGTGCAAAACAGCATCTCCCCCCTCCTCCCCCTCTCTCTCTACTTTCTGAGTGACACCTGATACAGCTGATATGAGCATTTGTGCACCTGACAGTCTTGCCTGTGTGTAAGTGATTTTGTGTACATGTGGGTCTGTGTGTTGGATACAAGTAGAAGTGTCCTATTTGTTCATCTGAATGACCTTAATGTTTAGTCTGCCTCCTGGGTCCGCTTCTATGTGTATTGACTACTAGACATTTAGATACAAAAAAGCTAAGTGAAGATGAATTACTACAGTCGAGATGATCGGCTGTCTGTCACTGCACACATGCAGAGTTAAAAGCTGCAAGTGGGGGTCTTCACTGGGACTAAAGACGGATTTATTTGAAAACTGCACTCTGCAAACATCAGACTGTGGAGAAAGTAGAAGAAAATGTAGTCCTGCATGATAACAGGCAGAGGACAGTGATTTAGAGACAGTGGATGGTAGTAGATTACGCATTGATCAAACACCCTCCTCCCCTTTTAAATATAGATTTTAGAGAAAATGTGAAGGAAGGTAATTTACTTGCCAACCATTCCCTTTGGATCACTGTGAGCAAATCAATCACTGGTGGGGAGATATTATCACTTACAGTAAAGTGCAACTACAGGCCTTCACTTTGAACTGAAGCTCCAGCTGCCAATTATTCTGACAGTATTTATTTGTGATGGTGAGAGTCAGGCATGACCTTTAAAAATAAGTGGATAGATTGGATTAAAATTGAAAAATTGGTCTATATATTTCAAGTTGTGGGTGAGTTCAATTGAATTCAGACAGTTCACCCCAAAATCAAAAATAGGCCTCCATATTTATTAGAGCCTCACAGATATCGGTTGACAGATATTATCAGTGAATATTGGGCTGTCAAAGGTCTGTTGTATCTGTGTATATGCTGTCTGATATGTGCAGTTGTGAGATTTTTTTTTTTTACATAATATGTAGTGCAGAAATTTTTATTCTTTATTTTCTCAGTTATCATTTATAGAATTGGCTGGCAATATAATTTATTGTTTGTATAATGTATAACAGGCTCTAACATTGATCCTCTGACCTGTAGTTCTATTTATTATTTTATATTGTTATAGTTTGAGTTGCTGAGTGTTATACTGTACATCTTCCCTCAAATATAATGGAACTACAAAAAATATTCTAGAAAGATCTATACTAGAAAGTTTTTTGTAAAGAGACACTTCTTTTGAGTTTTTTTGTTGTTGTTGTTGCTTTGAGGACCACAAACAGAGTGCCATCTAGTTCCATGTATTTGAGAGACGGCTGTTAGAAAAATTGCATGAGGAAACCTTGAAAATTGATAATCTGTCACCAACAGAAAAAACCTCACCATTTTTCTGCGCAGTTCGTTGATGGGGAAATGAAGAGCTGGAGACGTCCAAGTTTCTCAGTTTAACATAGTTTTATTACAATACGTCAAAAAATGTGCACTTTACAGAGATTCTCCGGGTTCAAAAACTCATGTCCCTGAACACAAACAGACGTGTTTCAGTTCGTGAAGTCTGAACCACGACTCTCTCCCTGAACCCATTAAAATACTAACATTTGTTTACAAAACATGCTCTAACACTCTGCACCTCACACTAAACAATCTAGATAGATAAAAGCACTACAGGTAAGAGGATAAATATGGAGGCCAATTTTTTAATTTTGGGGTGAACTGTCCCTTTAAGCTAACATGAAGCCATTATTTTAGCCAATAAAAAGGTGACTTTTTATTCCAGAAACCTTTGGAAAACTTTGTAGATATATTCCAAATTAATTCATCTTTTTTGTGAGCTAAATTTACTTTTTTGGGTAGTGAAATTAATATTATAATACACATTAATTAAAAAATTTTTTATCTTCGTATAAAAGGCTGAGGCACCATTGAGCCTTCCTTAAATAACCCTATTGATAATTTATCAGGTTCAATTTCTTTCTTCTTATTAACTGGTGGCTGTTTGCCACATGCTAATAATGACTGGCACCGGATACAGATTTTTAATGTCCCATTTGAACACTTTAAGCCTGTATTACTGACAGAACTGGCAGGTGAAGGTTCAATCCCAGTCCTCTCCTCTCCGAGGCGCAGTCATCTAGCATTTCTCAGAGTAGGAAGTGCAGCTTGCGGTAACAGTGAATTGAAAGTACGCCATAAATATGGCGCCAAAAGAGTTTTCAAGCTGGTGATAAGAGCTGATTTTTCCTCTGTGTTGTCTTTTTTTCTGGGGGTGGGGGGAGAGGTTGCAAGACAAGACCCGCCTGTGCATTTGTGCAGAGCGGTGTGTGTGCACGTACACTGACTGGCTCGAGGAGTGGAAGCGAGGCAAGGCAGCAAGTGAAGACGAGGAGACCTCAATGTTTTATTTTTGAAGGAGGGACGTTGCGAAACTGGTTTGCAATCTTTTCTGACTCATCGTTTGGAAATAAAGCATCCTTTTCTTTCTTTTTCTTTTTCTCTTGTTTTCACCCCTCCTCCTCTTGCTTCTCCGTCCCCTCCTCCTGTACCGCTGGCACCGGAGAGGAAAACATCGTCGGATTTTTGACACCACGTTTGGGCTGCTTTTGCAAAATGCGACATGCTTTCCTGTGAGCGGTGTGTTGTGCGCACCTCGCAGCCTGCTACACCGTGAAACAGCAGCAGGACCAGCGGCGGCACCACTACTGTGTTTGTTGTTGTTGACTTGTACGAGGCTGCAACTCAGTCTGGCTGCCACTTTTGGATTTTATTTCGGATTTTGGACTCGGTGGCCGGTCTTTGCAGAGCTGACGCGCTGTCAACACGCACCGTGAGGGGAAGGGAAGGGAGGGGAAGGGACAGTCCTGACACCCAGCGTGGATCCACAGTCGGGGCTGTTTAGCGGCACTGCTAGCAGCCTGCCAGGGCACTGAGTGGGCAAACTGAACTACAGCTAAACCCTTCACTGTAAAACTACATGTGCCTGGCTCCCAATGATCTCCTAATCTCTGGGAATCGCCCGCCGTCCAGGACTGTGGACGTCTCTGCATCCGAAGCTGACTGCGATCAAGGTAAAAATAATTCCTCCTAATGTGCGGTTGGAAATGATAAAATATGAAAGTGGGAGTGTTGCAGGACCGCTCAAGTCCACTGCTGCTGCAAGTGCTATATCAGTGCTAGGCTAGCAGCTCTGTACGCACTTTTGCAGCGGGCTTGTCAGTCACAGTCAGCGGCAGGGGCGCTTACAGTGTTGTTAGACTGAGCGGTGCATGTGGGTCAAGAAGGAGGGGGCATGTGTTTTGCAGGGAACGAAACGACAAATAATAAC
The DNA here is from genome assembly GCF_030273125.1 of Centropristis striata. Lineage (NCBI taxonomy): Eukaryota > Metazoa > Chordata > Actinopteri > Perciformes > Serranidae > Centropristis > Centropristis striata. Next base: position 20,730,442 of record NC_081531.1, on the reverse strand, counting down.
CCGTTTGGAAGCCCGAGCCCGTGCACGCCGAGGATGAAATTAACCCGGCAAACTTGACCATGTTGTAGCTGTAACGTGAACGCGCCCCCGTTGGGAATCAAGTGTGCGGGCGGGTAGTTGGAGAGAGTCCAAGTGTGGTTATTTTTGCGCGTAATTGCGACAAATGGGGCCATTTGCAGCAGCGTAGCGAGGTATGTGAGTTGTAACTTGCAGGCGAACGTGAAAAGCTGGAACACGCACACACACATTTGCAGACAGATATAGGTGTGTGTGTGTGTGTGTGTGTGTAGGGGGGGTGAGGATATGAGATGAAGTTGTGTGGAGAGCAGTAGCAGCAGGTCTGGGTGCAGGGTGGAGGCACCAAACAGTCCCTGGAGGGTTTGCAGGTTCACTCCTCAGTAAAAGGGAGGAAAGGAAACGGGTGGGGGGGGGGGGGGTGTAGCACTGCTTTTAGTGAGGCTGAGCACGCAACCACACACACACACACACACACACACACACACACACACATCAAGGAATTAGAGCAACTCCTCTCTGCCTCCTTCACCCTCTCCTCCTCCTCCTCCTGCTTCGTGCTGTGCAGATCTAGCTGGCTTTAGAAGAGGGGGGAGTGGCTGTTGTTTACCTCCTCAAAGTCAGAGCTCTGTCTGTATCCCTGAATTTAGATGAATGTTTCTCCTTACCTGTAACCCCCCCGACAAAACAAGGACTTGACATGTGGCTGCAGATGCTGATGCAGGGAGTCAGGTGGGAGCAGGATTAATGGGGTGTAAGTGGGGCATTTGCCCCTGGTGTGATTTTTCAGCAGCACGTTGTGGCCACCTACTCTTCATAATTGCCCGGAGAACCTCTAAAGAATATTATGTCTGCCTGTAAGTGCTGATCATTAACGGATGCAAGCAATTTATCCGGATTTTTTAAGCTTTTTTTGATTGCACATGTGAAGCTGAACTGGCTGTCGCCTTGAATCAATTAAGCTGAAATTGTCTTGGGACTTGTTAAATGTTCCCAGTTGTGACAGCAGAAGCCCCCCCCCCCTTCCCACCATCACACACACTCCACACACACACATACTCCACACACACACATCATCATCAGCACACATAAGCTTGATTTGTCCACACACACTAACAACTCTGTGTGCCTCTTGCTCACTTTATACACATATTCAGATGCACGTACCATGCTCTTCAAACTCGCAACACACTCTTGTCTACACACACACACACGCACACACACACACGCACACACACGCACACACACACACACACACACACACACACACACACACACACACACACACACACACACACAACCCTCCTCCTGCTGGGTATGAAACCGGAGATGAGTCATGGTGTGTGGGGGCATAACAACTCTCTCTCTATCCCCCTCTCTGTCTTTCATATCTTTCCTGATGCAGTGCTATCTTGTTTTCACTCATTCTCTCTCCCTCTCTTTCTCCCCCCTCCCTCCCTCTCTCATTCCCTCCCTCCCTTGAGGCTTGCCTCTCTCGCCTAGAGACAGTGGTTGTTTACAAGGCAAGTGAACAGGGATGAGAGCTGTTTTCTTTTTGCTTCCGTTTTTTTGACGGCAGACTTTCCTCCAGCCAATCATCAATGTATCAATCCCTCATTCCTCATCCATCCTTTTCCTTTTTATCCTTCTAGTCCATCCATCCTCTGCCCCTTTTTACTTCATCCATCGTTTCAGTCATTTATCCATCACTCCATCATCCCCCTCATCCTCTCTTGATCAAGCTTTTACTGTATTTCCTCTGATCATCTGACTCAGGAGCTCAGTGAGGGGGAATGTGTGCGCCCATATGTATCCACGCTCCCTGTACAGTATGTCATGTGAAACTTGAGCATGCAGACTTTTTAAGCCTCATGTGTACATTCGCACACGTGTGTGTTAGTGTTGGTGGGGGTGGGGTGTAGCGTAGCGTGAGTGTGTATTTGTGTCTGCTGCGTTAAGCGCTCAGCTTGGATTGGCTGGGAAAGGGGGTAAGGACCCCCACGTGGTGCGTTGTATCGCATTAGCTGCTACGTAGTGAAGAGGAGAAGGAGGGGGAGGAGGAGGGGTGTTGTTCATGAATGGACCACTGACGTCACATTAACTGTACCCTCAATCCCTCAGAGTCACACACACACACACACACACACACACACACACACACACACACACACACACACACACACACACATACGTTTTACAAACATTGCAAATGATGACTGAAGGGCAAATGTGTGTGTGTGTGTGTGTGAGATGCAGAAATTTGTGTCAGATAAGAAGGATGGGAACCAACTGAGCTAAAGGATTGTGTGTGTGTGTGTGTGTGTGTGTGTGTGTGTGTGTGTGTGTGTGTGCCTGCAGGAGGGTTGGCTAGCTGTCATGTCACCAGGTTTCTGCTGCGCTCTGCTCTGCTTACTAACTAACTAACCAGCATGTTGTCTACAAGGGTATTACTACCAGCTGAGTAGGATTCTTGTGTGTGTGTGTTCTTTTTGGTGTGTAGTTTCATGTCCCAGAATGGCCTGATGTTGGATTTCCGATACCGATACTGATGAATCTCGTGAATGAATAAATTTCGGATCCGATGCGTGTTATGTGTCATGATTTCTTTCTGACTTTTTGTCTCTTGAAGAATGTTAGAAATACAGAAATAATAAAGCTGTGAAACTTTTTTTCTTAGACTTCATTATCTTTCATAAAGGACGCTACAGTTGCTTGCTCTGTAATGGGGGCTATTACATAAAACAACATCTTTAAAGACTTTTAAATTTTTTTTATTACGTTTACAGTTAGGTTAAGACGAGACAGGCAAAAAAATGGATTTTCCTTCTTTCAGACTAATTACTAAGAAAACATCCAAAATACACATTTAGGTGTTTATCATGTCAACAGATTCCTCCTACATCCACCAAAAGTTAGCATTAGATAATTGATAATTTGCATATTTATACACATGTCAGAACATGTCAGAAAACGTGTAATAAAAAAATAATTGTCTGTTATCAACTGTTATTATGATAATTATTAGTTAATAACTTTTACCCTATTCGCCACGTCTTGGAAAATATATGGATTTCCCTCCCGTTTTCTCAAAATATTCTTTTTCCACTTTGAGCTAGAAGTTTCCACTACAGTAGCACTAACATTGCACCAAACTTTTCAATTTAATTTCTATCTATATTCTGAGGGCTTTTGTAAAGGTTTTTTTTTCACATTTTGATTCACAGCATGATTTCTACAACATTGTATTCCTAAAAGCATAATGAAAATAGATGTTTTGGGCTTTCAACAGCGTTTTATTATTTATGGAAAAAAAGATATTCAAAGATCCCTCTGTTAAAAACCTTTTGCTTCTAATATGTCAACAAAAGGAAACAAGAATTTTGAACCTGGCTTAATCCAGTATTTAAATGTATGTCCTGGAAAAATATGCAAAATAAGCACATATTTCATAAAATAATGACTCATTTTCATGTTTCATGGTAACCATTAATGAACTTTTTTACTCTGTTCACCTGTAGTGACTCCCCTTGAGGTCACATATACGAAACCCCCTGCGAACACATGAAAACACCTGTCAGTGTTCAGTTCTGGTGAGCTCATGTGCAGGTTTTGTTATAACTTACAAGTTCTGCAACATGAAACCAGCCACGTGGTGGTTTAGATGCTGCAGGCATGTTTTTATGCATTAGCCCGTGTGTGTTTTGTCAGTGTTTGCGCTCAGTAGGTGACCCTGCTGTGGCATAGAACCTCATTAGTGGCTTTTTGTGTGCGTGTGTGTGTGCTAACCTGCTTTTCAGTAGGAAGGAGATGACGTCAGACTTCAAGGGGAGAGGGGGTGTTTTAATTTCCCCTTTTTTTTCTAAAATCCTGTGCCACTGTGACTCAGCCTTGTTAGTAAAAGATAATTGCCAAGTGTGCACACACCTGCACACACCACTGGCGAGAAAGGAAATGCTACACATATTTCACAGAAAGATTTTTGCAGGAGTAATTGGAATATGCTTCATAACTCTTCGTCCTGCAGAAGCTGTCCCTCGCTGACTGAATAAGAGCAGTGGGGCGTTCTGGTGCACCAGATGGTTTTTCAGATAAAATTAATGATCCATATTTTGTGATAGTTCACAGTGAAGTCTGTGTTGAGGGTGATATCATTAGAGCATATCTCGCCGAGCTCATGTTTTGTTTCCTTTTATGCTTATTTCATATGTTTTCATTTCCCCTCCACCTGCTGGAGGACATTTTATATTATGGATGTTCAGATGGTATCTGTGTCTGTTATTCATTAAGCACAAATGCTAAATGTGAGTTTCTGTTTGCTTTTCTCAGTTTTATATAATTTTATTGAAATAAATTGTGTTGATGGATTGTTGGTTGGACAAAACAAGCTATTTAAAGTTGCCATTTAGTTTCTGGGAAAATTACGATTGTTGATTTGGCATTTTTTTTTTCACTCATACAGACTAAATATTGAACTAGGGCTGGGCGATATGGACCAAAAGTCATATCCCATTATATTTAGGCTTAATATTGATATACGATATATATCCTGATATTTTTATTGCAAAGTGAGAACAAATGTTCAGTGAAAGTCAAAGCCAAATATAACATGTCACAAGTAGTTTTATTGAAACCATTGATTTAAGTGAACATAAATACTGTATGACACCAGGAGTACCTTTAAAAAAAAAAAAAAAAAAATCAAAGCTCCAAAAAGTGCACATTTTAATAAAAAAAAAATCTTAAATAAAAATAGCCTATTATATAAAATAGGCCAACCTTTTTATGAAATAAATATATTTATATATGAAAAGAATAACGAACATTACAAAAGAACTGAATATGACAAATCCTACTAAGGGCAGCATTTATATATATATTATATATATTTTTTAAACTATATTGATGTATGAGATATGGTCTAATTCTATATCACATTTAAAAATATATAGATATATTTTTTATAGCGATATATTGCCCAGCCCTATAATGAACTGCATGTTGCTTAAAAAGTCAAAACTAGTACTAGCACTTTCATCAAGCAGCTTCAAGCATCGGTCTACGTGAAATCTGGCTTTGTCAATGGTGTTAGTTGTTACTGTGTAAAGTCACTCACTGTACAGTTGCTGTATAAATTTACATCCAGAAACATTTTTTAAAAATGTGTTATCCATTCCATCCTATTTCCTTTTATCATCCTAAATGTCAGACTATTCTCTCTTTGCCGCCTGCTACCTCCTACTCTTCTTTAGGGAAAAAATTATTTAAAAAAAGAAGTCTGAAGGCTGTAAGCACAATGATGGACAGGCTGACAGATGCTGCCTGAGCTCCTGATGGGAAGAGTTTCAGGAATAAGTGTGTGTGTGTGTATGTTTGTGCGGAGAGAGGGCGAGTAAACAACAGACAGAAACAGTATGTCAGACCTTCCTTTTGCTGTTTGAACACCCGGTGATCCAAGATGGAAATAAGCTTCTGACTCACTGTGCCATCTTTGAGGATTTAATTTCTGCTTAATGTATACTTAAAAAGAACCACATATATCAAAAAGAGGAAAAAAGGGAAGAAGAAGAAGAGGATTGAGATTCAGATCCCTTACTTTAGTAAAAGTACTAATACCACAATTACTCCACTACAAGTAAAAGTCCTGCATTCAAAAGTTACTGAAGTAAAAGTACAAAAGTATCAGCATCAAAATGTTCTTGTTATGCAGAATGGCCGCACAGATTGTTATTATTATTGTGCATTTATATAAACAGCATTTTCATTTTCTCAAAGTAGGACTTTTCAATGACTTATTTTACTGTTATGAGGTTTAATAAAAAAAAAAAAAAGTTTAATTATTTAAAATTTTTTTCAGGTTTTATGTTAAATCTTGACCTGAAAAGTAGCTAAAGCTGTCGGCTAAATATAGTGCAGTAAAAAGTACAATATTTGCCTCAAAATGTTGTGAAGAAGTATAAAGTTACATCAAATGGAAATACTCAAGTATCATGATAATAATAATAACAATAATAATACATTTAATTTATAAGCACATTTCTAACACTCAATGACACTGTAAAAATTAATAAAACAAAAAAAAGTGCCGTTACAGAAAATAATAAAACAAAGAAAAAAAAGAAGTGTGGTGCAGTCATACGGAGTAAGCTAATTTGAACGTGAGTTTTTAGTCTGGAATTGAATAGTGGGAGAGAGTGTGTTTCGGATGTCCGGTGGGAGTGAGTTCCAGAGTTGGGGGGGCAGAGTGGCTGAAGGCTCTGCTCCCCATAGTGGTGAGGGGGCGGAGGGTACAGAGAGATGGATGAAGGAGGAAGATCGGAGGGAGTGGGAGGAGGAGGTGGCAATGCGGAGGAGATCGGACAGTTAAGGAGGGGCGAGGTTGTGGATGGCCTTAAAGGTGTACAGGAGGATTTTGTAGATGATGGGAGATTTAAAAAAGTACAATTTTGAGGTTCTTGTTCTTTACAGTACTTGAGTAAATGTACTTAGGTACATTCCACCACTGGATATAGCTGAAGGTAGGACAGAAGGTAGAGGAGAGATGTTGCGATGACAGGATGACAGACAACAGGAGGGGAGGAGGAGGTGGAGGTCCAGTTAGATAAACAGGGAGGTGGTCGTCAGGGTTGCTGGGAGTGAAGGGCAGAGTCCTCATCCTCCTCTCTCTGTCCTTTCATCCTTCCTTTACTCCCTTCCAGGAGCTAATGAACTCCTGATGGTAGTATAGACGGGAGCAATGGATCAATCCTCCATCTCTCTCTGTGTTTCTTTCTCTCTCCCTCTTCTCCCCTCCCTCCCACCTGTCCTCCCCCCTTTTGCACTCTCTCCTCCTGGCTTTTTGGCAGGGCCCCAGCCTCGCTGGCTCCGGCTCACCTCCTTCATTGTTTGTCAGCAGATTTTAGGAGACGGAGCGGCAGGCTTAGTTAGAAAATTATTTGGACCTCTGCCTCTTCCTTCTTTTTTTCCTTTTCTTATTCATTTCTTCTTTCTATCTCACTCTCTCTCTCTGCTTTCCACTCTCTCTTTCCTGCTCCCATGATGCAGCGGCAGCAGCAGGAGCAGTGGCAGCATCAATAAATATTGTGTTAATGTTCTGGTGGCTGGAGCCAGCAAGGTGATAAAGGAAATCTATTTGATTTCTGTGGCTCATTTGTTTGGCCCGACGCCTCTCCAGTTGGTGTGGATGCCACGTGTGTGTGTCCATATATTGTGTATAATTCTACTGTGTGTGTGTGTGTGTGTGTGTCTATGGGTTAGGGCATGGAGTTTCTTCTGTACATTTCCTATTCCTGAATCAGTCCTTCCCTACTTCGTTCTAGCCTCTGTTTTTATTTCATATTTTTTCCCTGAGACTTGTATATTGAGACAACTCTTAGAACTAAAAACACTGGAATATTGAGAGCTAGCCACTGTAAAATACATGTGCTATTATGTTTCCTACCAGTGCAAGACCAGGAAGCCACTTAAGACCAACATGTATGATGTGTCGTCTGACCATGACAGCAGGTTAAAGTGTTTCTTTCAATTACACTGGACAAAAAGCCTCTCAGAGTGGTGAGATGTGATAAATAGAAAGTGGAGAGTGCATCGCTTATAGTAAGGTGCTGACCAAGAGAATACCCATTTCAAGGCCTTTACAGTCAAGCATCAAAGGCAATCTGAATACAGAAACAGTAAATTCTAACCTTCACGGTATGCAGAAGTTAATATTCAGGTGGTGTCGCAACATCAAGTTAACACTGGCCTCATGTGTTTAGTTTTGATTGGCTTTGTAGGCTTCCTGAAGAGATTGGTCTCCCCTCAAACACGACCCATAGGTAGTTTGTAGGCATCAAATTAGAACCCATATTTACGTTTTACCCCTAAATTCCACTGAATGCGTAACGGCTGCAGATCCGTTGGCGGAGCCGATACGCATTCATTATAATCACTGTGTGAGACTCCATCGATTCCGTATCCGCTGCGTAGTGAGTCCGTCGTCGCACGGCCATCCGTCAGCTCTCGCAACACTTGCGCAGAGCTTCTATTTTTGATGCACGGCGCGTCAATTCAGCACAGAGAAGATCGTTCAGGGCAGGAAGTCATGCACAGACATAAAATAAAACATCCGGTATATTTTCAAATGTGTATTTCACAACTTGAAGACGTCATGATGGGTGGGGACAGACCTGAAGTCAACAGGTTAGAGGCTTTCACTCGTCTTTTCACCCCACTGACACCATGGATGAGGAGATGTTTATTCTGGAGGTCCAAAATCATACAACTGTCTATGACCCGTCACATCCTTTATATAAAGACAACCATAAAAAGGAGGTGGCTTGGAAAACCATTGCATGAGTAATGGGAGTGGATGGTAAGTTACTAATATGGTCCAATAAATGTTGTACATTAAATGAGACATTCTCTAGTTATACATGTAGAAAACCCATGACTTGATTACGCGTGAATTTGCAAGATCTTGTGCATCCTCAGGACTCCGCTGTCCGCAACAGTGCGGATCACAGACGGATCCGGTGTGTGTTGACGGACTGCGGGGATACGCAGCCGTTGCGGATGGACCTGTTTCAGAGTCGTATTGCATCCAGTGGAATCCCGGGGCTAGACTGTCTTCCACCGCCCTCTAGCGGCTGTAATAAATGTGAATGACGGCGAGAACAGAACAGAACAGACGTTGGACTTCAGAGAATGGAGTTTGTTTCCCATGTGAAAACAAATGTAAGCAATTCAGTGCATCACATTTTTACGTAAATATGTCACTTCCGTCAGGTCGTCCTGGTCAGGTCATACTCGTAACTCGTACTTCGCTTTCGGCATTTACGTGCTGATATATGTCTTTTATAACGCCTTACCAGAAAGTTAAAAAAAAACAACTAAATCAGTGGTTTGGTATCCTAAATTCAATGAAACGATAGAGCTGCAGCTAGGAGAATGGCGGAAAAATATCAATATGTGTCAGAGAAAAGTTTCTGGATTGGATGCTCTAGATAAAAAAGAAGCTTGGTCTTAATAATTGAATGATAAAGTCATAAAATAAGTGAGGACAAACATGGATTACCACTGGTGTAGCCTTTCCTTGCTGAAAGAACAGATTGGACATGGGTGTACCATTTCTGATCTACAAAACCTGTTTGGAACTGACCGGATTACTAATTGCAGCTTCCTTTTAGAACCTCTCGCATCAATGCTGTTTGTAAGATTACTCTCACTGCCAGATGGGGGAGGAAAAACCTCTGCAGTGCAAGAAAAAAATGGATTGGTTACTAATATTCCCCTCCCCTGAATAAAGTACCTGTGGGGAAACACAGAAACATACGAAATGTTTCATTTGAGTATAATCTCTAACGTCTTTCAGTTTCCCTTAAGGACCGAGTTTGGCTCTTAGCATCGTCAGTGTTTCTCATTTAAACCATGCTACAGCTAGCAGGTTGCGTTTATTTTTTTATTCCTTTGTTATTTTACACTTCACTTAGGCTAGCTCTGCTCCCCAGAGAGCAATAGCAGAAAACTAATTCACTTTAGGGAGACAACAGTCTTCTGTATTTGACATAAGGAGTGAGCTTTCTTCCATCCGCTGGATCCCCATGGCGTGTTCAGTGGGGGGGACCACAGGGGAGAGGGCTGATGGGAATGGTGATATCAGCATCACAGTGACTCATGACTGCTCTTAAGTGGCTTCGAGTCTTCCAGTCAGTCAGGAGATGTGGTGTGTTTGTGTGTGTGTGTGTGTGTGTGTGTGCTATTGAGTGAGGTCATGAGCACAACATTAGAGCTGCTGGCAGAGAAGTTTAGCACAGCTGTATGCTGTGGTTTTTATCTCTGCACTTTGAGGTTATCTGTGGTTTTCCACCTCTTGTGTTGTGACTCTTACCCTGTCGGTGGGCTCAGGTGCACAGCAGCACATAATGCAATTCACTCACAAATGTATTCAATCGATGGTCCAGCAGTGATCAGCTTTATTCTGCCTTCTTTCAAGGCATTTAATTCTTATTTATTTATTTATTTATTTTTAAATATCCTAAAACCAGAGTGTAATTGTCTCTCTCCGGGAGCATACACTCACACATTCTAAGCCTGTAACTCCTTCTGTTGATTCTTTTTCGATTGATTTATTGTTCGGTATCTCCAGTGTGAAAAACACATGTGAAAAGCTGACATCACAAGCTCTCAAAGCCCAAGGTAACATCTTGAAATTGCTTATTTTATCTGACCAACAGGACTCGTACAAGTCTACACAAGCTTCATAGCTAAAGCACATTAGCAGAGCAGTCTTCTGTCGGTGTCTACACATAACAATATGTTCATGCACATTATTGAGTTTAGGTAGAAGTAATCCCACCAATGTATGTGTAGCGTTGTCACATACAGCGTTATCTGGTTCCAGAATGTCAACTGTTGAGCCCTGCAGTGATAATGCTAAACTGCTGATGCTAAAAAGGTATAATGTTTAACATGTCCATCATGGGGTGGCGGTTGCTCAGTTGGTAGAGTGGTTGCCCACTGATTGGCGGGTTGGTGGTACGATCCCTGACCATGGCAGCCTATATGTCAAAGTATCCTTGGGCAAGATACTGAACCCCAAATGTTTCCCGATGCTGTGTTCATCGGTGTGTGAATAGATTCCCAATGGAGGCAAGTGGCACCATTTAGGGTAGCCTCGGCCACCAATGTGTGTGAACAGGTGAATGAGCGCAGTCTGTAGTGTAAAGCTCTTTGGATAAAAGCGCTATGTAAGTGCAGTCCATATATAAGTGCAGTCCATCATAGCATGCTTGGCCTTGTTCTCAGTGTTTACATACATTTGTGTACCAAATTTTATGGCAACACATCCAATAGTTTTGGGGATATTTTACTGAAAAACATGAAAACCTGCTGTTGGCACTAGAGCAAATGTGACATTATCACCAAAGTCCGAATGGATTGTCCTCAGGGAACCATGAATGTTTGTAAACAATAGGGCTGCCCTCCTCTAAGTTGAGTCGTTAACTAATCTGTCATTCTTCATGGTGAGTGGCTTATTTCTAAGAAGCCTATGAGCACATGTCTGGTAAACACAAGATTTAAAGTTCTGCATGCTCCTTTTGTGGAGAAATTCACTTTTACAGATGTTTTGATTTAATCGACTAATCGTGCTAGTTGACTAAGGAATTTTTTAAGTTGAGGACTGCTGTAGTAGAAAATGTCACGGCAGGCAGTCTAACAGGTGTTCAGACATTTCATTCTCCTGATCGACCTACTGACATCCATAGAGCCATGCAGCTAAACGCTAAACAGAGGAAATCCTTGTGATGTAGAAGCAGGAACCTGCAAATATTTGCCATTTTTTCTTGATAAATGACTTACATGATCAATCAATTATTCAAATGTTAATTTACTGTCGATAGACAGTCAACTTACTAATCACCATAAAAACAGCTCTCCAAAGTCTGAGCCATAAATTGGCTTTTAACAGAGAGCAGTTTCCTGCTCCTCTTCATATGCCAGGATGTGAGAGAAGGATTCCTGCCTATTCTATCCATACACTGAGCGAGAGAAACGTGTGTGTGTGTGTTTCTTGCTTTCATGTCTGGCTGTGTGAGTAGGTTGCTGTCTTCTTTCTTGCACACCTGTTAGCGCAGTCCTGATGAGGATGTTTGATGTGTGTGATGTGTGTCAAATCTGTTTTTTTTTTCTCTCTTGACGAGCGCATGCCTCTTTGCAGTGTCTGCGTGTGTATGCATGTCTGTGTTTGTGTGTGTGTGCACGTGTGTTTGATGTTGGGGTAAATACTTGATACCCAACATCACAAGATCCTGCACACACAAATTCCAACATGCACACACCCTGACATTTTGATTCTTTCAGCTCATTCATAATAGTTGCCCTATTTCTCCCCTCTGTCTCTCTCTCTCTCTTATCTATCTCTCTTTGTCTCTCTCTCACTCTCCCTCTGTTCTTTTTCTTCCTCCGTCTTTACTCTCCCTGGTCTCTCAACCTCACTTTATAATTCTTTGTGATTCTTTTCTTTGGTGCTCTTTCCCTCTATACCTGTCAAACTCGTTGGTGAGAGCCTCTCTCTTTTGCCTACCTTTTCTCTAGTGGCTCTGTCCAAAAATAGCTGTCTGTCTGTGTGAGTGTGTGTGTGTGTGTGTGTGTGTGTGTGGGAGATGGGTTGGGGAGGAGGCTGAAGGAAAGAGAGTGAAAATAGACTTGGACGTGTGTGTGTGTGTCTGTGTTGCAGTCTTCCTTGTATGCCTTCTAGCTGTAGCTGTCTTGATTGTACACACAGCATTAGCAGTGTGCAGGCAAGTGGTGCTACACACACACACACACACACACACACACACACACACTCTCTCTCTCTCTCCTCTCCATCCCCTCTCATCCTGTGTGTGAAGAGGAAATATTCAGTGTCAAAAGAGGGAGATGAGAACAAACAGGGAGAAAGAGGGGAGGCAAAGGAGGATGGAGAAATGATGGACAGATAGATGACTGGAGAATGTAGAGAGCAGCAGTAAAGGAGAGATATGGTGATAGGAAGAGATGATAAACGTGGCAGCATTGGAGGTGAAAAAGTGAATGATGGGGGAGAAAGCAACAAAGAAGAAAATAAAGAAATGAAAGGAGAGCAGCTCTGCATTTCCCTGGTTAGGTGTTTTTTTAAGGCTTTTTGTTCCCCTGTCAGGCAGGTCCTAGTCTGTCCAATCAACACATAAGCACACACACCATCAGGATTATAGAGACACACACAGGCACACAAATAAATGCACTGATATACAAACATCTACCTGGATGCACATACACATCTTCACACACACACACACACACACACACACACACACACACACAGATGCAGCACTGTCTCAGAGAGATGGCTTGTTATGAAGCAATTTATATGCAAGGATTCTTTATCAAACTGACTGACCTCTGGCTCCTCAAGGAGCTCTGAGCACCGGCCAATGGTGTGTGTGTGTGTGTGTGTGTGTGTGTGTGTGTGTGTGTGTGTGTGTGTGTGTGTGTGTTATAGCTACAGAGAACCTTCATCACCTGCACCGCTGTCCGGTGATATCATTTTTAATTGCTTTATACATAAAACAAATGTGTATCTTTATGTCTTTGTCTGTGTGTGTGTGTGTCCAGATGTTCCTGTAGTCACTTAATGTCCTGACAGCCAGACTGCCTACTCATCTCAAGAGAGCACTGTGTATATGTGTGTGTGTGTGTTGCCCGCTGGGTCTCTGCAGCTACAGTCTCTTAATAATAGATCACCATCATGGCAACCGTTGTAGTGTGCTGACCTTAAGTGCTGCAAAGTGCTGAAAGAAGACCCCAAACCACAACAGTGTTTCTGCTGAAGTAAATGCACTGTCATCTACAGGGCTGGCTGATGTAGAAGACAGACAGACAGAGAGACAGACAGGCAGCCAAGCAGAGGGGTGACATACTTGCAGACAGACAAACAGATGGCAGGCAAATGGGTAGATGGGCAGAGAGGCAAAGAGTCAAGCAGTCAGACAGACAGAAAGACAGATGGCAAGCTTACAGGCAGACAGACGGGTGGACAGAATGACAAATGGGATGCAGCCAGTCAGACAGATTTGGAAGCTTGAAGACAGGCAGACATAAAGTCCAGCAAAACGTCCTGTCTCTTTTTCATTTACAATACACCAGATTGGTAAACTTGAATAATCTTTGACATATTTGTACCAAATTCACTACTTTCTACCACTAATTGATTATACAGTAATGTTTGATTCTACTGACACTTTAGTGCTGAAAACCAATCAATTTTCAGGCGATAATGATGTATACTTTTGATTAAGTAAATTAAGTATCTAATAAAGCAAAACCGCCAAACATTAGCTGGATCCGGCTTCAGCATTTGCTGCTTTTCTCTGTTTTGTATCCTCCTGGATGGAATTTATTTTGTGTTTTTGATCACAATGGAATCTATTCAACACATTTATTGTTGCCTTAGGTAAACCGTATGCTGACGCCAAGATGTTCTTTTTTTATGACACTTTATTTCTTACTTTCATTGGCAGTGACACCTGCACACTTTATAATGACTCTGATAAAGATTCAGTGTCTACACTAATAAAGCTGAAGTGATAATTGTGTTCCTCATGGTGCAGTGTGCTCTTGACTTCTGTCGACTATCAGTTAGATTACTTGTTAATGAGTAATCGTTAATAATTGGTATATTACTTACTAGGGTTGGGTGATATGATGTTATATAGCCTATATATTGTCAAAATCTCAACATTTTCATTGTGTTTATTTGTTTCTATATATTGTTTTTATTACCATGCCAAAAAAAAAACAGTGGCCAAAGTGCGTGGTGACAATATTTTAATAGGCTTTACCTTGTGGTTTATTTATTTAAATACAGGAAACAAACTGTAAACCAACACCCAGCATGTTCTCCAAGTCCAAACTTTTGGGAGATTTCTTTTCTGGGAGACACAACCAAATATTTTATCACAATAAAAAAAATTGTGGATGTCAGTAATTATAGGGATATATTTCAAAATCATTATTTATTTCGAGTTATAAGAATGATTTTTGCTCTTGAGTAAAATTTGGACAAACCATATGGTTAATTTTAGTCCAAACCATTCTTTATTGTTTGTTTGTTTGTTTGTTTGTATTGTATTGTATTGAAAATGACTAACAGTGGCCAAACAGCGGATCAATTTCAAATCAACATCGATTTAAAACAATGTATTGTATTGTATCATTAATTCTGTATCATTAACTGTATCATTAATTCACACATATGTGTAATGCACTGTACATTATTAGTACTTAAATGTTGTAAGCTACTTGAGTAGTTGAGTATTGAGTTTCTTTAGTTGAGTATTCAAATTGTTTTGCTAGTACTTTTAGTCCACTAATATTCAGAGGGAAATATTGTCCTTTTAATCCACTAGGTTTATTTGACACCTTTAGTTATTTTACAAAGGGGTCTGTCAGGTCAGGGTCACTGTTGTCACACTGCATGTTGTTGTGGTTAACCAGCAGTTGTTTGGAGGGGTCACGGCAGGTCATTTCATTTTCTTTGGCAACATGATAGACTGTTTGTTTTCTTCTTCTGTTTAATGAAGGGTTGCATTTAAGGTGCATTGCGGCCGCCCGCTCCTGGTGTATGGGTGGTTTAATTATATGGAACATTTATTAAACGTATGTCATATTTCTATCAAAGACAATTATATTGAGATAATTGTTGTTGTTTTATCACCCAGCCATAGTTTCAGCCTGTACTAGCTCACATACACTCTGTATTAGGATAGTTAAAGAGACTCCTTACCTGTCTTGTGTTGCAACAACAGTGCTGTGTCATGTTTTATTAGCTCCGATTAAAGGTGTATTTTCTGTTGTATTTTTAGTTTAGGCTATTTAGATACTAGGTGACTAGTTACAAGCAAATAAGAAACACAAGTAAAGTGAGGCTTTAGCTTGTCCAGTTAAAAATTAGAAAAAAAAGAGAGACTGGAATATGGTATACACCATTTAATCAGAAAGGGAAATTTTCAGGTTCAGGCTCCCTCAGCTTGAGTGGCATTGTTCTCACCTGCCCAAATGAGCAAAACTAAAAGTAAGAAACGTTCCGGAGTGCGAATAAGCTGCTATGAACATGCTGTGAGTGTGAGCACACCCTGAAACAGTCATATATCAAGAAAACACTAATAGTCTTTGAGCAGTAACAGCTGCTTTCACCCCACTTTTTTTTTATCCAACACCCAAACTGGGTTTCTGTGCTGGAGCTTACCCTACTTTAACAGCATGAGTGTGTGTTAGAGATCCTGTGAGCTGGTAAAATAGCTGACACATGATTTTTCTCTCCCACCTGCAGTTTTGTGTCCAGATAAGGCTGTTTTTTTCTTCCCCAGACCTGTTCTGTTGCACATTTCAGAGAACTGTCTCCTTTAAATGCTCAGTCAGACAAAGTGCTCTCGGCAGTGTCATAGTCAGCCAATTAATTAGCTCCCCAGGCGACTTGGCTTTCCCAGCATGCATTAGTCAACCTTCTCACTGTTTGTCTTAATGTAAATGTTTTGGGCTGACACTAAACTATGCACAGAAATTGTGGCTTTTTCCAGCTGATGGAATTCAAATGAGAGGGTTTAAATTTCTTTTTTGCTATTTTTAAGTTTTCTTCACTGTTGTGGTATGTAAATGTACAGGATTGCTGCCAACAGGCATAGATTGATAAGGTGGAACTGAATGTTATTATTGTTGGTGGACATATCGGATGGATTTCGAGCATTTCTATTAAATCAATGATGGTGATATACACATAAGAAATTAGTGTTTTTTTGTGCTCCAGGCTAGTGATGGATGGCTTCTTTCGGTTCAGGTGCCAGTTTTTGTTAAGCTTGGTTCCAGCCATTGGATCCAACGTATTCTCGTTCTAAAACAACATAGAAATAACTCTTAAATTGGCATATTTATTGTATCTTTGAATATTGGCAAAAATGCCTTGAAAACATGTGTGGGTGTGCAGAACCTTTGAATGTAAACACGAGAGGACTCTGCTAGAGTATTCTAGATCACACTAGACTACATTTAATCAATTTATCTTAATTAATCCGGACTATAGTGGACCAGACTGGTCTTGAAACACTGAGTAGTATAGCGTTCTTGGCTGATGTTTACTTCTTTACCTTGAGCAGAGTAATGATTGTCTCTGGATCAATCACACTAAATCCTGCTGGTTCAGTTATTAGCCACGCTGTTGGCCATTTCCTCCCTTTTGTGTTTGTGTGTGTGTGTGTGTGTGTGTGTGTGTACACTGCATTGTCTGGCTGCCATTCAATGCCCCCTGGCTGATGCGAGCCATGCATGAAAAGGAGGGCACAACCCAGTCACATAGCTCTCTAATGTAATGTATCTTGGCCACAGGGCTGCGGATAGCATGCCAACTGGTAGAGTGTGTGTGTTTGAATGTGCTTATATGTTTGCTGATGTAGGTTTAAGTCTGCTTGCTTGGTTCTTCCATTATTATACCCCACCACCACGATCACCCTGTGGTGGCGTCTGCCTGTCTGCGTGTTTACTCATCCTTGAGAAGAGTACACAACACATGACATGAGACAAATTTTACTCTAGCACCACAGGTTTCCTCCAATCACATTTGCATGTTAACGAGGAAAAACTAATTTTGTTAAACTGTTTCTCCTGGTTGCTTTAAGACACCAAGTTCATATTCACACCATTAGCTTATTATTTAAATTAATGACCTCATTAGCTAAGCTAGTTCATTCTAATAAAGCATGGTGATTACAGCAGGATGTAGGGAGCTTAACATTTAAAGTGGTTCATGTTTTTAGTGTGTTGTGTATATCACTGCTTGTTTTCCTATATGTGGTTATTTTTATATACTGTATATTTGGTGTTGAAAGGTCATTTTGTTTCTCCTGTAGTTTGCCTGCTGCAGTAGTTACAGTGTTCAAGCATACGCTGATGAAATTTTTGGGATATAATTCTTCACTCTAACTCTTGAATTGGTCTCTAAATCTATCCTTTCTCTTTGCTCCTTTCAAAAGGTAATTACTTTACTCCATTACTTCCTTCATATAGCCTGGAGACTTTTTTTTTTTTTTTTACTTGTCAGAAACGTGTAACCAAGCCAAAACCACATTATCTCTCAATATGTTGTATTTCTTTCAGTTTGATAGTGCTCTCTCCCTTGTACAACATGGTTTCATTGACTCTGACAGCTGGTTGCCTCCAGCTATTGTCCTGCTTCAACTCTGACAAAGTGCAGGTTTAGACAGTGCTGGTACACTGTGGGATCATGATGCAACAAAAACCAACGGTATCACAAGGCAGTTTAACACACAATACTGCACTGCTATACAGCAATACTTTATATGTGGTTAGGGCTATAGCTCATGATTGATTAACCTACCTATTATTTTCAAGGTCATTTATATTGTAGAATGAGTCCAATAAGAAATCCCAATCAGTGTGCTCAAACAAAACGAAAGACAGCAACTAGAAAATATTATATAATAATGCAGCAAGAATTTGTCTGCAGCAAGATATTGTTTGTAGTGTTGAATAGAGGCTGTGGAAATAGGACAATAATAGTCACTTCTAGCCTGACATTACCAGAGAAAATGGCAAATGTGAATTAGTCTGGAATCTCATAGTTAATTTGTGTTATCAGTCTAGACCAAAATGCCTCTGGATGTGGTGAATAGACTTACCACCAATCAACAAGTAACAAAACAAATGATGTAGCGCAGAGCAAGTGATGCTCAAGGAATTCTCAAAACCCCAAATGGAGGGAGAATTTCAAAATTTTGCAGAGATCATCAGTGAAATCAGTGAGATGTCATGAGTCAGCCTACGATGAGTTAACAGTGTGTCCCCCCTGTAAAATTACACATGCGTGATGTAAAAGTGCGGAAGAAACCTGATTGACGGTATACATGTACTGAAGAAAACTGAATATTGCTGCTGGGTTTATCGGATTTCTCATAATTGACTTTTATCCGAAAAACAAAATTGTTTTATGGTGTTTACATGAACACTTGAATAATCTTTTAACTCCAGAAATCAGATAATAATCGGTTTATTGTGTGCATGTAAACGTGCTCAGTGTGTGGAGATGACCTGGGATGGTGTACGGGTGGTATGTCTGTGAACCACTGATGCCCTTTTGGATATCAGACTTTCAGAATAGTACTTCAACAGGAAGTTCCACAACTGCTGCAACCATCTTGCTTGTTTCTGAAAATGCTGTTTCTTGGTTGTTCCCTCTTTACTAAGTGATGTATATGCTTGCCGTAGTGTTGCCAAAAATGACAGCATTAGGAATTTTCTAGGGTGCAAGGGCTCCGTAAGATGTCAGTCATTATCTCAAACATGCCCAACATGAGATAAATAGTCATGATCTGCCTGGGGTCAGGTCTGCCTGGAATATTTTTGAATTTGAGGTGGAGTGGATGTATTTGCCAGAGCAAATAAAACACGAGCCTGAAGTTTTTCTGCAAATATGTTTAAAACTATGTTTCTTACTGTATACGAGATTTGTAGAAGTTGAAGTATTACATTAGTCTTTTCTTAAGATATGGTATCTGTTAGAGATGGGGGGGGAAAATCGATACAGCATAGTGTCGTGATTTTTTTGCCTGGCAATATATTATCGATGCACGGCTGCCAAATATTGATGTTACGTTTTTTTTTTTTTTTTCTGAGGCCATATCTGGCTCACTTTTAGGAAAATAATGGAGATACTAGAAGAAACTAAAAGATCTAAGGAATATATAGGCACCATGTGCGTCAGGATATCATGTCGGGAAATTGTCGAAAAAATGAGGTTAAAATTAGGCTTTTTTTAATGTTTCATGGTGAATTTCAAAACGGTCATGTGAACTCTGACGTCATGCCATCTGGGTTCCCACAAGTTGACTCTCATTGTGGAGAAGTAAAAAGACTGGAATGAGATGAGTAGACTCATCACTGAGAATTTTTTTCTTATTTTGACAAAACAATGCTTGATTGAATTTAATATTTTGGACACAAAATGCAGTTAAACAGTTAAATTGCAATATATTGTATCGCAGTCCTCACCATATCGCAAAATGCTTGTAATCGCAATATTGTATTGTGACTCAGGTGTTAGGATAAAATCGTATCATGGGGCCTCTAGTATTTGTGTATGCAGTATCCTACTTTGCCAATGGTTTGTCTGCTGTGGAAACGTTCATTTGGGAGTTGATGCTTTTGGCTACAGGTGGCTGGAGGTTGTAGGTTGAACACAAATAATGTATTTTATCTATTTGTATAGATAATAGTGGTAAAATGGAAACATAACCCTGTTAGTGATTGTTGTCATGGGATGCATCTTTTTAAATAAGCCAGCCGAGATCACTACATTTGCGCTATAAAGGGTTTTTCTTCCCAAGAAAGACCTATCTGACACTGATATGACACTGACCATCTGTTATAACTGTTTGGCAAGACAGTAAGCAGACAGTCACAGACAATTTCTCTCTCTCTGTCCTTGTTTTTTGGTTTGCCTTTGTGTAAGTAACCCAGAGCAGACCTGGAGTCTGGTTCACTGGACTGATTGAGATGAAGTTGTACATTTGTGAGTCTTTCCCGTCTCCCCTTTTCTCCTTCATCCACTCCCATCTCTCCGGAGAACAAGAAATATCTCAATCTACAGTCTGGGCTCTGGTTCACTGGACTGATTGAGACAGGGTTGTCTGTACTGCATGAGAGAAAGAGAGACGGAGAGACATACAGTAGACATGGAAACTAAGGATGAGAGATACAGTGGAAGGAAAAAGAAGGATATCAGGTGGAGGGAAAGAGTGAGGGAGACACAGTGAGGGAGAAAATGAACTTAGAGACTTCTCCTGGCAGTTGCAGAGCTGTTAGTCTGCCTCGTGCTTTAGGTGATCCTGCTCCAACAATGACGGGAGGGGGATTTTAAGGAGATACAGTGACACTTCCAATTACCGTCACTTCTTTCACTTTAACGGGCCAGCGATTCCCCCCTTTACATATGCATTCAGAAATACTGGGCTGCCACCAGAACAAGAGGTTAAAGAGACTATCCTGTCAGCTTACAATCACAGGTTCAGCCCCCATGACAGCTACATGTGAAAGAGACACTGAACCCCTTATCTGGTCACTACAGCAGCCAGTAAATGGCTAAAATGGATATGTTGCATAAATCAGTTAGCCTGTATGAATCAAATAAAGGTCAATAAAGGCAATTCATCAAATGAAAAACAAAATAACTGGTTATCATTTTGCAAGTTTGGGCGGTGTTTGATCCCTGACCATAGCAGTCTACATGTCGAAGTATCTTTGGGCAAGATGCTGAACCCCAAATTGCTCCCAATGCTGGGTTCATCTGTGTGTGTGAATGAATTCCTGATGGTGGCAGGTGTCACCATGTAGGGTAGCCTCGGCCAGCAGTTTGTGTGAAAGGGTGAACGAGCGCTGTCTGTAGTGTTAAATCACTTTGAGTGGTCACAAAGACTAGAAAATCGCTATACAAGTGCAGTCCAACTAGATCAGGGGTTTCAAACTCAATTTACCTGTGGGCTGCTGGAGGCAGTATCAAAATGACCAAAAAAGACACAAAATGACCAAAAAAAGGCACAAAATGACCAAAAAAAGACACAAAATGACCAAAAAGACACACAATTACTAACTAAAAGACACAAAATGACCAAAAAAAGACACAAAATGACTGAAAAAAGACACAAAATTACTTACAAAAGACACAAAATGACCAAAAATACAAAGAATTACCAAAAAAGACAAAATTATTAAAAAAGACACAAAATGACCAAAAAAAGGCACAGAATTACCAAAAAAACCACAAAATTATTAAAAAAGACACAAAATTATTTTTTTTAAAAAGACACAAAATTACCAAAAAAAGACACAATATTACCAAAAAAGTAATTAAAGGGACCTTCCACACACAACAGAGTTGTGTTTTTAAGAGCATTACGCTGTAATGATGAAAAGAAACACTACAAAGAAGATGTGCTATATTTCGTCACGCAGAGGGTTGATAGCTGTTTCCAGTGTTGGCTTGACAATGAAGAAATAACCAAAATTTCGCAGTTTTGTTCCAACTTGAGGTGGCATTTAGAATAATTATCCAGTCAGGAACTAATTTTTCAGATCATTCCAATAAATGCAGCATAAATTCCCTATCTTGCAACGTTAATGATTGTAAAAAAAATAATTCATATACCCTCTTTGTGATTTAGATCTGCTCCAAAATGAATGGGTTCTTCATTGGCCCATGCTACTCCCTTCCACCATATAAAGGAAAGTAGAGTGTAGAGCGATATTGACCGCTGCTCAAACACTCTGAAACAAACAATCTGAGCCAAAATTGCAGGTAATTGCACAGTAAAATGGTACAGCTAAGTCATTGTATTTGGTTGTGAAATTGACTGCTAGACTCAACAACTTCAGCAGCCCATATTCACCAGAGTGGCTGGTGACGGTTCCTCACTTTGACCAATACAGCGAGAAAAGAGGCTGCATTGCGAAAGAAATGGTGTGGCACTGAGAGAAAATAATTTTAATTCAGTCCAATTTGCCCTTCTGAGTAGGCATACAATCAAGCATGTGTTTGGCTATAGTGCTTTTATCATGACAGGCAAACCCAAAAACACTTTTACAACTAAAACAGGGAAAGTGGAACCAAAATCTAAATTATTCTCCAACTGCTGCTGTAACAAAAACACCCAAATTATAGGGAGGATCACTGAGGCCTATCTTCACCCAACTAGGAATACATTTCTGGATTTTCTCACTTAACCAAGCAACGGCTGGTTAGCATTGTCAGCAAACCAAATGAAAACCAAATGTCAGCAGCTAGCCACAAGCTCACTGACATATCAGTGTGAAAACCTTCCCCCTTCTTTTGCGGAGACAAGAGTCTGTTTGACTGTGTATACGTTTTTATTCCAAACTGTCATCCTTCTGTCAAAAGCAAAACGTGCTGTGAAATGAATGGCTTAAAAAATTGTCTACAGTGCATAAAAATATGGTGTTTCAAGCAGCAGATATCTTGAGGTCTTGGTGAACAGAAAGGAGGTGGTGAAGTTCATTATTTTTGCTGATGATTTGAATATAAACATGCAGAACTGACAAACTAAATGGATATATCTTTTCATCAATTCAAGGGCATTTGAAGCTCTATTATTGAGACATTTAAGGCAAAGAACATTAATATTTGATCTGCAGAACTTAAAGTCTAGAATATAAAAACTTGTTTCCCTGCCAATCCTGCTTGCACAATAAAGTAGTATGTTAAGATTTATGCAATTCAGCCATCATGAATTTTATTGTTGTTATTATTATTATTATTCACACTTAGGGCTGGGCGACGTATCGAAATATGTATAAATATACATCTCTAAAAAATGTATCGACATACTTTTAAATGTGATGTGGAATTAAATGTGCACTTAATGGAGCTTTGACTTTAAAAGCTACTCCTGTTAATATACAGTATTTTTGATCACTTAAATAAACGGTTTCAATAAAACTACTTGTGACATGTCATATTTGGCTTTGACTGAACATTTGCTCTCACTCTGTGATAAAATATCGGGATATATATCGTATATAGATAATCAGCCTAAATATATCGGGATATAACTTTTGGTCCATATCGCCCAGCCC
Source organism: Centropristis striata (assembly GCF_030273125.1). NCBI lineage: Eukaryota > Metazoa > Chordata > Actinopteri > Perciformes > Serranidae > Centropristis > Centropristis striata. The sequence goes on along the minus strand of NC_081531.1, from coordinate 20,707,273 downwards.
TATCCTGTTTTTCCTACTGTGACAGTTTTTCCTTATATGACATTTTAAAAAGGCTTATTGCACTTCCCCAACCGTTGATACAGTCATGTTCAAAATAATAACAGTCCAATGTGACTTCTTGTGGGGTGACATCAAAAATGCTGTTTCTGAAGCAAAACCAAGAAATGTAAATGAATTGCGGAAGAATCTTGGAGTGGAATAACAGCTGAAAGGTGCCACAAGTTGGTTGACTCCATGCCACACAGATGTGAAGCAGTTATAAAAAACTGTGGTCATACAAATAAATATTAGTTTAGCGATTCACAGGATTGCTAAATGCTAGAAACAAAAACGTTTGTACAAAATAGTTTTGAGTTTGTAAACGGCAGACACTGCTATTTATTTGAACACACCCCTTTCAACTAATTGCACAATTGCACAGCCTTAAGAGCGTGCATATCACTAATGCTGGGTCTTGTTGGTTTTCTGAGAATCTACTGCACCTACTGGTACCTTGTTTGCCATGTAGCAATAAAAAAATAAACTAAAAACCTGGATTAATCTGGTTAGTCACATTGGACTGCTATTATTTTGAACACTACTGTATATGACTCCTTCTTAATGTCAGTGCTTTGACTCTACAGGCCTCCCAGATGTATTTGAAGGAGTTTCTTTGACAAACTGGAAGCACTGCAGCTTGGAATTGAACCCAGGTTGCTGCATTGATTGGGCAACAGGAGAAATAAGAGAGAAAGTTTTACCTTTACAGCGGGACAAACGTAGATCCTCTCTTGTCTCAAAAACTTTAACATTTGTTTTTGTAGCATTTTGGAAGCATTATAATGCCTCAAAGATAAATGCTTTTCATAACTCTGACCTTTCCATTAAAATAGTGTAGGAGTTTGTTAGGGCCCGAGCACTGACTCAGTCAGTGAGGGACCTATATCCACAAGGATTCTTTTTCATATTTTATCACTTTGGAGGGCTACTCGAAAACGAACGAAATTTGGCACAGTTGTCTGGCTTGGCGAAAATAGCGATCTGATATGGGTTTCAGCAATGGGCGTGGCAAATTTGCTCTAAAGCGCCCCCTACATCATTTCCTGAGCTCCAATATTGACGGAAATTTATGAAATTCGATAGGCATACAGAACTCTTCCAGACGAACAATAAAGTTAGGGGGACTCATATCCTAAATTCAACAGGAAGTCCACGTGTCATACTTTAACAAACTCCTCCTAGAGATTTAACCCGACCGGCTTAAAATCTGGTCAGTCCACTCATGAGACATGTACAAAGATAAATTGTGAAGCTTTTAACTGTTTATATTTTAAAAGGAGGCTCGAGACTCACCTGTTTGGTCTAGCTTTTAACTGATTATTTAACTATTTGTTTATTTATTCTCCTATTTAGCTATCTATTTACCTATCTAGTTGTTCATCACATTGTTTATATTTTCTTTCCTGTTGTATTTTAGTTTTTATCCTCTCCTGTTGTTTTTTAGTCTTTTATTTTTATCCTGTTGTCCATTAAATGGTAAACTGTAAATGGACCTGCACTTATATAGTGCTTTTAGTCGCTTTGCAACCACTCAAAGCGCTTTACACTACAGACTGCGATCATTCACCCTTTCACACACACATTCATACTGGTGGCAGAGGCTACCCTAAACGGTCTTTAGTCTTTTAGTTTTTATCCTGTCCTGTTGTCTTTTAGTCTTTTAGTTTTTATCCTGTCCTGTTGTCTTTTAGTCTTTTAGTTTTTATCCTGTCCTGTTGTCTTTTAGTCTTTTAGTTTTTATCCTGTCCTGTTGTCTTTTAGTCTTTTAGTTTTTATCCTGTCCTGTTGTCTTTTAGTCTTTTAGTTTTTATCCTGTCATGTTGTCTTTAAGTCTTTTAGTTTTTAGCTCCAGTGTTCCCTCATGGGGGCCTCCTCACTGGGGGGTGTGTTGGGTCTGCCCGTGGGGATGTGGTCTTGGAGACTCCCTGGGCCCGGGGGACTAGGCGGCTCTGCACCATGTGTGGAGTCCGCCCTGGTCTACCCGGGTCCTGGTGGTCTCTGTGACGGCGTCCTCTATGGCTGTGGGCTCTGCCACCTCTCAGTGTGGATGCTCCCTCAGGTTGCTTTTCCCTCATCTGGATCCTCGGTGCCTTGCCATGTCTCTACACTGTCAGTCAATATGTGCTGTGTGTGAGTCTGAGTGTGTGTTTGTGTGCGTGCATGACTAAATGCGTGTGTGTGCATGTTTGTGTATGTATACTTACAGAGGTGTATGTGGGGAAGGGAGGGTAGGGTTTTGTCATTTTTATTGTCTGTTTTTATTCTTATTTTTTGTAAAGCACTTTGTGTTGCATTTTTATGTATGAAAAGCGCTATATAAATAAAGTTTGATTTGATTTGATTTGATCAAAGGGCGCGGCCGTGGTCACTCTATTGCCACAAAAGAGGAGGTAGTTTTAAACATGAGGGAACATTGTCCAATCTTGTCCAAACCTCTCACGTATGATCACAGAGCCGGCCTGAAGACATCTTTGTGACAATAATGAGTTATAGTCACAGCGCCCCTGCTTCAGGAAGTTATTGTCTCTATATTTTGATGTTCTTCTCTGAGGTGGTTGATCTGATCCACCACAAACTTTGTCAGAACAGCCCTAAGGAGTGTATGATGCTTTATTGTGAGAATTATAACTTTTGACTGGGGGGCGTGGTCTTGGCGGCACAGCGAAATTTGATGTAATGCCGTTACATAAGAACCTGCTGTTACTCCACTACACATGTTCAGATATTTTCCAAACTTCTCAGGTTTGATACAAATCACGGCCTGAAGACATCTGCAGGACCATTTTGAATGATAGTCATAGGGCCTCCTGCTGGCAACAGGAAGTGACATGTTTTATACTGTGATGTCCTGCTCCGTACCGGTTAAACAGATCCACCTCAAATCAGATCAGCAGAGACTTAACCCCTCCATAATGCTAGATCGTGATGCTTTCGTCTTTCTATTGCATGCTGTTGCCGTGGTGACCATCCAGGCCGTTAAACAGGAAGTTGTTGTAACTTCACCATATATTATCCAATCTGCCCCAAGTTTGTTATGATTCACAAGGGTCCATGCCTGAATCCATTCCTATCTCAACATGCAGTCAAAGTCATAGCGCCCCCTACTGACAACAGGAAATCAGCCTCTACTACAAACTTCATCCGATTTACATGACATTTTCAATGTCTGAAACAACTGCAGTGCCTGCCGGCCACCGGCCAGCTCCCCAACGCACGTTGGGTGCGAGGGCCCGTTCACTGCTGCTTGCAGCCCTAGTTATATGTAATGCTGGATGGAACCCACTCAGTTAAACTAATATTGAAAAATAACTCTCCACAGCTGTAGCCACAGGTATAGCTACCAAATATGTGCAAGGCACCTGAGTAAATATTTCTGCCTCAAATCGTCCTGTATGGTTGGTCAAATCACTAACAACAACCGATTAAATTTTCACATATTTAACCCAACGTGTTTGGTTAAGCCTTTGCCATTCCGTCACAAAATGCCCTGCTCTTGTAAATGCTTCAAACAGCTTGTAAAGTGACATCAAGTCATTTAGAGTGTAACGAATAGATCCTTGAAAACTATTTTATGTCACTTCTTTTTTTTTTGTTTTTATTAGTGTTCACATTTTCCTTTGGGTGGTCAAAAAAAAAAGACTGGCCTGCTTTAAAAAAAACAACAACAACTTTGGTACCCTGAGTGTGGTTTAAGTGGGTCGCTTGAGAGTTTAATAGGCGAGGGGAAACCCTGAGATGGATCCAAGCGTGCAGACTTGAAGTCAGACAGACGTAGCTGGAGGAAGTCAATGATGTACTTAACCGCTCTCCTCAAAGGCAGGAAGACGAGGTAGAGCTAGACAGATGGGGGGAGAGGTGGAAAGACGAAGAGAGAAGCGAGAGAGAGAGCCTCTGGAAGTCAATAATGTACTTAACCTTACTCCGCAGACTCCCTGTGTCCCTGTTATTGTAAGGAAGGGAAGATGGGAAGGGGGTAGGAAAAGGAGAAAGAAGGAAAGAGTAAGATGGCAGGACTTGGGAATGGAAATAGTCGGAGGGAGCAAAGAAGCGTGGCGTTTTTCTGTCAGCATAAATGTCAGGGCAGTTAAGTGTGTGCAGGGCAGGCTGGGAGGCCGGGGTACAGGAAGAGCCCCATATAAGAGGGAATAGCCCAGTTTTACGGCCACATAAATCTCCGCTCCCCACACTGAAGGTTGTAACCCACCTCCTCCTCTTTTGGCCTTCCTGCCTCGCTTTAGCAATACGCTAAAACCTCCATTTGACTTCTTGACTCTATCTGCCGCTTTCTTTTGCTTCATTTCTCTCTCTTTCAGACTCTCTTGACCCATGCCCTCCTTTTTTTCTCTCAATGACACACTATATATTTTCTTCTTCTGACCCTCAATCGACCAGGGCAAGAGATTAAAAATATCTTCAGGCTTCTTTTTTTGCCTCACTGATGTGCATTTTTTCCTTGTTTTCTTTTGACTTTAATCCTTATCAACTATACTTTTTTTTAATAAGCCCCTGAGTTGGTGCAAGTAAGATGTATTATCTCTGCAGAGGAGGTTATGTTTTCTGTTTGTTTGTTAGCTGGATTACTGAAACGCTGCTGGGCCTATTTTAATGACACTTGTTGAAAGGGTGTAGCACAGGCCAAGGAAGAACCCATTAAAATATAGAGCATTTTTGAATGATGGTCGGATCCACAAAATGATTTTTCACTTTAATTAAACCCTTAACGCCACTTAACATTTTATAAAGAGCTCGGAGTCAGGGACAGATTTTTTAGGGGGAGATAGCAGGTCAAAAGATGCCACATTGAAGTCTACATCATCTGAGAGCTGGGGACCTGAAGATTAATTTGCTCTCATTACAGACACATGACCAAAACACATAAATGGATAATTGGCATTATTTTGGGCCTTGCTGGCTCTGCAACACTAGTTGTGTAATGATCAGGGCATGCATGCATGTTAATGCATGATGACAGCAAAGCCAGTTAGTGACAAATTAGAGGACAAGTGAACATAAAATGTCTTCATAAGGTGCTGATCCACGACGAGCCAAACACCTCGAATGCAGCATAAATTCCCTCACGACTTGAAGGTGTTCAGCAGGGGGGAGATTTGGAGCCTGTGAAGGTCCTATGGCATATGATTCATGTTAATTCCATACCCCTTGTGCTGTTTCAATAAGTCTCACTGCCTATTTATACAGATTTGCTGCTTTTATTTGATACCTGCCTGTATATGTTCTGATCAAAAATTGAAAACAGAGTCAAATAGTTTCTGAACTTAATAATAATAATAATAATAATAGTAATAATAATAAAGTACCCTCATGTCAGTCTGATTCACAGTTATTTCATCCAGCTTTCTCTTCAACTGCTATTTCTTTCTGTCTAAATCTAAATGTCTTACTTCTAGTGGGTGTTATTTAGAATTTTGCAGGATAAATAGTGTTTTAAAAATCCACCTGAATAGTCAGGTTGTATGCACCCTTTTGTTTGATCATTTTCCCTCTCTGATGCACTATGTCCTCGTTCTCTGACGTCCCTCCTTTGTCTCTCTGACTCTTTTTTGGAAAGCTCTTTGACTGGAACATCTCCTTTATTTTTCTAGTCTAAACATCTCTTTCTTCTTCTATCTCTCCGGTCTTGACAGACAACTGATTAAGACTTCCAGTGTCTATCTGCTAAATATAGTAGATGTCCTGAGAACAGCTCCTTGTTGCCATCTCTTCTCTGACCTCAGCAGCTCTGGAGTGAGACACAACAGATTTCGACTGTTGTTACTTGAATTTGCATTCTCTTTGCAGCACTTGTGGTTTGAACACAATATACTTGTTACTCTTGGAGAATGGGTGTGATTTGCGATCCTTTACACGTGTAGACTCATGTTAAATGAAAAGAAACAAGGTTTTTGCTTTTGCCCATAGACACCACTTCTTCCCTATCTCAGTTGAGTTAAGTATGTTATTGCCTGATGGAGGCTCATTCATTTAATCTAGATGCTTTGTGACTAAAATATTGTGTTATGTTGTTATTGTTGCCATAGATTTGTAGCTAATTCTAATTTGCCAATTAGGAACAAAGAAAAGTTTGCATTCAGTGTTGCTCACCAAAAGGCATTGTGTGTATGCTTAAGGTATAACAAACCTGTTGAATGCATTTCCTTCTTCTTAAAGCATTTTCCTTTCTGCTGCCCTGCCTTTTGTTGACGTGCATCTTGTGCACAAAAAAAACAGGGACACCCCTCAAAAAAATATGACTCTTTATAGGGCTCTTACTGGTCAAAAATTCCACAGGGTACTTTAAAAGATGAGAGATTGAACGAATGGTTTCACTGGTTGAGAAGTTTATTCAATGTTTAAGTCTAATAATGTTTAACTTGCTTTGAAAAACCCCTCAAATCAACTCCAAAATGAAAGTTTTTGTTGCAGAAAAGTTCAAATATTAGTCACGGTAGCCTGTAGATAAAACTTTCTTCTTATCATAGAGGTCACTTTTTAGTCCTTTATCACCAAGAAACTCTGCAAAAAAGGGTTAGCTCTTGTCTGCTGCTTCAACCGTGCTTCAAACAGTGTCCTGATTGAGATAAATTGTATATTGTCTTTATTATAATGAAGACCGAAGTAGCCACAGTGTGAAGCAGATGGGTAAAAGTAGACTTGTACAAAAGCCCCTAGTGAATGCAGCACCATGCAATTCCCAGTCAACTTGTATAAGGATTCCCACAGTATGAGAGGAAACAGAATAACTGTATCATTGTGAAGTTCCCAGCTAGTCCGAAGCGCTAATGTGTAACGGTGATCAAGTCAGTTTATTCTGGCAGGCTGCCGGCTGGAGCCTCTGACAGATTGGTGCCATCAGCGCATTATTTCATTAACACTTGTGTTTTCATGGTGAACATCTTCTCACTCGTCATTTTTCTCTCTCTCTCTTTCTCTTGCCCCCCCTTCCGTCCCTCCCTCCCTCCCTCCCTCCCTCCCTCCCTCCCTGCCACCCTGACAGATGGAGAGCGAAAAGAAGAGGAGAAAATACTCCACGAGCAGCAACGACTCCGACACCACCGACAGTAAGTTGGAGAGAGAGATTCATGGAAGGAGAGGGAGGTGTGTGCGTGTGTGTGTGTGTGTGTGTGTGTGTGTGTGTGTGTTGTGAGGTAGTAAAGAATCTGGAAGTGTCAGAAAAGTGAGTTCCAGTGCTGCTGTTGTACAGTGAGCTGCCTGGTTTTTACTCAACTCCCGCAGGGTATTTCTCGTATTCACTCTCCGTATAGACTTTCTTCCTGTCTTACTGTCGTCCCTCCTCTGCTCATTAAGACTTCCCATTTTAAATATAGTTGCAATAAATATGAATGGGGAGCCCAACCAGCCAAGTGTGATGCTTAAGGTTGAGGGTTGCTGTTAAGAGGGGGCAAAATATTGGAGATTTTGACAAATCCTTGTCTCTGAAAGAGCGATTCGAGAGATTTGAATAAACCTTTATTCTGACACAGACACAGAGTGATAGTGCTCTTTATGAGCCGAATGGAATCGGTTAAAAAAACATAAATGAATAGAAATCAGGAGGCAGGGAATTGTGGTTTGTGTTCATTAAAGTTGACGCTGTGTGTTTTACCTCAGTTTTCTAGTAAGACATCTGCCGCTGAACCTGCTTCTTCTTCCGTCTCTCCAGCTTGTAGCTTATTGCATCTTCATTAATACAGTTTTTAATAGATATTGAACCTCAGACAAATCTTGAGTGCAGCTGATGGTTATTGAAAAGCAGGGTCCTTTTGCTTTTACAATATATTCCAAATAATAAAAAAAACCTTTCTATGGACTCACATGCATAATAATGCTACAAGACCGGGTCTGTGTTTTATGGTGGGTTGGGTGGGTTTCCAACATTGCCACAGGCTCCTGTGGGAAGGGACGGGGCCTGTCTCCCATGAGCGAGAGGCTACCACAAGAAGTTAATCCGTGGCACTGGGAGGAAGTGAGGTCCAGGCCTGGGGTGCTGTAATGCATAGAGAAGTCTAGAAATATTTTGGGTTCAGATTATTTAAGTGGAAGTGGTCACTGAATATTATGTCTGGAGAGATTTAAATGTGTCGCACTTCAACAGACTTTCCTGGTGAAAACGGATAATGGGATAATGGAAAACTTGGACCTGCTGCTTTAATAAATCGGGCCCTTAATATGTGTAATTGCAACATGTAGTTAATGGGCCGACGAATCAATGGATAGTAGATGGTGGATGTAGTTTGAAAGATTGACCTGGAGTCATGAAACAGACTCAAACAGCCACTGACAGATCATGGACTGGATATTGGGGTTGGGCGATATGTTAAAACCAAACCAACAAACCAAAACCAAACCAACAAAAAAAAGTCAAGAAAGGAAATATTCTTACACATATTTTCCTAATGCAACAGAAAAATACACTGTACGCCTTCTGGTTTGAAGTTTCACTCTTACACACTGAACTAAGACTTAATTATTTTAACTGAATTGCCTTGTTAACTTATTGTAAAACACACTTCTTTCAAACTCAGCAGAAACAAGTAAACTCACTGAAACCCTCTTGGTTAGTTTTTCCACTGTTCCAACAACCACCAACTCTGGTTTGGTTAAAATTCACTCAGTTAGATGTGAAAATATGCTGGCTATACAAGCTGTTTTTCTCTCTGTTGTTTTAGGCCTGTTTGTGCTGCTGGATGAACAAAAGTCTGTCGCTGAGTAGTCTCATATAGCCGGACTTATCTCTACACTTCATTTAGGCATTGTGCCATCTGCCTGCCGAGCAGCGGATCTCACTCATTCTTTAGAGACAGCCCAGGGATGTACTCCGCCAATCGCTGATATATTTGTCCATTGGCCCAACCCTGCTGGATATAAAGTCTGACTGTATATAAAAACTGTCTCATGCGCTGTCTATGTCTTTATATACAGTGTATGAGACAGACAGCCAAGAAGAGATACACTGCCTGATGTAGGGAACATCTGGCCAGTATTAACACATTACCGACACTGGCAGCTTCTGCTGGAAAAACGTTAGATAATAAACAGTCTTTGAAGAGCAGTACAGTGTTACACAAGCACACTTGGCTCTCACAGTTGATAACTGTCCATAAATTAGGTAGATTTAGTCACCGAAGGCATCTTCTAAATGTCATTTTACTTCTCTTATGGCAGTTCAACATGACTAATTTTGTGCATTTTACAATACCAAGCATATAACAACAATATTTGTTTGGCTGTTCCTCTGACACTCTCGGGGACGTCATAGACAACACAGACATCCATCTATCTGTTATGTATCTGTAAGGTATCCCGACCATCACAGGGCTCACACATAGACAGAAAATCACTGACACAGAAAGAACACAGGAAAAAATTCCACACAGAAGGGCCCAAGCCGGGCAGCGTGTTCACCCCCCCTTTCTTTGAAGCGACACTGCTAATTACTTCACCATTGTGCCATCATTGACAGGAAAATAGATTTATCACTAGACTAGAAGACACACTTTTCTGAGTGAACCTCACTTTTGTTTTTGTGACACCCTAAACCCTTACTTTGATATTGGGCTGAACTAGTTTGAAATGCAGCAATCTGGATAGTTGAAGGAGCTGGTTTATGCCTATTTGCTTTGGTTTCCTATGTTACTTAAGATAAATGAGATTTTTTTGTTTGTTCGAGTATTTCTTCAACTGTTGTACACTCTTTAAAAGTTATTCTTGAAGTTTCTCAGCTAGATGCCTAATTTTAATAACATATTTTCATTTGGGATTTTCTTTCTCTGGAGTCAGTGCGCCATCAAATTCTTCAATAATAGAAAATTGAATCTTTTTCTCACAGTTAATTTGTCAGAAGAAGTTCAAGGACTAGGCTTTTGGAAGATCATGAAAACAGTTCTCAAAATTATGCTGTATACGCTCTAGGATAAGGAATGACAAGATCCTTTTCGTTCAAAATTTTTTTTTTAAATTTAGATCTATGGAGATGAATTCTGGGTAATGCAGTGATTCACACAAGAAACCTGTTTTACTGCAGCATTTAACCAGAGGTTGGCGTGACCTCGTACAGGTTTAACTATAAAGTGGTCACAGGTCTGCATGTATAAATGATTTTACAGCAGGTTTAACAGGCTGTTTTTCAGACCCGGCTGAGCTGCCCTGTGCTGAAGGCTGTACTCTCCACTTTATAATTAGCCGTTAGCTGTTAGCTTCCTCTGGCCACTGCAGCGGGGCTCCAGCTGCATCTGTTGACTGGAGGTTATCAGGTTTCTAATTGAAGGATGCCCATGATAATTTTGCCTGCCGTGCACCAAGCGGTGCTTTTAATTAACACATGGCCATGATGGTAACCTCCTACAGCGCTGCGGCCTGTTTGGTTATCTGGCCACAGTGATGATGTGGTGCAGCTGCCTCGTGGAGTGTGTGGATGTAAGAATGTCCAGCAGGTTGGCATGCAGTCTTACTGAATACATACACATATAGAGATCTACTATACGGGAAATGAAAAGAAAAAGCAACATGATGTGTCTCAGTAAGGTGTTGTTTCACCTCGAGCCTCCACAACAGCTTCATTGCTTCTTGGCAGACATTCTCCAAGTCTCTAAGGTGTTTTGATGACGGTGCTGCTGTCTAACACGAAACTCTAAAATCTCCCACAGATGTTCAGGTGTGTTGAAATGGAGAGGTGTTAAAAGATTTAAATTGTGAACACGCTCAGACAACAGCACTGAACACATCTATTTAAAATGCCACCCCACTCACTTTGTCAGTGGTTTTCTGTGGTTTTGATGTTTGTTCATCGACAAAGAAGAGTCTCTCAACCAATATTTCGATTATTATGTTTTGTATGCAGTTGTTTAAAAAGTTCCTTTTAATTCCTTTTATTGTTATTGAAAAAATATATATGATTCTTACTGATGTCCTAACAAATTACACAAACTAAAATGCACACAGACTGTGGCTCTATCACTTTTGAGGGATAGTTCAAATTTTTAAAGCGAGGTTGTATGAGATACTTACCCACAGTCGATGTATTCCGTGTAGTAGATAATGGTTTGTGCGTTCCCAGTTTGGAGATCCAGATGCACTCTCCAGGCATGAAACAGATGGGGCATATCACATGATGTATTTTAACCACCAAAACAAAGGCCCACCCTGAAAATGTTATACCCGTTTACGCCTACGCTATATTAACGATAATTCCACTAATTTTTGCTGCTATCCACACCTGTTTCACTTGGCACTACTTTTTGTCAACCGTAGAACTTCCATGTTCCTACACATGCCTCACCTCAAAGAATCCGAACCCAAAAAGTCTGAACAATCGCTTTAAATTACTTACATAATTCAAAACCTCATTGTTAACATCGATAACTGTTCCCGCTTCAACTTCCAGACCAAAGTCAGAACTTTGATGCTCACTTCAGGGCTAGCCCTCTTTACTTCACCCAGCAGTTAGGAAAAAAGACATTGGAACTTTACGTCGTCTTGAGGAGAAGCTGCTGCATATATTAATGGACAAACTGAAACCTACACTGTACATTCACCACCATATGACAACTTTAATGCTAATTTTCTACTCTGCTTTGATCGCCAACACCTGTCTGCTCTGAACTGATCCAGTGTTCTTGCTGAACCAGTCACTGGATATGCACACATTGTGCTACTCATGCATTAATGTAATAGTTAAACATGTGGACTGTGCATTAAACCTGACTTTCACTACTTTCACACAGTAGAAGGGCTGGGCAATATGGACCAAAAGTCATATCCCTATATATTTAGGCTGAATATTGATATACGATATATACCCCGATATTTTTATCGAAAAGTGAGAGCAAATGTTCAGTCAAAGTCTAAGCCAAATATGACATGTCACAAGTAGTTTTATTGAAACCGTGTATTTAAGTGAACACAAATACAACAGGAGTACTTCTTTTTAAAAAAATCAAAGCTCCATAAAGTGCACATTTAAATAAAAAAAATATCTTAAATAAAAATAGCCTATAAAATAAAATAGGCCAATCTTTTTCTGCAATAAATATATTTATGTGAGAAAAGAATAACGAACATTACAAAATAACTAAATATGACAAACCCTAGTAAAGGCAGCATTTATAAAGAAAGAAAAAAAAAAACGTTATCAATATGTGATGTGGTCTAATTCCATATCACATTAAAAAATATATATCGATATATTTTTTTTATCGATATATCGCCCAGCCTTACACAGTAGTAGTGCAAAGTTCAAAGCTTGTGCGGGGCATCACTCACATATGACACATGGTGCGTAGCACAGTGTGTATGTACATGAGGCCCGTGGGTTCAGGTGTTTCTGACCCCCTGGTTGATTATTGATTTGAACAAAATTAATTGCTCAGCACTAAAACATACACTTAGAGAACACATTTTGCCCCACCACAGCCTGTTAGGTGGTACACTTTGACACCACCACTCAATTTCAAACCATTTATTCAATCCCATTTGTGGCTGTCATTCACTCAACATTTTATGTCATGCTTGTGGCAGTAAAGTGTGTCTGTGAGTTTAAAACTGTGCAACTCTGAGAGTTTGAGACATCGAGTCACTGCAAGCGAAATGTGTGTTATGGTGAGAAAAAGCTGTGGGTGTTTGTGACTGTGAGCATGCATATATGGCAAATACATGGAAGTGTTAGCAGCTCTACATGCAGTATATATGTTTGTGTGTGTGTGTGTGTGTGTGTGTGTGTGTGTGTGTGTGGGGAGAGAGAGGGAGTCTGTAATTTTGAAGACAAGCCTGACAGCAGCTCTGCCCTCGGCGTTGTTAGTTGTTTAGACGTCACAAGTAAAATTAGCACGGTGGCAGAACTGCTGTGGTGGCGAGGGAAATATGTTGAGTGGGAGGCAGCACACACACATGCAGACGCACAAGCACACACACACACACACACAGAGTCATGGTCACAATGTGCTATATTACACAGAATTGGCAAATTTGTGTTTTCCATTATGCCTTTATGATGTAATTTAATTGCCAATGTGATGCAATTTTTAATGACAGCTTTCTTCGCAGTGCTCAGATGAAAATGAGCTTTCGGATGTATCTGTTGCAGCAGTTCAATGATTTAAAATAATATAGAATATCATAAATGAAATTACACACACATACACACAATTTTCTGTGTGTTTACATACGTGGACACAGCAAAACACACACAGGGCTGCTGATTGAAGCGGTGGGTGGGATATTGGCTCCAGCGCCTGGTTAATTGCCATTAAGTTGTGTATTAATTAGGTTGTAAAGGACCACAGTGGACTAACTGCTTAACAAGATGCTATTTATACTGTCATTACTTATTAAACCGCTTAATAGATCATCATCAGTCTGCTTCAATTAAAGGCCTGGCTCAATGGTAGTGCTGCCACGGGCGTTGGAAAAATCACAGGGAAGGTTTTTGTTTGGCTGCGTCTACGCAGCGTTTGAATCACCTCCATCAGTGAAAATTACAAAGGCCTTGAACTCCATCACATGCTTATTTAAGAACATTTTTATTGATGAGCAGCTTTTTGCTCTTTAATAAGTAACTGAGTTCCCGCTGGTTCTTGATGGCTAATGTTAGAGTGTTTTTATTGTATTTGTATTGTAAACCCTCTCTGCAAAACAAATTTCTCCAATGGGACAATAAAGTTTCTTTGGAGTGAATTTGAACGCACACTGTGAACATGAAGTCTGATCTACAGCCAGAGACCTGTTCTTCATTTTCCTCCCACTTTAAATCAACATTCACACTAATGAATGCACATTTTTGTCAAATCAAACACAGATTAAGTTTGTCTGATGTTCCGCTCCAGATGAGTGAATACTCTGTCTTTAACTGTCACAAGCTGTGCTAATTCTTCTACAAGAAAAATATTCATACTTTCTCTTCTGCTCCCCCTTAGATGAAGAAGATGTTCAGTACTCTTTATTCCAATTAATACTATTTTTTGTTACTGCAGGTCAGGTGACGTCGTGGTCCAGGTCATCCAAGAATACAGGCACCAGCAGCACATGGGTCCGCCATCAGCACAAGAAACCATCAGAGGTAAGCCAGTTTGGCAGCTCGGTTCAGTGACTCAGGCATACACTGTACACAAAAATGTGTTTAATGAAAAGCAGCCTCTGTTTGGCCATTACAAGCTCACAGTTTTGCTCCACTTCACTTGCTGTCTGTTTGTTGTGGCTTTGCTCAATTGTCGTAAATGTTCAGAGTCCAACATTGGGTCTGGTTGTTGGGGTTGAACACTGACATTATCTGCAGCTTTTATTATCCAGTAGCTAATGCAAACCCTTAAGTCAGGGCTGTGCATGCTTTCTAGACAATCTTGGGTGGCAGTGTTGCTGCTGGGTTGTTTCTTGTGCAGAGCTGTTTGCTGAAATTTGGACTTAGCTTCTTGATTGTATACATCCCAGTTAACTTCAACTTTTCATAGAAGATTTTCATACAAACAAGTAAATCATGTATGAACACACTTGGTAGTTGGCAGTTTTGTTACTTAGTGGTCTAGTTTAGCAGAGTCCAAGGGGGGTTTCACACCAGCTGTTTGGTCCTCTTGAAACAAAGTCGGGTGTGATTTGTCCGATAGTCTATTTCATTTTTGCAGGTGTGGCTTTTCAAACAAACTCTGGTGCGGATCCAAGAGTCAAACTCTGGTCCGCTAAAAGACAGGGATCTTGGTTCGCTTCTAGGTGAGAACACAGTCCAAACCAAAGGAAGGAAGCCAACAAAAAAAAAATTGGGTTCAGTTTGGGAGGACATTTGAGAATCAACACCAGGCAAGGTAGTAGCAGGCTTGAAAAATGTCTCATGGACAGACGTGGTCTAATGATGAAGTAAGGGTCAGTCGATCACATAACACAGTACCTTGTGGTTACACAATTATTGAGTGGCAAATGGATCCAATCACACAGTGGATCAATGCAACATAAAAGTAAAAAAACTGCCAACATAACATTGGTCTGCCAATAGTGTCAGCTCTTTTCCTCACATTCTGTCCTATCAAGGAAGGACAGTGTCAACAGCGTGGTATTTGCTTACAATGCTTGGTGCGCTTGATAAAGCACAGTGTGCCTGGAGATTTTCAACGGGCGTGGAACGGCTGCGCCGCGGTGTTGCTCTCTCGTCTGCCCGTTGTAAATCCCCACCGGGCACGTAACGGTGGCGTCGTGAGCCAGCTGTATACACGTGAAATCACGAGAACACGCGATAATCCTGTACGTACGGGAGACCGCGAGATCCGGTGATAAACTGTGTGTATAAAGTAAACAACGACAACAAACAGCTTACTTTGCTTCTCCGACGTGGAAGATCTGTTGATCTGACCATCTATCCTTATAAAAAGAATGTGTTATGTCATAAATGATTGTATGCTGTTCCACTTCACCAATCCGTCTCTTGTCGTCCGTGTCTCTGACCCTCTGACCCCCTTTGATTGATTGATTGCTGTTCTGGTGCCCCCGGTCATGACGTAATGTTGATGTGAAGTTATTTTAGGCTGCATGAACTGTGTATTGTGTTTTATTTTGAAAGGAGGCGAAAGTGTATTA
This sequence comes from Centropristis striata, assembly GCF_030273125.1. NCBI lineage: Eukaryota > Metazoa > Chordata > Actinopteri > Perciformes > Serranidae > Centropristis > Centropristis striata. The sequence continues at coordinate 20,691,682 of NC_081531.1, read as the reverse complement.
CGTTGATTCTGTGTCGGATTTCCTGTCTGGTGCAATCTGCTCTGTTGAGCTTGATGCGGTTTAGCAATGGCTCGCGGCAAAAATGGAAGTGCTACGGATTGATCGCGAGCGAGCGGAGAGCCGCGGCTGGGACGCTGCTGAGACGTTATGCGGCACGACCGGTGGGGATGGCCTCTTGGATTAGAGTGGCAGCAATCAGCGGTGAATGCAGCAACTTTACCAACGAGTCCACCAGACCACTTATACGTGGATGCAACCCAGGAAACTCTCTTTGCCTTTTTTGCCTTTTCCATCAACGAGGCTCTTTTATTCGGTAAAGTTTTCAGTTACTCCAGTAGTTCCACTGTCATGGTGATATGGTAAGTAGAGATGCAGTTTATATTTCTAGGGCTTTTATTGTGAAAGGTAGGAACAGAAAGAACGCTTCAGTGATAATGTGGGAGGCAATGAAAAGTTTGCCTGCTTGGCTCAGACCACAGAGCCTCCACATTATTATTTAATTATGTTTTATAGGGCTTATGGGGAACCAAATAAATGCCCCAATGTCATTATTTTATAGCCATTACATTGTGCAATCAATATTTACTTCATAATGATAACTTACAGAAAAGAACTTGTCTTTAAGTTAGTCAAAAGGCAATGACATGAATGGAGACAATTTGTGGTATCGGTCCCATGCGTTACACAAGCCTCCTACTGAGATTTGAGACTGTGAAAGCCCTGATCCAGACACTGTAGCTATATATCAGTTCTTAACTGGAACAAACACTTCTGTCCAATGTAAATACAGCCATCTCCGCCACCACAGCTAAATCAACCAGGCGCATGGATGGCACAGATTGGTTGGCTAAAATACTGGGTTGAAACATCCATATGGTCATGATGAACGATCCCAAGGGCTCTCAAATGACCACCCTGGGGAGAAACTGGCATAATCCAGTTGGAAAATGGTGCACGAAACCAGTTGTGGCAATGCTTTGCCTGCCACAATCACACATTCCTCCCACTCTGTCAGTGAAGTGGATTCAAATCTGTTTAAGGAGAACTCGTCTCTTACTGTTTGAAGAGTTTCACTCCAAAAATAACGATCTGGCATTTGGAACGAATTACATCTACTCTTAAAAATTAACAGGGGAGATTTTTTAAATAAAGTAGAGGAGGTAACAGCCTCTGATTGCACTTCTCAAATTCTAAAGATGTTCAGTGGAGTGCTTAAAACAAAGATCTTATGAAATGAATTAATACCATTTTAGAGGGTCATTTGCTTGAGCCTTTTTTTATGATTTCTCCCCATCCTTCCTCCCAGAAATGTCAAAAACTGTCTAAAGTTTAAGAGCACAAATGTTTCTTTTTTTCCAACTTTTGAAAGGGGAATGAATAGAGCAAAATGGCATGCATGCCCCTGAACCACCCCGAAGTACAAGTCATCAGCAGAGCATCTGTCATGCCTGTGCATTTGAAGCTTCCTCCCCCTCAGCTCCATCCAGTTAACCACAGGCTGTTGGAAGGTCCTGTCAGCAATCAGTCTCTCAGTAATTACTACTGTAGCTCTCTGCTCTGACCCGGGCCTCGGCTGAAGAGCCAGAGGCCACGTTCCCTTTCATAGCGGTGCCTCCTCGCCTTGCTCCGGGGCACGCTGCTCTTTCGTAAAAAGGGTGATGTTTTGCAGTCATTTTTCTGTCTTTCTCGGCAGCAGTGAATGACAGAAAAGGTTGAACAAAGGAAAAGGGTGTGTGACATCTGACAAAGGTTCAGTGCAATGTTTTGAACTCAAGAATGTGCGTCTGAGCTCATGTCACAAAAGCTTATCTTGTTGAGTATGAAAAGTGTGTTGGCATTTGTGTTAGTGACGCTGGAGAGATGATGACAGATCATACTGTTGTCGCTTCACAGTTTTTAGCTCCTTGCACTTCTTCGGGGCACTCTTACTCGTGTTGTCCCATGTTACACTGTTTTTGTACCTGCTGTTTTTTATTCAACTGAACACTTCTGTATGCTTCAATGGTGACATGTTTGAAGTTGAATTTGCTGATATGAAAGTGCAGCTGGCTGGTTATCTCATGGTGTAGAAAAAAGCATAATTTCAAGTATCACATTGCCTAGTTTTCTTAATGAAATAGTCAAGTCAATTCTATTTATATAGTCCAATTTTGAAACCTACATTGCCTCAAAAGGCTTGACAATGCAAGACTTTGACCACTGAAATCTGGAAGCCCATCATCATACAATAGATACGTCAGCTCTCTTGCACATTAAATGATTGGAGCATTGGTAGGAAAGCAACTTAGTTAAGTTACTTATTTCTAATTTAGTCACTTATTTTACAGTATGCATGCTTAAAAATGCGTTCCAAGAGCATGTTGGATCAAACACCATGTACCCATTAGAAGAGGGCTGCATACAACAATTTTTGCAACTTTTAAAAACACAAAATACAAAATTCATGCCCACGAGTGTGGTTTAAAGAGGTAAACAGGTTTTTTTTAAGACATGGTGGGTGAAGCATCTAAAGGAGGCTTTTTGTCAACTGAGCCAAGAAATCATGTGTGGTAAGTGCACTTGTTTCATTTTTATTTTTAATTGGGTAACTGCTCATATCTCTAAAGGACAGCTCTTCATTTCAGTTTATAATACAGTGGCAATAACATTTTCCATTCATTTCTTCAAAATCAACAAGTCCCACACATCACCGATGTGTTGTCAAGTGTCCTGACTGAGGCAGCAACAACTTGTTGGATATTTTACAGGTCAAAGCTCATGAAGCAAACATTGAGGTCACGTTCCTCATTTTCACTTGTTGAGCAGTTAACTCTTAACTCTTCAGCTTTGCAGAAGGAGTGCCTCTTCCTTTCCTCACCTGCCAGGTGTGTCTGTAACCACTTCAACACTTTTACTGTTTTATTTGTCCATTCTACCAACTCTTTTTATGCTTTTCTAGATGATGGGTAGCAGCCTTTGCACAAACAGAAAACAGATTTTAAAGCCTTTTCTCTGCTTTTTCTTTTTAATGATCAAGTGTGTTGTAGATCGTTTTTGCCCATTCAACAACAAAATGTCACATTTTCTTGTGGCATTTGGTGTTCTCAAGTTCCAGTGGTTGAAATACCCTTTTAGCTGATGATGCTGGCTAATGCAGTATTAATATGTTCATTAAAATACTGTTTTTATAGAAATACATGGGCTATTTTATCACTTTTTAATACTAATTGCCAATGTAAATTGGAACTTGTTATGAAATATTTTGCTGCGTCTCTGTAGTTTCTGGTAAGTGTTTGAGAATTGCACGTAAATGTTTGTTGATGGTGGCAGCTGACAGACTACAAGTTAAATTAAGGTCAGCAAAGGTTGTTATTTTTAGGCAGTGAAATCTCTTCATCAGTGCATCCCTACTGGGAAGAAAATTGAACAGTGGCTCACAATGCGGACAAGTTTATGGAATGATACTCACCCATGGTTTAGGGAGGTGTGGCGAATGGTAAACACGACGGACTTGTAATGACAACGTAGCTCTTTTCTAAAAATGAGCCGCCTCTATTTGCGCCTTTGCGAGTCTTTCACTTGCAGCTTTGACATTTCTTAGAAGTGGTTTCGAGAGCTTTACTTGGTGGAAGCAGGACACAGTCAAATGCTTCCTTTTTTTTCGTATAGCTGTTATTATCTCAGTTTAAATGAGGCCAGCGATTGAGGATTTTGAACATTTGTAGACAAACAGGAAGCCATTATGACATACAGTACACACACAGACAGTACATATTCGGTCTTGTGGTCCATGGTTGGGGGCAGCATTTTGACAAAAAAAAACCAAGTTGTGCTTAGTCGTGCCTTCATGCACGAAGATGACAAAAACCTCCTTTTAAAAAAAAACTGCACTGTAATATAATGTAGCTGCAGTGATACTGAGTCACCAGTCACAGTCAGGACGCAGCCTCATCCCTTCTGACAAAAGCAGAGCTTCCCTTCTTCAGAGAATTCCCCCTGCTCTCCCCCAGGGGATTGTGTGACACTTGTCAAAACACTGCCACATGGGCAGAGGACACACAGACATATTTGTTCGAGGGTGCTCAACACACTTTATATTGCGGTGGAAACATGAATACACACACACTTTGCACTCTGGGGATTTCTTCCAGGCTTGTGGTATTGAAATTTTGTACCACAGACTCGGACAGGGAAATGTCTGTATTCAAATGCCTTGTTTCATTTCTCTTCTGTGTCGTGTTTTTTTTAGTCTGAAAATCAGTCATCAGGTAATTTATTGTTAATGGACATGCCAGTAGTTAAAGCTAGTGTTGTTGTGGGTTTCATCATTTTTTACATACCTCACCAGAATACAGCAGAGATTAATAGAGATACAGATTTTTTTTTTAATAACCGCAATAAAAGCAACTGGCCCTGCTGTGCTTTCTTCACCTGTCTTTTTCCTTTGATATTTGATAAATAGATTTCAGGTTTTTCTGTAAGTTGCATTGCATTTTTAATGAGTATCACCTGTTGTTGAGGCATTTTGTCAGTATGGGATATATACTTTTGTCTGCACGACCACATTTATTAATACGTCTTCGGATCTGATCATAAGCATATTTATTGAGCTATAAATCAATATATTCATCAGCATGATCAGAGTTGATGCAATATAGGTATAACGGTTTTTGGGTAAACCTTTTTTTAAAATGTTTTTTTGTATGTACAACATATTTTTTTGTTGCCAAAATCTAGTTCTAATATTTTCTCTTGTATAATCTTTACAAGATGACATTACATGACATATCTTTATCATTATTCAGTTTGCAATTAACAGCGTGGCAATTAAACAAAAAGCTGTGACTTACAGTTAGTGCCACACCATTTGGAAATGGAGTGGGTGTGTGTTATGTGCACTAAAAAAATACCCCCCCCCCCCCCCCCCCCCCCCCCCTAAAAAAAAAAAGGAACATTCAGCTAGGCCAACATCAAACTTGTTTTAGTCTAAGGCATGTTGCTTTCAGTGGAAAACTACAAGGGTGATGACTTGATAAAGGGTGGATCAGATGTCATAGTTTCAACCAACTTTCAACCAAGCCAAAATGTTTACAAGTGAGGAAAGTGCTCTGGAGGCTTATAGCATCAGCCTCTATATTACCAGAGTAGAATGTGTTGTTACCTAAAAGAGGCTGTTGTACCATGTAGTGCACCATGGCAGGAAGGAAGTGGTATTGATGGGGGTTGTCGAAAAAGATAATGACTGAGCAGGTGTGAAACTTTCTCCATACCAGCACTGTTTATGTGTGAAGGTGCAAGTAAGGTGTGCATGCAGTGTGTGTTATGTGAGTGTATCTATAACTATCTGAGAGTAACAGTGTGAAGACGAGTTGGTAGCTGCACTTTTTCAAGGCCTTTAAACCTGATGGTGCACGTAAGCTCCATTGGCAGATAGTGTGGATGGAGACTCATGGCTAACAGTTGCGTCTGGGGTTCGCAAGCACCTTTAAGAGCGGAGGCTCTTTTCTTCTTACTGCTCTCCTGAGGTCTGAAAGCATCCAGAATATGTCCATGCAGCCATGTCTATGATGCACATAATGTTCTATGCAATACTTAAGATGGAACCGCGACACAAGATATGTGAGCGCTTGTTTTGGTCTCGGTATCAGAATCTTTACCTGTTATAGTTGTATTTAGCTTGTCAAGATGGGATGTTTCTTTGTGCTCATTTTTTCCCCCCTTGCTAATATAAAAAAAAATTGTTGCACATTCTGTGGTAAAAATATCGAAGAAGAAGATGGAACACTAACAACAACCAATTTAAAAAAACTATAAAAGTCTTTGCACATGGGTTTAATGGTGGAAAATTCCAGTGGATAACGGTAATCATCAGTCGTTGGAAGTAATCTGTAGAAAGTGCAGTTGCTTCTGCAGAAAATAAGCTTTGGAAAGTCATGGCAGAGTGTTTTGAAAGCACCAAATTCAGTGCTGAAATTCAAAACAGCAGCCACCTGATGAAACCACAGCATGCCTGCTGAATAGCCCCTGATCTTTTTCTCCCTTATTGTTTGCACTTGTCTGGGTAATTTCGCAATCAAATTGGGACATCGGAAAATTCCCTTGGGTTATTGACAAGCTCCGTGAACCATTCTCAGATGTTTTTCAACACCTTGTATGTTGAACTTCTTGGAGTCTTGGTTCCAAGGCAGCTGTATGTATATGCATCCAGATGTGCAGATTTTATAAGTGAATTACTGTCATAGAGGTGTCGGCCTTTATCGTGTAAACTCATTAACATGCCAACATCCTTACAAGACATAATGGGTTAGATTCCTCTGGAGTAATGCTGGACTTCCACATGTATTAATGGTTAAGTAATCATGTGTATGTATACATGTGTGTGCACGTGTGTGTGCCATTGCAGGCCAGCAGCTGTTGCAGCTCATTAGGGTCTGGTAGGAGCAGCTGTGAAACTCCATGGCAACCAGATGCAAACAGCTACAGGAATGCACAGAGTTGGTGTTACAGTTTCTCTCTCACTCCATGTGCCAAGCTCAGTGAGTGGATGAGCAGCCTGGATGGATGGTGGAGAGCTTTGCATGTCGACACACACCAGCCGGCATATGAGTGCAAATAAACATATGCACACACACACACACATACACGCGAGCCAACATAGCCTCCAGCGGTTGTATTAAGCTGTCAGTATTGCTCCTGTTGCTCTCCTACCAGGTGCTGAAATCTAAAAAAAAAACAAAAACAGGAGCACATTGTTTATGAAGTATGGATGTTGAAAAGATTGGTTAGGCTGACAGAGTGAGAAGGAAATGATTGAGGGGTATGATGGGTTTAAAGGTGTGGAAGGAAAGAGGGGAGCAATGCAGTGAAGGGAAGCACATCAAAGAGCTCCATACTGTACGAGGCTGTGTAGGGGTTGTGAAATCTACTGCGAGAGACATGAGAATGACAAACAGGTATGGCACTGGAGATATGATTAAAGATAAAAAACAGTGTTATGGATGTTGTGGGAAAAATACACAAGAAGAAAGGAAAAGGATGGAGTGAGCGAAAACTACATTAACGAAAGAGTGAAAAAAGTGGAACCCGGAAGTAAGTTGGCATGTTAGCGTTGTGGGGTCTAACCTCTCAAACTCAATGGTTTTTGGTTAGATGCCTGAAATAAGGTCTGTGGTTAACACAAGATTTAGAGGTGCTTGCATTTTGTTGTATGACATAAAATGCATTAGTTAATCCTCCAACTTGTGAATTTGAGTTTTTTGGTGTTCTTAAAAAGGCGGTTGCTAACAAGAGGCTAAATGAGACTACAGTGGTTGTTGGGGACATTAAACGTCATCAAGACAGACAGAGACAAGAACTCTCTCACTAGTCTGGCTTACAGCCTCTAGTCATGTTTTTCAGTTCTATTGCAAACTCTTGTAGATTGAAAATGATGTTAATAAACACTTTATTAGGCTACGGATATGCTGGCATGTCAAAAACGCTGGTTAGCTCGTCTGAGATCGGCTGAAACGTAACGTAATGGTGATGAAGCCATGTGACCGTGGTGTAGTTGTCTATAACATAGCGTTAGCTTTTTACTTCTGTCAGCTGCATTAACGCTTCAAACATCATAAAAGTTTGTGATAATCTTGCTGAACAAAATGCATCAAAAACTTGTGTGTGTTATTTTCTGCCATGATCCAAAAAATCCCATAGACGAATTCTCAGTAGACCCCATGATGATGCTACTTCCGTGTTGGCCTACGTCATTACGTTTGCTCTCTCTATATCCGGTATATTTTTGCTCAAAAAAAACTTTTCTACATTTTACATTTCTATATTTCTATATTTCTTTGCTGTCCTGCATTTCAAGGTGGTCGTTCCTAAGTTTTTCCTGTTCAGGCTTCAGTGTCAGTGCTGTTTAATGTGTTTGTGTGTCATCAGTTTCGCTTCATTACAATTTCAATGTCATTAGGGGAAAATAAAAGTATTGACATGTTGACCAAAGTTCACAACGTTTGTTTTTTTGTATATTCCCATCCCCAATTCTGAAAACAGTTGGGACAGAGTGTAAATAAAAACGGAATGCATCAAATTCAAGTGTATATATTAAAAAAAATAAATTAAAAAGTTTCCCATTTTGAACTTTAAGAATCTTGTCTTTGTTCTGTAGGTCAAAGGATTTGTAAATCATTGAATTTTGTTTTTATTATGTTTTTCACAGCATCCCCACTTAAAAAAAAAAAAAAAAATCAGAATTGTAGTTTTACTCAACTCAACAGTTTTACTCAAAGTTTGTAGTTTGTTGTGGCTTCCTGTTTCACTGCAATATACGGTAAGTCCTGCACTCTATAGAAAAAGCATAAGAAATGGCTAGAATGAGGGAGAATGCAAAACAATGCATAACAAAGTTATAATGAAATACGTCATAAAAAAGTTGCAATTTTAAATATTGTTTTATAAAATGGAATATATATATATATATATCATTTTTTTCAAGTGCCCCCAAGTGTTACCAATCTGTTTAATCAGTTTAAATGTCAAGTTTTGATGTCAGTCCCACAGAATCAATGGGTGAGGGCTTCTTTCTAGACCCCTCATGCTGCACTGACATTTAACAGTGAAACAGAGAAAAGCATCGATAGACCAGCATGCAATCTGTCCACAAGACATGTTGTGTTTCTCTCACTTACTGAACACAAAATGTTCATGCAGGTTTCCTCAGTGTTATGCAAATTACTTTTTTTTAATAAAAGCACCAAATTACTAATTGTAGTAGAAGAGACAGATTGAAGCATAAAAAAGTGAAATATTATAATAATACAATTATACATTGATGGTAGATTACTGCAGGAGGATCTGACTGTGGATATTTTGTATTAAAAAAAAAAGTCTTTTGATGAGTGGTGCTTACTAAAAATGTCTCAGAACCTTTTAGCATTAGAGTGGGCATTAATACGAGGCTGTGTGAGAAGTTGCTGTTATTATAAGACTCTGCAGACCAACTCCTATTCACAAGTCTCAGGGTTTATTTTGGCCTGCACACAGGACCAGATGGGTGGAGTTTAGTGCATCAGAGCAATTCAGAAAAGTATGTAAAAACTAACTGAGAAATAATTGTTCTGTGTGGCAGATACCACCCATGTAGAATGAAACAAGCTACAGATCTGTCGCATGCTTCTTAGACTTCAAAAACCTCTGTCTTGAGTCTGTTTTAGATGTTTGTTTTGTGAGGATCAACCTGCTGGGCTTCAGAGCAGGCAGCTACGGGTTGGCTTCCATTTTAAACAACTTCATTATTCCCTATTAGTAAATTCTGCTGCTAAAAAGCGTGACACCAGACTCAAGTTGGAGTAGAGAGTAGACATGCGAAAGCAGCATTAATCATGTAGTTGTTTTGGTTGTTTTTCAGCCACACATCTCCAAAACTAGGTCACATCTCCCCCCAGCCTCTGCTTGCCATTTTACCAGATCGTGTGCCTGAGCCCGCCATACGAAGAATGATATTTGCATTGGTCTCCGTGGAGGAGAAATTGGCTTATTGGTCCTACCTCTTAAGTCTCCCTCACTCTTTCTTGTCAGTGACCCAGTTTTTTTTAACCTTTATTTATTGAGTGAAGGTTTCTGAGCATGTTATCTCTCTCTCTCTCTCTCTCTCTCTCTCTCTCTCTCTCTCTCTCTCTCTCTCTCTCTCTCTCTCTCTCTCTCTCTCTCTCTCTCTCTCTCAGAAACATCTCGCTTCATATTCATGATTTTACACACATTCACACCTGGGAGCTGCAGAGTACAAGCACAGCCTCCACTGAGCAGATCCACTTGAGTGGCTGGGGGGCTACATGCCTTGTTGCCAGTTGTCGTGTAAAAAAAACTTGAATTTTTATATTGAGTTAGGTTTCAGGTGTTTTTTATTGTCTGTTCTGCCCTTTCATAACTTCTTATAATTCATGAAAGTGTGTGCTTTCTATCAGCAGTGCTTTGCTTAACATTCATGCTGTTGCACGAGTCAGCACGTGCAAGCTGCCCAGTACATTTACTGTCTTGGACATATGGCCATTTAGCAGCTCCAGTGAAGCAGTTTGGAGGTTAAATGCCTTGCCCAAGGACATTTGGGGGGAGATGAGCTTTCCCCTGACCAGTCTCCAGTCCAAGACGCCTCTGGCTCAAAATCCAGCTTATTTAACCTCTGAACTACTGCCGTCCTGAATATTAATATTTAAATTTGTGGACAAGCTGCACAGATTATCATTTCTGCTTTTTAATTTTTCTTAAGGATCCCTCTTTCGCAGACTAATTACTTTGAATACATGTTTGTGAACATGAACGAAGGGCAGATTTTGAGCTTGCTAGAGGCCAAAAATCACATCTGTTCAAACGGCAGAGCGCAGTCAGTCAAATCCTTATTGAAGCGGGAACAAAGCTTAATTGCGTGACCTTTGAGTGAAGCCTTGGCAATCAGCCTGCCCTTGGCGTGGAGGGGAGCGCCGTCGCTCCACGCATCATTCAGGCCAGGGGCTTGTGATGAGGAGCCGGCGTTTAGAGAAATCTCAAAAGAACTCGTTCACTGTCTCGCCTCACGCTAATGAGGGGCATAAATTGTAGGCTGAGTGCCTTTTCAGAGCTCGGCAGTGCGCTGTTGGGCTAATAGCTACGGATGTGACATTTCACATCTAAGGCGAGAGAGAAGACTATAGAAAGAGCAGGAGGAAATCCTTTTCAATATCAAATCCTTTATGTGTTTTAAGAGAAGTGTCAAGTCGGTAAAGGCTGTTGATGCGAGTGATTCAGTTTAGCAAGAGATAATGTTTCTGCATAATACCGGTGACTCCCTTCGCTGTTGCTTTTACGCCTCTTTCGCTCTCATCCGTCCTGAGCTGAAGCATCCGTATCGCGAGCGTGCTGAAAGGTTTCTTCAGGCCTGTGCTCTCTTCACCCTGCATGGTGCCTCTTCTGCAACGCTCACACAAAGAACAAGCCGCCATCTGAACTACGTCTGTCTCCATAGATGGTGGAAAAGAGAAACAAGTAGTTTTCAATTGCACCTCAGGGCTGAACTGAATAAATCACAGGTGGGTTGGCAAAGAGTTTGCATAAATATAACCAATTGTGTCATGAAATGTTCGTGCTGCAAATGTAATGTGATAGTTTACACATACTGAATGTGTAACCTTTATTTTGAAGGAATTGTGCAAGTGGTTATCCACGTCATTCATTCAGTGTAGATTCCTTGGGTGCTTATGGTGCTCATATCTTTTCATGTGAGCTATATGGTTGAGAATTCTATTTTTATGGTAGAGTAAAATCAGGGATTTGTGAATAAAAACATTTTACAAGGTACAAAATTATAGCTGAAAATATGTAAAAAGACTTAAAACTATATGTGACTGCATTTTAGAGTTAGACCATTAATCTGTTTTTCTAAATTTCTGTGTTCAGGGTTTTTTCAGCAGCGTTTTTCATCGTTTTTTTGTGTCTAAAATCATGGCTTGATGATGCACTGGAACTTCCTTGTCATAACTCTGCCCCCAACATTATAAGTATCTTTACCAATGGTGGCTACATTTACTTAGCTGACTCATGTCAGCGGTCATATTGACGGAAGATTACAATGTCTGAAGTAATATCCTGCAAATGGGCAAATTCCGTAGCATTTTATGATCCTAAAAATAAACCGTTATTGGCTACGAGTGGTTGCGAGGACCTCCATGAGAGCAGATCGCTGCACACTCAAACATTAACACAAAATTCATTCTCCGTACTTTTTTTGGCATGAACATTTTCAGAGAGACGGAGAGCCAGTGTGATAGCATGCAGAAAGTCACCAGAGAAGTTTTCACTTTTTACAAAACCACATTTTTACACTTTACGATTTTTTTCTGATTCAAATTTGGCTGTGTTTGACAACACATTTTCTGTGGTTTGGAAAACTGCGATTACATATATATTTTGGCTTTACTCTGACTTTAAAACAAATGGTTTTTGCTGCTGCCTGAAATGCAAATGCAGTGTTTGTCCTGGAAAAAAAACTATAGCAGGTGTTTTGAACACTTGTTTCGATGTTTCTTGTACTGGTTAAAGGTTGAACCACCTTTCCAATGTATCAAGATCAGCATGTTATGAAAAATGTCACAGCTATTTACTGTAAGAAACATTCGCTGTGTGCTAATCCAGTCTTGATTACATTCCTGGGCAGTTTCTTGGCTGATATGGGACAGCTTCTCAGTGCAGTTTTTTCTTCTAGATAACGGTTCAGGTACCTCTCTCCTTTCTCTATCTTCTTTTCCATTGCATTTCTTTTTCTCATATCGCCTCATATGCTGTTCAAGTTAGTTTTCCAGACTTTAAAAAAGAGGGAAAGTGAAAGTAATTGAGGTGAAATACAAGATCCAGAATAAAGGGCTTCTCCTGGAAGAACATCAGGAAAAGATGCTCGCCAGTTGAATTTCAACTTTTGTTTCTTTCTTCTCACTCTTCATTCCTACTGCTGTCCTTTTCCTCCCTTTCTTCCCTCTGTGCCTCTCTTCCATTTAGAGCCAAATGTTTTCTCTCCTCCTTGAGTTTTCATCCCGTGTCTTCCTGTCCGTCTGTTAAATATATATCTGTGCCTTTTCTTGCACTAAGCTCTCCTCCCTCACTCGTCCTCTCTGTCCAGCTTGGTAAGAGAAGAAATAAATCGGAGATAGGCAGCCATTTTTCAGAGGCCTGTGTCCCTGTGATAAAGAAAACATGGGAAAATGTTGCTGTTGCAGAAGAAAACAAACATGAATAAGATGGTTAAGTGCAGGGAGGACATTTAGAAGTCTTTTACCTCTGCACATATTTTGTCCTTGCTTTTATGTACACATATTTGTCTGTATATACTTTTTGGGAGGCTTTTATAATATTTTCACTTTCTTATGATTCACACTGAGCTGAGGGTTAAATCATGATAGAAATGCTGAACACTGGTGGAACTCTTGCTTACTGGGGACTCCGGATTTAGTCTAGTCTAGTTTATTTATTTATATCAAGGTCAGCACATTTTCCTGAACATGTTGCTTTACTGATCTTCAGCTTTTTGTGGCTTACAATGGGTCCTCATGTGGCTCGCTGTCCTTGTCCGGCCAGCTACATTTTTAGGTTCTTTTCTTTTCATAAATTCACATTAATTACACATACATTCTTTTTCACATTTAGCATTCCTGAAATGTTATTAAAAAAACTCTAACAGAAATAGCCTCTGGTGGATGGAAGAAACTTTACTTTTGAGATACTGAGATGTAGACTGAGATTCTCAGTTAATCCTGAACTATAGTGGGCCGTCATGAGACCTGTGATATTGCAATATGGCACTGTTGACAAGCTGAAGCAACTCAAGCTCAAGCAACTGCTGCAACCTCCATAGGGATGTTTTTGTGTTTTGTTTTACTCTTCAATGCATATGTATTGAATGTTAAATAGATGTGAATTTGATCAACCTACCAGCAGTGGTGGATTAAATAGTCAGATCCCTGACTTCAGTAAAAGTACTAATACCACACTCTGAAATCACTCCACTACAAGTAAAAGTTCCGCATTCAAAACTTACTGAAGTAACAGTACAAAAGTGTCAGCATCAAATGTACTGAAAGTACTTATGCAGAATGGACCCACTGAGATTGTTTTATATACAGTACTGTGCAAAAGTTTTAGGCAGGTGTGGAAAAAAGGCTGTAAAATAAGAACGCCTTCAAAAGTAGAAATGTTAATAGTGTATTTTTAAAAAAATCAATTAACAAAATGAAAAGTGTTCTGTATGGAGTTTGCATGTTCTCCCCGTGTCAGCGTGGGTTCTCTGTACTCCGGCTTCCTCCCACAGTCCAGAAACACTCACTTAGGTTTAACTGGTGACTCTGAATTCCCCGTAGGTGTGAATGAGAGCGTGATTGTCTGTCTCTATGTGTCAGACCTGTGATAGTCTGGCGACCTGTCCAGGGTGTACCCCGCCTCTCTCCCAATGTCAGCTGGGATCAGCTCCAGCCCCCCGCAACCCTAGTCCAGGTAATCAGATAAGAATAATGAATGAATGAAAATGAAAAGTAAGTGAACGGAAGAAAAATCTAAATCAGGTCAACATTTGGTGTGACCACCCTTCAAACCTGCATCAATTCTTTCTTTCTTTTTTTCACATCTGCCTAAGACTTTTGCACAGTACTGTATATATTCGAAATATATTATTTTATTATTATTATTGATGCATTTATGTAAGCAATTTTAAACTATGGGCAAAACTACTTAATATACTGCTAAGTACAAAATTGCACCTAATCACAGTACTTGAGTCAATGTACTTAGTTACATTCCACTGCTGCCTACCAGACACAATGGTGGTCAAACAACACTTTAAAAAAAAGGACTTTGTTTCTATCCTTCTGTTTGGCTTATCTTGGTGATGCGGTTGAATGTGCATTTGCATGTTCATGTTTCTATTCACATCAACACTGTACTCGTCATACACAACTCTCTAACGGACAGCTAAACATTTTGTTCTGCATTACATGCATCAGTCTACATACCATAGATAAGCGCTGATACTGCCAACCTTAATCACTGCATGGGAGATTTGTTCATCCTGACAGCCCTAAACTGTAGCTGTTGTAATTTTTTATAAATGAAAAGGGACTGGGTAATTGCTGAGAAGTTTGCATGTATAAGCTTATTGTTATTTTTAGTTGCTGTTTCATTCATTCATTCATTCATTCATTCATTCATTCATTCATTCATTCATTCATTCATTCATTATCCTTAACTGCTTATCTGCAAAAAAAATGTTTTTGCACAGCATCAGCTCCATAAATACAATACAAATAATTTTTTTTAGTAAGATGATGAATCACACCAGACAGACATGTGCATTTGTAATGTATTATCCTTGGTTAAATTCTTATGTAAGTTGTATTTGGTTAAATGCACTACCTTCTGTTGGTATTGCAGCAGCAGCTTCCCTCTTGATGCATGTTGGAAAGATTATTTTTCTTGCTGAAATCACTGAGTCACTGCTCTCTTCTCTCTCATTCTGTCACTCTCTCATCAACCCCTTTCTCTCCTTCTCTGTCTTTTTCTCACTCTTAATCACCCACTCAACACACACCACACACACACACACACACACACACACACACACACACACACACACTTCTCCCTGAGTCCTGTGGACCTTCCAAGCAGCCAATCATTAGAGCCCGTCCCTGTGCTGTGATGTGGCTGCTAAAATTAGCCTCCTCTCTCTGTGAGTCGACATCTGCCATGACGCACTGTGGAGTGCCAGGTAGCCATGATGCCCAGAGGAAGAAAAAAATATACTCTTCTTTTTATTCCTTCCTTTTCCTGTCCTCTCACCCCTCACTTTCATTTCCTTTCCTTTTTCTGCTTTCTTTCAATTGTGAAATTTGTGATTGCTTTCATCTTTACCGTAGAGTTTCTTTTGCTATGTCCTCAGCAGGTCTCTTTTCAGTCCGTTAAGTCAAATGTTAGCCCATTTGAGACTCAGGTGACGTCTGCCACTGCTGCTGGTTCTGCTTCTGTGTTACTCTCTGACAGTACAGAGTGCCTCTTATAAACCTTGTTCACCAGAATCTGTCACAACGCCAGAGGGTGTACGTAGTCCTTCACAGTTCAGTCAGTTCAGTCAGTCCTCTTGTCCTTTTAAAGTCCAAATCCTGACTATGATTTTCTGCAGTGAATGTCATTCACCACAATTGTCTAAAAAGTTTTTATTTTATGTTAATCGTTTTCTTATCCTGGTCTTTCGTAGGAGCAGTTTTCAAACTTATTAAAATCACAGCAGCCCTTTATAGTGTTTTTTTTTATTGCACCCCTCCATCTATCTACAGGTCAGATTTGCAGATAAATATTAAATGTTGTGCTGCTCGAAGTATTTCACATCCTTCCTTTCGAATACTGCATCTATTCTGCATGTTTTGGCATGGCTTGACTTGCTCTTTTTTGGTATTCCGTTTGTAAAAGTTGTAGATATTACCTGGTACCTGGTAGAGTTGGGCAATGTAACTGTATATATACTGTGCAATAGTAGAATCATGTCCACAAGTAGAGATTTGGCAATACCTTTTGTACAGCGGGACTTATTCAGGACTGGATTCTTGTGTGATTTCATGATCTTGCGTGATTTTGCAATGTTGTGAATCTAGTTGTGTCCCACGGTAACTTGAGGGGTGGACATGAGGAAGTGTCCCGTTAACCATAAAAACCCTTAACACTCCAAATTATTCTTCTCAGGGACCTCAAAGCTTCCATTGAAAAAAAAAAAAAAAAACAACTCCTCAGTTTCACTGTTTTGAGTCTTTTGAGTGTTTTTAACTCCTGTGTTGTCTCATGCGAAAAAGTTGTTTGAGAAAAATAAGAGAAGAAAATAATTAAATGTGATGAAGTACAGTATTTTAAACCACTTCTGAATTTAATTTACAAACAATTATTGTTTGGTGATATATACTGTTAGCATGATATAAACTTATAAACACAGTGATAGGAGATTTTGGCCATATGGCCCGCCCGTAGCACTTAGTACTTTTTTTGGTACCACCACAGTAAATGTTCTGTAGGTCTGAGCTGATTTAGAGGTGGGGGGTTAGAACACTACAGACCACTGGTTGGTCAGAGGAAACTTTAAAGTTAGCGCAACATGGAAATTCCTGCACCCCCCCTCTCTCTCTCTCGCTCTCTCGCTCTCTCTCTCTGCAGAAAATGTTCATTGCCGTGATTTAGAAATGGTGTAAGCTATTCATTTTTTATTCTTTTTTATTGGTCGGGCTCTGGTAGGCTACTTTTTAATTTGCGAGAACGTGCCATAATACAAATGCCAGTTCAGTTCAGTTTAGTTTGAGTTTTAGTTTCAGTTTACCCACAAACCTGAAAATCAACCCCACTCCACTTTCACCATTATCTTCGGTCAAGAAATGACAAATCTCACTCCTTCGTTGTATGTTGAGCTGGAGTTATCCTGCCCTTATGGGTCCTTAGAACCTTATGGGCTGCTGATAACAGCCGTACCACTATTGCACCCATAACCACACAGGAGAAATCTCTGCTGAAGTTAAGCAATCTAATAATAACAGCAGGATGATATGTGAAGGACAGATCATCCTCTCCCTCCTTCTCTTTCTATCAGTGCTCTCATCCCTTTTCAAACTCACACATTAAACGATGCTGTTCTTTTTTTCAAGATAACCAGCGAGTCTAACTGTAGTGTGTGATGTCAGCTGGCCTTTAAATGCACATGAAGCACTTTGTCACTGTGCTTCAAGGAAATTGGCTCAGCAACATAACAATGTCTAGTGTGTGCATGTGGAGGCTGGGTTTGTCGGCTACCTGTGTCAGTGTGTGTACGTGAGTGTGTGTTTTTGTGTGGCCATATATACATCCATGTCTGTGTTTATGTGTGTATAGTTGTGTCAATACTGTACATCTGTGCTTATTTGTGAATGTGTGTTTCTGCTTCGGTGTCAATGTGAATATCTCTCTATCTCTCTATCTGTGTGTGTGTGTGTGTCTGTGTCTGTGTGTGTGTGTGTGTGTGTGTGTGTGTGTGTGTGCTTGTTTGAAATGTCAGATTTCAACAATCATTCTCTGTGCTTTCTCATCTGTTCGGCTCAGGTCAAAGCCGACTGCTAATCCATCAACGCTCCGCAGATGGTCATAGATTAGAGTCAGTCCCAAAAATAAGACAGAGACAATCAGCCTCATACAGCATACAAACAAGATGAATCAGAGCTTGCAAAAGCTTATAGTTTACAGAAGAAGGAGAGCATTGTTTCTGGTGGAACTACCTGCAGCAGCTACAGCTGTACAGAAGTTCTTACTGGTAACATTGACATTCGTATTATTATATCATATATAAAAGTATTTATGGCCTGATCAGAAATGGTAGTAGTAACAGAAGCAGCATTAGTACTTCTAGTAATAAAATTATTAACACTATTTGTAATCCCAGAGGAAACTCGACTAGTATAAGGAAAAGGGGCAGAAGTTATCAACAGTATTAAATGGTTAAATCTTAATTTTTCCTGATTTGAAGTCTTATGAAGCATTTTTATTATTTAACAACAAGCTTTATTATTATGAATACGTTACTGGTACTTTTTACTAGAGCCCGACAGATATGTCTTTGGTAGATATTCTCGGCCGATATTGGACTGTCAAAAGCATATTGGTATCAGTGTATATGCTAACTGATATGTGCAGTTCTGAAAACTTTTTTTTACACAATATATAATGCTGAAAATGTTGATTGGCGTGATTTAGAAATGCTGTTGGCATGTAATTATTATCTTTTTTAAATGGTCAGTAATTGACTGACACTGAACAGTAATGATGTTTATTTAGCTTTTTATTTTATTCCTACTTATTCGTTATTTTCTCAGTTATCGTTTATAGAACGGGCTGACAATGTAATACATTGTTTGTATACTGTATAAAAATGTATAAGAATGTTAGATATTATTTAATAAAGTTTGCAAATGTACCCAGAGAGCTACTTTCTCAAAGTGGTCAAAAAAGGTCTATTTTTATTCCAGATCAGAAAATGACTTCACCGGCCACCATATCAGTTATCAACAAATTTTCCCCCTATAAAATCAGTATCAGCATAGATCTCAAAAATCCCATATCTGTCGGGTTCTGGTTGTAGTAGTAGTTTTAGAAATAATAGCAGCATTAGAGGCTATGGACATGAATTCTTAAACACAGTCCTCCATGAAAGGGAGACTGTGTTTTTGACTGTGATTATTAATGCCTGTCAGGCTGTCAGCTCCCCTACCAGCACATACACACACGCACACACACACACACACACACACACACACACACACACACACACACACACACACACACACACACACACAGCCCCTGCTCATGTCATCAGTCCAGATCTAGATTGGACTTAATGAGAGCGCTGCCTGCATACAGCCCGTAACTCAACATAGCATACTGACCTACTGACTGACTGACTGGCCAGAGGAAAGTGTGTGTATGTGTGCATGTGTGTATGTGTAAAGCTGTGCTTGACAGTATGACAGAGACTACTTATGTTTGTTTGATCATGTTCAAGTCTCTCTGCAGTGCTCTGTGAATGCAACAGTTTCTGTGTGTAATGTTGAACCAGGGTTTCTATCTGAGCAGCTGAATCTCATCGTTCGTGTTTAAGCGAGTGGTCATCGATCAATCTGTGCTGCGTGATTGGATGGCTTGCGATGCAAACCAAACTGATGACGGAACAAAAAAATTAAAACTTGAGTTATTGAAATGCAAATGAGAGCAATGTTTACGGCATGACAGTCTGTCACATTTGGGGAAATGAGCCAACGCAGGCTCTCTACAGACCGCAGACTAAATTATTTGATTGTTGCTGAATCATGATTTGGAGAGAAAGCTCATCATTTGATGAGGGATCCTCCAAGCTAAGTGATAGATGATTATAAAAAGAGCAAATTAGGAAGAATTTTTAGCAAATAATCAGGTGATTTCACCTTGTTGCAGCAGCAAATAAAATTGTTAACAAACCTGATGAGCAATGCAGTGAAATGGCTTCAAGCAGCTGAATGCAATGGATGATAGTGATGACATGTGAATTAATTGCACGCTAAAGGGGATTTTCTGTCTTATCTGCTGGAAATCTACTGTATTATTCCCCCGTCTGCAGGAGTTGGGCATCCACTCAATATTCTCATTTGCAAATTATGATTTATAAAATTTGGAAAGCTGACTGGAAATGGCAAAATTCAATCACATGTTCCTCAGAACAAAGTTATTAAAGTTGATCGATGCGGAAAATCTCTCCAGCAAATAAATAAATCATGTGATAAATGGAAAAAGAAATGCACTTTTTGAGTTATTGCTGACAGAGTTTCCATGGCGGCTCCAGGCTCTTAGCACAACAGTCTCTGTCCACCAGAACCAGCCAGAAAAGACATTTGTACTGTCCCTGCCGTAAGACATAAGTCTTTATTAGTTGCTCCGTTGTAATACAGCCAAATGCATTTCTTTGTTTTTGTCTTCACATGAAATATAACTGACATTTACTGACTCTGTAGAAAACAAACGGGTGACTCTAATCTAATCAGTTCTTGAAGGACTCTGGCTGTATTTTCTGACTCTGTGAAAGCTCATTTGTGTTTTATATTTTCTGTTAAATTGCTTCACAGTCTGGAAACAGCAACAGCTCGTCTGCCCCTCTACCTGTCTGACTCTCCCCCTGTCTACCTGCACCTCTCATCTTTTTATAATGCTCCTTTTCCATCTGTCTGCCTGTCATCCATCACTGAGGCTGGGTGACTCCCAAATGTCACTCACAAAAAGAGTGAAAATACGAAAAAAAGAGCAGGTGGTGGGTGAAAGAGAGAGCAGGATGGAGATGAGCTTGAGCGAGAGAGAGAGAGAGAGAGAGAGAGAGAGAGAGCGAGAGAGAGAGAGAAACAAGGCAGAACATAAAACTGCAGGAGCTTGTAATAGTGTTTCCTACACATTAATTAGCTGCAGTCATTCCTGTACAAACACACAGTAATAAAACTGATATACTGACATCCTCTCCTCCTTTTCTCCTTTTCCCTCTGCTCACCTTTCTACTTCTCTTATATGTAGTACTCTTTTCCTTTTTCCTCTCCTCTCCTCTCCTCGTTGAAAATGTAGAATGTAGAAAAAGACAGAGAATGTAGGTGGAAGGGGAGAAAGAGGTTAAAAAAAGAGGGAGAAAGATTAAGGAGGAGTGAATGCCCTCTGTCACTGTCTGTCCTCCTCTCGTATTGCTGAAGGGGAAAGCAAGATTCATCATGGCCTTGGTTACACACACAGTTGGAAGCACTCGGACACACTTATTCACACATATAAAAACCACACACAGAAATGCACACAGTGGCAGAGGAGAAAACACACATGGACACTGACACCGGGCTGTACATAAACACACACACACACACACACACACACACACACACACACACACACACACACACACACACACACACACACACACACACAGCCCCTTACTCCATTGCATTATTTATTTGTGCTGGCTGGCAGACAGTGGAGGCAGCCAAGCAGCAGAAGCAAGGATGCTGCTTTTTACATATGGCCTTTTCATATACTGCTCTGTGGCACGCACGCACGCACGCACGCACGCACGCACGCACGCACGCACGCACGCACGCACGCACGCACGCACGCACCAGTTTCATCCTCGTCTGTCCTTGTCTTTCCCCTTAAATTAATATCACTCCAATTTCTCTCTTTCTCACATTTCTCTCATACTTAGTGATTTGTCTTCTCTTTCTCCCTTTTTCCTGATCTTGTCCTCCCTCTTTCCTCTTCGTTTAGTTTAACATCCCTCTCCTCTCCTCTCCTCTCCTCTCCTCTCCTCTCCTCTCCTCTCCTTAATAGTCGTTTCTTTCCAGCGGTCCAGTCTTAAAGTTCAGCTCCTCTGAGGGACAGGGCAAATACACAGAATATAACTGCTTCCGCTCTGTTAACACTCTCTCTTTATATCCCTCCATGATTCTGTCTCTTTTTCCTCTCTATTACAGAGAAGCTGTGTTTCTTCTCAACCTGAGCAAATAGCATGCAAACCTTTGAAGTGTCACAAATAGTGCCTTGTACCAGACCTTTAAAACTTTTTTTTTTTTAATAAAGAAAGCTGTCATTGAATGCCTGGTCAGATTTAAGCCAAAGCCACATTTGCATAGTTGTTTTTTGTATCATAATATTGTTTTTTTGTTCCAGACCGCAGATGAGATGTTTTAGCAGATGATTTTGTCAAGCTATGATTCTAAAATAATGAATCCTTGCAGCTTTGGTAATCCCCTGACTTTTCCTTCAGTGCTCACATGACATTTTTGGTTTTGAGGGAAACTATTGGATACATTGTCATGAAATTTGGTACATCTATGTCCCCGTCAGGATGAACTGTAATAACTTTGCCATCATTGTGTGCCATCAATAAGTCATAATTTTAATTTGTACTTTGTGTTTAGTGCTAAGCACATTTTAGCAAATTAAAGTAAGATGGTAATTTTACCCCTGGTAACCTATTAAACATGGCATTAAAATGATACCTGCTTAACATCATCATGTTAGCATGTTTTAGCATTTAACTCCAAACACTACAGCTTTAAAGATCTGCTTTCATGTCTCAGTCTTTTTCACTGATGCTTTGATCAGATTTTTCCTGTTTAAATCAGGAGACTACACACAGCTTAGACTGTACTTTTATTTTTTCTTGATGCATGGACAAATGTGTAATATCTTAGGGAATAGAAAGAGGGAAGAGAGACATGTTTAACTTTTCAAACTATGGTATTGGGAAGAAAAAAAAGTGCAATTTCAATCCAATCAAATACAGAACACTCAGGTGTTAGAGGTTGCAGAGATACTTTTATTGTTGTTAAATGTAACAGAACTTCTTCATTTCATATCCCTGTTTTCTTTCTTTCTTTTATTCTTTAAAAAAAAACATAGTTAGTTTAAGGAAATTATGGGTGTTTTATACTGTATTTATTGTGCAATATTGTTTTTGCTTCTTTTCTCCAACTGCTCATTTTATTCCACCTCCTCCATCCAGTGCTCCCTGTTTTCAGCTCCTTTTGCCATGTTTTTCTCTTTTTCCACAATTTTGCTACTTTGTGTCTCTTAGGTCACAATAATGCAGGTAAAAAAAATCCACATTAGGGGGCTGAGTGAGGGAAGGAGGAGGGAGAGAAGATGGAGAGGTTAATGGAGAGACGGAGGGGGAAGCGAGGGAGTAGGATGGCGGAGAAGAGCTAATAAAGCAGGGATAAGGAGGCTTAGAAAGTAATGATAAAATGTAGGGTGAAGTCATACGGTTGATTTGGCACTGCTGTGTGTGTGTGTGTGTGCGCGTGCGTGTGTGTGTTGCTTGTTTTCCTCTGTGGGTTTGTGTGTTTATGTGTGTGTGTTCTTAGCTGATGTCCTTGACTATATGACTGATAATATCATTGCTTCAGGTCCCTGTTAGAGCAGAGAGAGAGAGAAAGTGTGTGTGTTCACATTATGTGTGAGAGTGATTGAGTCTGCTTGAATACACACACTCCCTCTGGTCTTCAAAACACTGCATCACACACAAGCACACTTTGCTTGTTTTTCCTGCAACATACACCCTCATTTAATCACTATATGTACTCCTCTACACAGTATATGTATTTGACATTAACCTGTAAAGGTCTCCAGGTTAATATCAACAATTTGGTTAATGGCTACCGTGTCCACAGCACTTCATCTTATCAGTCCTTCCCCCACTTCTTTCTCCTTCCACTTCCTCTTCATCTCTCCACTTCCTATGTCAGTAGGTGGTTCTCATTTGTCTTAAACGTCTCCTCGTTTCCTCACTTCACCCACATCTTACCCTCGCATCGTAGACACTCTAATATAAGACATGAGGGAAACGAGGAGACCACCAACTGAGAGATGCAAGGAGATGATTTGAGGAAACACGTTGGAATGAAATAAGTCAGCAACAGTTTAAACCCCCTTATGTTACTTTGCACTGAAAAGTGACTCCACACATTTACAAAAAGGTCAGAAAAACTGCAGCGGAAAACGGCTCAAACATCCAGCTGAGAATTAAAAAGGCTACAGAGGCATTGAGTGATTACTTAAGTAAGCCAGAGATATGGATCTAGACAACACCGCAAAATGAGAGATTAAGGCTTTGCTAGACAAATGCTACTCAACGCTCTCCCACATCTGTTCTTCATATTCTTCACCTGCTCTAATATTACACTGACGTTTGGTGGCGAGTAGTAGTCAAGGCAAATGCCAAACATGGCCATTTTGGACTAATTTGTGTTCTAGCTGAACTAGGGAATCATGCACAAGCCTGACAGTTATCAGTAAAGATTTTTTATCATGAGCAGGTTGAGTCTGCAGACTGTGATTTACCTGCATCCCACCATCTTCTTTACTTACTCCCTATGAGCCTGATCGCTGCCTGAGATCATCCAGCCGGGCCCTACTAGTGGTTCCTAAATCCAGACTGGTCACATAAAGTGACCGAGCCTTTGCTGTTTGGGCCCCCAAGCTTTGAAACTCCCTGTCTGGAGATATCAGGCAGGCAAACTCAGTGTCATCTTCTAAATCTCTTCTTAAAACTTTTATCGTATTGCCGTTTATTGACCTTCTTTTACATTGTTTTATAAATTGTTTTATTTATGTGTTGTTAATTGCATTTTGTTTTATTGTCAAGCACTTTGTAACTTTGTTTTGAAAGGTGCTATACAAGTCAAGTTATGAATGTATTAAGATGCTCAAAAGCAGAATTCAAGAAAAAAGTGTGTATATTTTTGACAGATCTCTTTCAACCTCTCTCCTCTGTTTTTCTCTCTGTACAGGTATTTCGTACCGACTTCATTACGGCCATGAAGCTGCCGGACTCGGCTCAGCTCGGCCCGGACGACTTCTACGTGCTCTCGGACCCTTGGAGACAAGAATGGGAGAAGGGAGTGCAGGTCCCTGCCAGTGTGGAAGCCATACCAGAGCCTGTGGTCAGGTAGGACATGCAAACAGTCATAAAATATTACAAGAGTTTGATATCAAGTAAATGAGAACAGCACATTGTATTAGGTTTCAGATGTGATTCACTGCCAGTTCAACCTCTGGCAGCAGAGACATTATGTCACCATCTAAACACACTGGCAACGTTCCCACAGTCAGAAAGATCTCGGAAGGGTTATGAGATTTGAACTTTTGTTTGCCGTGACTAATAGTTGTTTTGGAAAAATGCCAATGAAATTGTAGTTGATGCAACCTTGAAAATTAGTAGTGTTTTTTTAAGTGACAAAATGAGTGTGTTGAGATAGACGAAAGAGTGTTTTTTTTCTTCCTGAGATCATCCAGTGAAAGATACACAGCTGTTGTACATTCATCAGCATTTTGGAAATGAAAATTTGGTGTTGAATTGCAATAAAAAAGTGTGGGAACCCTTAAGAACTAAACTGCATGTAATTACACTTATGAGCATTAAATATGTTAATGGAAAACAGGCATATGCACAAGGACCTGAACTGTGATCATTGGCTTTTTACTCTCTACCATAATCATACATAAACACAGAATGGGAACTGGTTTGGATGCACATGTAAGCAATGAAACATGAACACACACACACACACACACACACACACACACACACACACACACACACATACACACACACACACACACACAGAAGTAAGCTGGTAGACAGATGTGTGCAGGCATGCACTTCGACCCACTTATATTCACTCATACTGTAGATTAGTCTGGGCTTGCTCTCTCTCTCTCCCTCTCCCTCTCTCTCTCTCTCTCTCTCTCTCTCTCTCTCTCTCTCTCTCTCTCTCTCTCTCTCTATCCCTCCCTGCCCCCCCCCCCCCTCACCCCCTCTCCCTCTCCCTCTCCCTCTCCCCCTCTCTTTTTCTTGCCCCAGTGGGTTGTTGTGGCTCTCTAGTACTACTGCAGCTGCTTCACATACCCATGTGGTTTGTTTGGCGTTCTAGGAACTAATGAAAATGCTCAGACTGCCTGGTAATGCCTGTTAGACAGACATGTCATACTGAGAGGCCACACACACACACACACACACACACACACACACACACACACACACATATTTTCTCTTTGGGAGACGTACAAAATTATCCAGTCATGTGAGATTTGGTGAAATGTTCTGTGTCCACAAGCATTTTTTTTTCACCTGCTTTTAGAAAACCAGATGTGGAGCTGTGAATGCTCACTCTCAACAAAAAAGACACATTAGGAAAAGGAAACGCTTCTTTGACTTCTATTTTAGAGAAAAGTTCCACATGTGGTTGCATATGAAGCAGCCAAAAAGCTGCTGAACACGATGTGTCGAAAATGAAAAGTAATATTGTGTGTTCCACCTCTTTAATTCGTCGCAGTTAAAGTGTGTTGTCCTCTTGTCTCTACCACTTGACTGGAGTTTAAGGCCTTTGCTCCACTATTTTATATTATTGGAGGTATTTTGTGCTGTTTGTCATCCTTTTTCAAATCAAGTCAAGGACTAGAGTGGAAAAAAGTCACTGTGTTGAATCCATTAAAGTTCATTCAGTCAGCCTGTTTAAATATGATCAGAATAAAATGGCTTATTTGATTTTTTTTAGGGGTCATCAACAGCTTCAAAAGGTGGCTGGTTTATGATCGTGTCGTTAAAACTGAAATGTGTTTTGCCATGCTTAATAGCAACTCTAACTTGGCAATTGAAAAATGAAAAGCCTGTCGGATCCTGTAACACAATATAAACACTTCAAAAATAAAAACAAACAAAACATAAATTAAATCTAGTGTTGCCAAATGAAACGGCATACATTACGATGAAACCAGAGAATGGGGAAATGCATCTCTGACTAGCGACCAGAAAAGGCTTGCATCATCAGTTTTACTTGTGACGAGGAATCAAGTTTCCATAATATAAAAAGGGGGAAAAAAGGGAATTCAACAAAGACAGAAGAATTAATGACTTCCTCCAAATCTTAATGAGGACAGAAGACTAAGCTAGAGAAATAAAAGAGATCAAAACACAAAAAAGTCTATTCTAAGATTTGATTGGATAAATGTGTCGCCCTCACTGTTTACATTTTCTAATAGGTTAATATCTCAGCAGACACATATGTCTCTCTCTCTCTCTCTCTCTCTCTCTCTCTCTCTCTCTCTCTCTCTCTCTCTCTCTCTCTCTCTGTCTCTGTCTCTCTCTCTCTCTCTCTCTCTCTCTCACACACAAACAGTATGGAGCTCACAGATTGAAGGGAGCCTGAAGGCAGAGAGATAGATGAGCAGATTGGGAGAGAAAGAGCAATGGCAGAGATAGATAAGGATAGATGGATGAATAGGGGCTAATATATTATCTTACATGTGATAGGGTGATGAAGTGATGTACAGTGATGCTGAAATGGAGTGATGATGGATAGATTGGGAGAAAGAGGCGAAGA
Source organism: Centropristis striata (assembly GCF_030273125.1). Classification (NCBI taxonomy): domain Eukaryota; kingdom Metazoa; phylum Chordata; class Actinopteri; order Perciformes; family Serranidae; genus Centropristis; species Centropristis striata. The sequence goes on along the minus strand of NC_081531.1, from coordinate 20,664,767 downwards.
GGGGTGAGTGAAAGTGCGACTGAGCTGATGGTTTGTGTCGGAGCCTCCGACAGCGATTTGTTCATCGCTTTCCTGTCGTCTGTCATCTTGAAGCCACTACTTTTCTCTCTCTGCCTCTTTCTTTTCCTTTCTTGATTTTGTCCTCACCAGCGATGCTCATATTGAGACTTCCTTGGTTTTACCCATGTGAGCCCTTGTGGTAGGGCAGAATTAGCGGCAGCGAATCTTATTCCCACACAGGAAGTGAAGGCTTTTCAGAATTAGGTAAAAAAAAAAAAAAAGAAAGAAACGGTCTAAAAGTAAGCATTGAGCTTAACAAGAAAGAAGAAAAGCCGACATATCAAAGCTTTCCTGATTCGGTTTATACCTGAAGCACAAGTCAGTGTTGCAAAACTATTGAAAATATCGTGCAGCTTCCAAGATTGAACATTTTTTTGGTCAAAAGTCTACTGAAAAAAGGTAAAAGTTGGAATTGGTTGAACTTTTGCAACAGAGAGAGTAACAAAGATACAGCTGGAGTCTCGCAGTGTAACAAATAAAAAAAGTAAATCTGCTCAATACAGCCATTGAGGTCCTGACTTGTCCTTCAGGAAGAAGCTTAAGATTTGACAGTAGACTTGAATTGTATTGAATTTATTTTATTTAAGATTTTAAGATATAAGATTAATTACTTTAATCGCACAATGGGGAAATTCAACCTTTCCATTTAAACCGTCATGCCAGCCGTCAGGCTTTTGTCCATTATATTCAGTGCCTGATTGTGTAGGATGCTTGTTTGATTGAGCTCATACTGCTATTCAATATGAAAAATGAGAGAAAATCATAGAGTGCATTAGTAACTGGGCTGACTGAAGGAGTTTTTCAATTAAATAAAAATTTTTAGCCAGCAGCTTGGTAGCTTAGCTTAGCACAAAGACTGGAAACCGGGGGAAACAGCTAGCCTGGCTCAGTCAGTTACTAACAATATTTGCATAACAGCACCTGTAAAGTGTACTAATTAAAATTCTATATCTAGTTATTATTCCCTTTAATGTTATATCATGCATCTTTTACTGCTTTAATTTAAAATGTTTATATTATATACATTTTGGTGTAATTAAAGTATAAATTGAGGTAGTTTACTGCTCCTGCCGTCTACCTTTCTGCCTTTATGTCATGTTTTTTCCCCTTTTGGTTATTTTTGTCCTGATCCAAGTCTTCAATTTCTTTTATTCTTCTTCTCTTGTCTACATCTTCATCTCGACATCTCTCCCTTTCCCTGGCTTCCCTCCTTCCACTCCCACCTTCCCCTCTTACTTTTGCTCTAGTTGAGCCGGAGGCGCAGACACATTTTTCTTTTTCTATTTTTTTTTATGAATAATGACATCATCTCCAAAAATTGTTGGAGAGGAAAAGGGCTGCGGGCCCTGTCTGGCTTTGACAACACTCCTCTTCCACATCTCTCTCTCTCTCTCTCTCTCTCTCTCTCTCTCTCTCTCTCTCTCTCTCTCTTTGGACCAATTTGGCCACTGCAGCATTATTTTTGGTAAAACTGTTGTGGCGGATGGTGAAGAGGTCATTATGGTTTGATGCAGTTTTTTTTGTTGTTCCTCTCTTTACTAAAACACTGCAGGAGAGCCTCGGGGAGATGAGGAAGATGAGGAGCTGTCCTTCCCTCTCCTCCCACTTTCTTTCTGTTCTTTACTTTCAGTCCCTCATTCTCTTCCTTCTCTCTCTTTCTCCTCTCATGTTTCTCCATCTCTTTCTCCACCCACTGCTCCTCATCTACTTTAGAATTTCTCTGTTTCCCCTCTGACTTTCCTCTTGCTTGTCCCCCTCTCTGACCATCCCTCCTCCCCTCTGTCTATTTTATTTTATCCCTCTCTTCCCCCCTCTTTTTCCTTTCTCTCTCCCTTGCCCTCTCCATGGTTTTGTCAGGGCTGAGTGGAAGTAATTAGCCGTTGCGTAACACTGGCTATGTGCAGACAGTGAATGGGGCTTTGGCAGCGACTCGACAGCCTCGGTCCCCAATGACAACACGGAGCCGGAGAGGGAAATAATTACACATACACATGAGAAGATCTGCGCCTTTTCACAAAATGAAAGAAATGAGATAGTGGTTATTTTATTTATTGCTTCATTTTTCCCCCTCGGACTGGTGGCCGAGCCGGCGAATGCGAACCCGTTGTTTGTGGTTTTGGCGGAACATGTTGGCTTTCTGAACGGCGTGTAAAGCTGTGGCCGCGGGAAGCATCACATGGAGAGACTTCTTACCAAAGTGGTGTGGGTGCTTTCAACTGCTCAACAGCTTGGTTGGCATGCAAATGTTTTACAGACTTCAGTCATATTTAAAGGTCATGTTACTCATGACATGTAAAGCTTAAGCTCAGTTGAGACTGCAAAACAATTGCTTACATCATGTGGTACCAAGTGGTGGAATATTTGTAGATCAGGTTTCCGGCAGCTGCGATCATATGCAAAACTTGGGTCAGGCAGGCATGGATGCTATGTAAAACCTTCGGTCAACAAGCTTTATCACCGCCCTGAGGGGATGGACACTCACAGAGGATATAGATACTGTTGCTTGATAAGGCAACATGTTTTTTATTTTTATTTTTTTTAAGCATATTAAAAGATATCTGTTTCTGTTCAATTTCTGCTCATGATAAGACAAATTAGTTTGGCTTTCGTTTTCTTTTTGTCATTAACACCCTACGCATTTCTTCAAAACGAGCAAGAAGAAAACCAAAAGAAAATATTAAAACCAACATGGAGTCTGGCCATGCAGAGCAAAACTAGAAAATTCATTACAGGATTAAAAAAAGAGAAGTCCCTTAATGCAACCCTAAAGCTGTTGATGGTTTACATCTGAGCAATTTGGCAGGATAGATTTGAAGACATGTTAATTTTTTGGAACAAATGGTGCAACAATATAGCAACTCCACCCAATACAACTACAAGACGGGAGCAAACACGATCCAAAGTCAATTTAGACTATTAGCCTGCATGTGTTATGACAGTCTGACAGCTGCCAAATAACTGAACACATTATAACATTACAGTGATGTCAGTTGAAACTGAATACTGCTGAAAAACCATTCAGCAATTTGTTGAGATACAGTAATTTCTGCACTTGTAAGAGCTGTGGACTTGGTAGCTTCAGAGTGGATACAAATTTTAATTGCCCTGGACCTTCCCCAGTAAAACTGATTGAGTTGGAATGGGCCTTTAGAGAGGCGAGGCACATATGTCAAGCTTTGCATCAGATGCAGGTACAGAGAGGAAGTGCCCGCCAAAATCATTTGAATAGATGGAGTTCCTATGGAACATCATACAGTATGTAAAACCATGGGTGGGTATTCATTTGGCAGTTTCTGTTGATATATACAAATACAGCTGTTTGTGACGCACACGCACACACACACACACACACACACACACGCATGTGCACACGCACGCACGCACACGCACACACACACACACACACACACACACAAACACTTTCACTGGCTAAGTCAGGCAGTGCAGCAGTAGGTCAAAAGGCTAATCGGCAACTAATGACTCGGTGACTGACACACACACACACACACACACACACACACACACACACACACACACACACACACACACACAGATAATGGATTGAAGAGTGCCTAAGGGCAGTGAGATAGATAGAGAGATGGAGAGAAGGACAAATAGCTGTATAGTGAAGATGGAGGACAGTCTAAATGTCACGCATTGCAAAGCTTTTACTTTATTCAAAGCTTAGAAAGTATACCATGACATTTTCAGCTTTTGCTCGTCTTTTTCTCTGCACAGACGGTCTTGCCATATTGCGAGTTTAATAATGTAACATTGGCCTTAGGGCTCAGCGATATATCGATATAAAAAATATATTGATGTATTTTTAAATGTGATATGGAATTAGACCACATTGCATATATCAATAGGGTTCAAAATTTTTTCTTTCTTTATATATAAATGCTGCCCTACTAGGGTTTGTCATGTTTAGTTCTTTTGTAATGTTCGATATTCTTTCCTCATATAAATATATTTATTTCAGAGAAAGATTGGCCTATTTTAGTTCATAGGCTATTTTAGGTATTTGTTTATTTAAATGTGCACTTAATGGAGCTTTGATTTCTCTAAAAGGTACTCCTGTTGTTATAGGTAATTATGTTCACTTTAATTAACAGTTTCAATAAAACTACATATTTGGCTTTGACTTTGACTGAACATTTGCTCTCACTTTGCAATAAAAATATCAGGATATATATAGTATATCGATATTCAGCCTAAATATATCAGGATACGAATTTTGGTCCATATCGCCCAGCCCTAATTGGCCTTTTCACGTTGTTTTTTGGACACAAAAAGCAACAAGTTAGTTCATTAGCGTGTTAATATGGTTTTGGAATAGAAGTATATCTTAATCATCTGTTTCAGAGAGGACTTTTCAATACACTACCTTAACCTAAATGTTGTTTTTCAGGTCAAAAAATGTCCACTTTACACTGCGGTTAAATTGCTCAAAGTCACAATCTAATACAATATATGTGTGCAGGAACATATAAAATTCTGTAACCTGTCAGGAATAAAGGAATTGTTTTTCTCTTAAATGTATCTGATATAGAGAAATGACCAGCTAAAGGTCATGACACAAGCACTGATGCAAGTGCATCAAGGACAAAGTCAAAACCCAAGGAAACTTGCACGGGATGACGGATATAGTGGTGGTTAGATGACTAAAAAAGCCCCTCAGGGATTTTAACTGCCTGGCCCAGCTGCAGCCTCGTCCAGCAGTGCATTAGCAAGTCATCATGTGAGTGTGTGAATGTTCACTTTCATGAGCATGTAATACACACATTTGTGTCTGTTTGTATGTATCAGTACGTCCACAACAACATCTGGAAATTCCCCCAAGATTCATGTGCTCTTTCCAAAACAGCTCTTGATCAGATGATAAGATGACTAAGAGCAGCATCATCTGCCTCATCCTGCACAGGGTCAGTGGGTGCATGAACTAATGGCTTCCACACACACTGCTGGTGTTTGTTGATTGTCTATTGTATTGTGGCTCTTGATTCATAATGCTCATGTTGGAAGGATAAAAGAAAGACTGACAGGCTGAATTTATAGATACAAGCTGAGGGGCAGCCAGAGATGAACCAATGCCTTACTAACCAGACCAGGATGGATCCAGGATGGATGACTTACTGACCTGCTGATGGACAGTCACAGCTCCAACAAAACCCAAATTTATCCACATGAATTCATCACCGCATTGCTGTGAGGGTTCAGTGGGTGTATTTTCAACCACAGGCTGATTTGGTTGCTTTTGGCTGCGTAAGCGAGTGAATATGAGCACTATATTTCTTAAAGTATGGGCTAAGGAGCCAAATTGGACCCTTGAGCCTGTATCTGGTAGGTCCACACATGACAAAACTAATAATATGTTCTAGTGAGAAATACGCTTTGATCTCCTTCCTTAGGGAAGGGGCTTGATGAACTTCCCACTGAGGATGACAGGGAACCATAATGGCAAATAAAACATAATAATAATAATACATTCTCATTTGTGGATGAGTTCATCGAGTCACTGGGTCCATCTTTCACCACAGCTAATGGAGGCAACATTTCTGACTGGACCATGCCTGGTTGATGGAGTCATTGACTGGCAGGGTAACTGACCAGCTCCCTGGCTGATGGGTGTATTGATGGATTGGATTAATGGCTGACTGATTGGTTATCTCTGATTGAAAGAACTGCTTGTCACTTGGCTAATTGACTTGTTTCTTGCCTCAGTTAAAAAAAGTATGGAGGTAAGGTCACAGTTTATTCTTTGCCATTATCCAAGCACACATTTTCTGCCTCTTCACCACTTGACTGGGTCAGTGGGGCTGTCACTTCACCACATTTCAGGCTGGCTTCCTGGCTAGCTAACCGACCGCAGTGACCACTTGCCTGGGTGGCTTGCTTGTCGACTGCCTGGCAGAGCAGCCATTTTCCCTGACTGACTGAAGGGATGAGTTAAGGGTCAACGGGTGGTTGACGGAAAAAATAAGAAGAGAGTTTTCTACCCTCTCATCACCGCAGTATGTGGCTGGGTAACTGGGAGCTTTATTAATCACATAAAAGACAAGCTGCCTTGTTTTCTGACTGACATCTGGCAGTATGAGTGAACTTTCTTCCTTTTTACAAATGGCCATTATCCAACCAAATAGCAGAAGGATTGCTTGAGTGCTCGATCTTTGACCACAATTTTAGGCCAGCTGCCTGACTGTATTGACCAACCGCCTGGCTTGCTGACTGGCTGGCCGACTGGCTGGCCGACCTCACTGAAATGTCAGAGAAGTCACAACTGGCGGGCTGACTGAATGACTGGTTGCCTGCCTGGCTGGCAGGCTGACTCTCCGACCGCAGCGACTGATTGTTGGCCAGAACTGAGCCAGTTTTCTGGTTCCAGTGGGTGAGTCAGATTCCAGCTAAACCCATTCACCTCTTCGGCCTGGGGACTGGAACCTGGGAAATTTAAACATTTCACCTCCAAACAATACTTTTTGACCTGCTGAGTTGTGTGTGTTGGAGCTGGCAAAGCTGCCTGCCAAAACCTAAATGTGTTGGCATGTGCCCACTCCACATTCCCCTCCCAGAGATTCAGTTGGCAGTTTTTGATTTATTTAACCTTTATTTAACCAGGCTGTTATTAAGTGCCACTGACAAAATAAATAAATGAGTAAATAAATAATTTGGAGGCTTGACTGAAGAGGTATTGCTTGAACAGGGGAAAAGTCTGAGGAGGAGAACTGGTTTGAGTTGATAAATGAATGCAGCTTTTCTTAAATTACATTTTTAGAAAACAGTAATGTGTGTGTGTTTGTGTGTTATAAAGCAATTGCCTGGAGTATGTGTGGTGTGTGTGGCTGTTGGTGTTAACTACAGGCTACCCCCAGGCTCAGTGTGGATTGGTTTTGTGTGCATTTGTGTGTGTGTGTGTGTGTGCAACTGTCTTAGGCCCACACTGATCTGAAGTGAGGGTCTAAGTACGGAGGGTGTTATATGCTGTACAGATTGTAACGCCTGCTGGGGCAGATTTGTGATTGTTGATATTGGGGTAGATAGAAATAAATATGGTCTGTCTGTGTTGTTCCCCAAATGGATGTGTTGTGAGTAAACCCAAAGTTGGACTGTGTTTGTTTAGGCGTTCGTGGATGCATAGTTTATGTATGCGTGTTTTGTGGCTATCTGAGTGTGTGATACTTGTGAGTTATCCCTCTGGTATTTTCTCGTAAACATTCATATATCTCACATGGGAATATCATCCCTCTTTTCTCTCGCTCTACTACACTTACACACTCTCTCTTATTTAGACACGCACACACACAAACACATATATTTACTCCTCTTCACTCTCTTTCTTCACTTTAAAGGAGCAGTTAGCATCCTCCCCTCTCCTACAGTAGTTCCTCTGTGGCGAGGTAGATCAAAGCCCTTTGCCTTCTGCACTGTGGGTTCAGCAACATCTGGGCCACGCCGTCCGCCTTTTACCAATCCACCATCTGCCAGCCTCACTTGACTAGTGTGTGCGCGTGTGTGTGCATGTGCATAACAGAGACAGTGAAAAGAGACTGGAAAGATAGTAGATAGATAGTGGAGTTCCCCTACTCTCTTTGACTAATCTTGTGTGTGTGTTTGTGTGTTTGCAGACCTTCTGTTTGACTAACCCTGTCACACTTAATGTGTCAGCTTGCAACTGACATTTTCTTTTATATCTCTTCTTCTTCTTCTTCTTCTTCTTCTTCTTCTTCGTCCCCTCTCTGGGCCTTAGGTCCTTGCTTCAAAACACTTTTAGAGTTCATAGACTGTATAAAATGGACACAGTCTCTGTGACGTCACCCATGCGCTTCAGAAGAGCATAAATGTAGCTCAATGTGGGTGTCTTGGCGGTGCCTGAACTTCTGGCTAACCCAAAAAAAGTGGAGCTTTGGTGCTGTGAGAGCAGCGACAAGTAGGGCTGGGCGAGATCAATTTTTTTCTTTCTTTATATATAAACGCTGCCCTACTAGGGTTTGTCATATTAAGTAATGTTCGTTATTCTTTTCTCATATAAATATATCTATTTCAGAAAGAGATTGGCCTATTTTATTTCATAGGCTATTTTTATTTAAGACATTGTTTTATTTAAATGTGCACTTTATGGAGCTTTGATTTAAAAAAAAAAGGTACTCCTGTTATACATTATTTCTGTTCACAGTTTCAATAAAACTATTTGTGACATGTCATATTTGGCTTTGACTTTGACTGAACATTAGCTCTCACTTTAAAATAAAAAAATATCGGGATATATATCAATATTCAGCCTAAATATATCGGGATATGGCTTTTGGTCCATATTGTCCAGCCCTAGCGACAAACCACTTGTGACGGCATCTCCCTGTCATTCAAAGCGACCACGTTCTTGATTATGCACAACTTGAAGCATTAATACAATCGGGTGAATTATATAAGAATTCACCCCCTGTTCAGCCGTCAAGAATGGGGCAATTAGCTGAAAAGACCAAAGTCTTTTTTTTTTGTCCCAGGCTACAAACAACTTTATTTCTGCTGTAAAGTTGGACATTTTTGCATGGCATTCTATGGGGATTGACTCACTTTTGGAGTCAGCATCAAGAGGCCATTTGAGGAACTGCAGTTTTTTGCACTTCCATATTGGATTCATTTTTGAGCCCCAGAGGTCGTCGCTCTGCTGATAGGGGTGTGTGCCTGAGTACCAGTTTCTCATATTTCCCTCCACCAGCGCCCTCAGCCAGGTCGCCAAGACGAGGCCATTGACTTTAATGGTCACATAAGGGAGGCTAGTGCACCCTAGCCAGCCACTTAAACCCAGCCGTCTCCAGGAGAGTAAACACTGTTTACTGCTGCTTTGTCTCCCAGCAGAGCCCCGAGGTCCAGGCATCACATAAAACGTCCTTCTTGGACTTAGATGGATGGATGAATAGATAGAAAAAGGTAGACAACTCGAAAGATCGATAGATGGACGCAAGACATTTTTTTTCTTTTTGAGCAATGAGACAAAAGACCATCCAATAACATGACTTCCTTGATATTTATCAAAATGGCAAAGACTTCGTGAGAGGAAGTGAACTCTTTTGTTCGTTTTCCGTTTATTTCGGTCAATACATGTCATTAAAACAGAAGTAACAAACCAGAAAAAAACATTGATCAAAGTAAACAGAGAAAGAAAATTGATAATAGACATTTGGACCGAAAAGGCGAAGGCTGAAGCATAGCTTATTACGCCTATCCTGTTACAACTCAAATGAATTTAAAAATTAGAAATGTACAATCTGTTATTTATTAATAAAATAAATAAGCAGTCACAAAAGAGAGAAAAGAAAGGAAAGAAGCTGCTTGATTTTTCTTCTTCCCCTCTCCCTCCTCTTCCTTTCCTTTCCCTTCCTTCCCCCTCCCCTTCCTACCTCTTCTCCTTTACCTTCTTCCTCCTTTCTTCCTTAAAAAAGAAGAATAATAATTTTAATTTTTATAAACGCTTTTTAAATGCAGTCAGGGTTTGCAGGGTTTGCAGGTGTTTTTACTTTAGTCTCAAAGTGACAGACAAACCTAAACATGTCAGTCCGTTACTCAGTAGACAATCTTTTGATTTGTCACAGTGCAGCAAAAATAGGAGCAGCAGACGCTAGTACCAGAACTTGTAACTTGTTAAGCGAAGATTCTGCAGCATTTGTCTTTTAAAATTTAGTTCAGGAAAAAGGACTCCTCGCTCCTGTTACTCTAAAAAGGAACATGTGTGCTAAAAGTAGCAACTGTGTTGCATGATACAGCTTTTTACTTTTCTGACCGCAACTTGTTCTCAAAAGATCAACCCACAATTATAGCTACTTTCGGGGTGTGGTTGGAAAAAATCTTAATGTGTAAAATTTGGTTAAAGATATTGAAAGTTCTTTGAAAAACCTTTTTTAACTTAAGAACTTTTTTATTTTTCATTTAAACAGACTTGTGTAAGTCTCAATTAAAAAGGTATTTTATTGGTTTACGTTGGCCAAAATTGACTAACAAATGGTTAACGAATGCATGAATTAGCATATGATGCCATCATATCCCCCTTAATACCTATTATCAAGCAGGGAAACCCCTGACATGAACTAACTGCCTACCCTCTCTTTTTGCCCCTATCTAACAGTATCCAGTATTAAAATGACCTTCTGACTCACTCACTGTCCTGCTTTCGTTTCACTGAAATAAGAATAAACAAAAAGATGGTGGAATGAATGGGCGAAAGAGGAAGCAATGGAGAGACTGAGAGAGAGGGAGAGAGAGAGAGGGTGAACGGGGGATGGAAGAAGAGGCAAAATGAAGGTATAGAGACGCTGTGGGGAGGAGGGATGTTGTTGGGTGAGTAACTGAGGGAATAAGTAAACAAACAGGTAGATGAGGCGGTTGAGTGGAGCGCTACGACGACTGTAGATCTGCAGGGAATGACAAAGAGAGGGAAAGAGAGAGGTGGACACAAAACCGAGTTTTGCCATTGCTTTATGGAACAACAGTACTACCCTCATTTGTCTCTCCTATTCCTCCCCTGTGTTGCCTATCTGCTGTTGTCTGTGTATGTGGGTTTAATCGAAGCTTTCAGGCACAAAATTTAAGCAAGTGGGAATGTACCTCTTAGGAGCAGACTTGAAGCTGTGTGCCCTGCTAACGCAAAGGAGAAATGGAAACAAAGCTCATCAAAACGGCCCAGCGGTAGGCAAGGAGGATTTTTAAGGCTCCAACATCAACCAACAACACAAAGAGTTGGTGCATTTATTTTTACTGCAATGAGAGAATCTTGAATTTTCTGGGAAAAGCAGGAAAAATGGCACTTTATTCCGTCTGCAACTGTCATTATTGCTTATTTGTTAGGGAATAATCATTGATTAGTTCAATGTTTTGTCCAATCAATGGTTTAAAACCCAAAGGTGTCAAGTTTACAGTCGTGTAATAGGAAAAAAAGCAATAAATTCATTGATTGAGGCTGAAACGTGGTCATTGTTGGTGGATAAGAATCATTTTTAATTTTATAACCAAACAAGTGGTTGGGTTTGAGAAACGTAACAAACCCAGCCAGGATCTGGCTGCACCTGTAGCCTGTTTTTCCTCTAAGTTTCCAATAAGAAGGTGGTGTTTGTGTCTTTGTGTGCGACAAGGCTGTGCATATTTTTAGCAGGCGCTGTCGTCTGGAGGGCTGCTGGTGGTGGGCTGTTTTTGAAGTGCTGGTGGGCTTACTGGAAGTTTGTCAGACAGGAGAGGAATGCAGGAAGAGGGTGGATGCCTGTGTGTGTGTGTGTGTGTGTGTGTGTGTGTGTGTGGATGTATGGAGGTAGGGCTGGGGCAGCCTCTCTCATGATGTGCACATATGTGTAGTATGTGTGTTTTGACATGCCTATAAGTGTGCATGCACACATGCCGAAGGGCTCTTTACTTCAACCTGTTATTCCTCCCCCTTGTCTCGGTTTCAAAGCCTGCAGGGGTTTCCCACAGTGTTTCTGGTAATAAAGCTGACACTGGGCTGTGCTGAGATAGAACAATATTTTCAGGTTATAAAGAAAAGCTTCATGTTGTAAACACAGCTATGAATTTTGTTACCCTTGAATAAATAGAAAACTGCGGTCTTGGAAAGCATCTTCCAGGTTTCCATATAAAATGCAAGTAAGAACATGCAACATGAGTAAAAAGACAGTTTTCCCATGACAACAGCGATTCAATTCAGAAAAAAACATCCAAGGTCATCCTTACTGTCCCTCCAGAGGAAATTAGTTTTACAGTCACAGGAAGAAAAAGAAGGCAGACAATAACAAACGCACCACAACAACTGATATCGGTTCCATTTTCAAACTTGGTATATAAACATCCTGCGCTCCCCTGGGTCTGTGAAAAAAAAAGAGAGAGAGAGAGAGAGAGAGAGAGAGAGAAATATAATGAGTGATGTGTTAATATTCATGCTACTAAAAAGCATTCAGCTGAAGCCCCCTGTGGTTCATATTTGGATCAGCTTCCTTGAAATTTGAAGCATCACAGGAGAAGAATCACAACAGTCGATGGCATCAAAAGAATCAAAGCTTCTACAGATTATTAGCCGATCGTTCCTCATCTTTCCTCAGTCTGGTCGGGTGATGCTTTTTTTTCTCTTGGGGGCATTGAGTTTTTCTTGGAATCCAAGCCAATTATTGGACTGTTCGGCAAAGCAGTCTATTAGAAAGGACTTTCCTTTCAGCTGTTACATACTCTCTCCAAACCCTCGCAGCAGTCATTAAAAGCACCAGTTTAGTAGGAGCAAAAATTCTGGCTAATGTGGCTCAACTGAATGTACTCTTTACTTAGGTAGGAGTAAAATGATGTGTCAATATAATTTTAACAAAAGTATCTTATCAGCTTAGCTTAGCTAATCATATTAAAGAACACTGCCTGATACATACATTCTTTATGCATGAATAAAATTCTGCCTGTCTTTATTTCTATTTTTCCTAAGTTTTCCAGGCTCTGTCGCTTTACTCACTGTGTCTGGAGACATCAGGAATAACTCAACAGCTTTAGTGTACAGGCAAACCACTGCACTCACCTGACACTTTTTTATGTACACCTGTTCAACTGCTTGTTAACGCAAATATCTAATCAGCCAATCACATGGCAGCAACTTGGTGCATTTGGGCATGTAGATATGGTGAGGACGAGCTGCTGAAGTTCAAACTGAGCATCAGAATGGGGAAGAAAGGTGATTTAAGTGACTTTGAACGTGTCTGTTGGTGCCAGACAGGGTGGTCTGAGTATTTTACAAACTGCTGATCTACTGGGATTTTCAGACACAGCCATCTCTAGGGTCAGAAAAAGAGAAAATATCCAGTGAGCGTCAACTCAAATCACTTCTCGTTACAACAAAGGTATACAGAAGAGTAAACTCTGAACACACAACACGTCCAACCTTGAAGCAGATGAGCTACAGCAGCAGAAGACCACACCGCCACTTTATAAGATTATTATTTATTACCCACTTCACCTAATAAAGTGGCTGGTGGGTGTAATATGACCTCCACAATATCAACCACTGCCCAGGTTGCTGCTGTCGTGACTATTAGTACCTGAAGAACCAGCAGTCAGGAACAGGATTATACTTATGATGTAACAGAACATTTGAAGGGGATGCTCTGTTACACTGTAGGTCTATAATAACAAAATGGAACTTCATAATCAACCACACAAATCCAACTCATCATCTAAACAATGCTGTCTGTCTGTGGGGTGCAAACAAAAAAACTGGCCAATAATTTTTATTTTTGGACACCTCTTTTTGAGAGGCTGACAGAAACAGATTCAATCACCAGCAAGGACAATGTTGCATCAGTTGGTCCCATTTCCAAACATTATATGTTCTATAAAATACATTTTCATATCGGTGCATTTTGGACAAAATATACGCCAACACCGATAGATACCAATATAATCGGCTGACCAATATAACGGTCTCACTCTACACAGAATGAAGCAAAAGGAATTTTTCATTTATAGTATGACAATAATGAGATGGTGAATGGAATTGAAATACCCACTTGCTATACTGTTACAAGCTTTTACTGTAATAACATTACTGAACTTGCAAGAAAAGTGTTTCCTTCCTATTGTTGCTGGAAAAATGTAATATAGTCATAGAAACACACAAAGTGACTAACATTGCTCAGGAGTTATTACAGGAGAGTTTCCAACATTCATGTCTTCAACAAGTTGGCTCCGTGCTGCTCACAAAGCTATTTTGTCATTTTGGTGATTCTTCCTGGATCAGAGGGAACTGAGATCAATACATCAATAATAACTCTCTAAAACTCTGGCTGTGTTGATATTCGGACAGCTGTGAAACCTCCATGACAGCTACAAGTTGTTGTAGAGTAAAGCTGAATGTTGGCTTTTCAGTCACAAATATCTGTTTTATAAAGGTAAGTGTCATGCTGACATTGGCTAAATGTTGGAGTGATTTCTGCTTTAGTGTGCACTCCAGCCTCCAAGCTTCAGCCATACGCATCCCACATTTTACTGCCAGTTTCATCAACCCCCCTCTTATCCTTTAACCGCAAGCCGTGTGTGTGTGTGTGTGTGTGTGTGTGTGTGTGTCTGTCTGTGCGTGCGTGTGTGCGTGCGTGTGTGCGTGCACTAACAGCTGCAAAGAAAGAGGTGAGGTACAAAAAGAAAACTGCAACCAATCAGCCCTTCACACATCTGGCTGCTACTACACTGTGGTCTCTTTTGTAATTAACAGGGGAAGAAGGTTAATGAGGAGCTGACTTTAAAATAAAATATATTAAATTAAAGGATGAAGAAAAACCACTGTTTGTAGTCATCAATAGAACAGCACAGCAGTATTATTAATAATATAATTATTGGTTTAACTGGTTTGTTTGTCATTATGACATGTATAAAAAGTAAAAAGTACCATATATTAGTAACGCGCTATATCCAACTTGTATTGCATTTGTAAGTAATATGACAATGTCATTAACATAATATTGTCTCCTTATAAACGTTGAGTATGTTGTGTTTTTCTTTATGAAAAAGATGTTCTTTGAGGTGACAAAGCAAGACATGGCAGAGTTGGGGCACTTCCACAACCCAAAGTTCAGTCCGTTTTAATCAAACTCTGGTGCAATTAAATCCTTGTTATGTTTCTTTTGGTCGCTTGTGAACACTCCAATTGTACTCTGGTGCACACCAAAACAACCAGTCAGAGACCACTTGCAGAGAGGGTCTCGGCCCGTTTACAAACGAACCCTACTGAGGGTCAAATGCAACGTAATCCGACCAGCCTTTACAAATGCCCTATATTGTCATTTTTGAGGGGAGACCAGTCTCAAAAAACAAGACTTCTTATTTGTTGCAAAGCAGCTTAGCTGTGCATTAACTCCACCCAGTGGACTAGAGTTACTACTACTACTAGCTACTCTGTCATTCACGGCCTCTCTCAGTTTCATTATATTCTACTTCGTAGTGGCTACTGAGTCAGGTGTGACACTTAGTGTAAGATTCAGGATACCAGTCACAAACTGGTTTTCAAAGTTTTACACCAGCCCAAACAGCAAATAGGCAAAACACCAGACCTAAACAAATTGCTAAGCAAGTCTGAGATGTGGGCGAGGACTCAGAGGTCAGGATTCAGGCTAATTCAGTACACCAACAATGCTGTAACCCACTGTAAATAATTATCTGGTAACATAACTAATTAATTAAAAGACAAGGAGCACCGCTTCCTGTTCCTCATTTCTTGTGACGTTTGGCTTCGAGCCACACAGGTCAGTAGGGGTCAACAGAGGCTACTATACATTTTGGCAAGGGCCTTGTTTGTTTATGTTAATTAGACTAATCTCTCCAAATTAATATGCTAATGATTTACTGATGTTAAAAAATGCTACACTTAGCACCTTGAATGTACCAGATTGCAGATTTGTGCTGTATTTGCTTGAGAAATGTTGATTTTGCAAAAGGGAAAAAAAAGTGGAGAGAAAAAAACCCTTGCGTTGGCAAAAAGACAAATTGCCGGTAGGGTAGCTGGAGGCTCTGCAGTGAAGCAGCTCTCAGTGTCGGGCTGCTGGAGGAGCACAGGCAGAAAGTTGGCCTATTAACTCTTGTCTCTGGGAGACACAGAAGAGCAGACATGGGGAGAGGTGGGAGTAAGTGCTCTCACTTTCTGTCTGTTTGAATCATACTTTCCCCTCTCTCTCTCTTTTTATGTCACGCTCTCACCATCTTTCGTGCAATGCCCTCACTTCACTCCTCATCTGCTTTCACCGGCCCTTTTGATTTTGTTTCCCGTAGGATTAGTTAGCACCGGCTAATAGACAGGTCCAGTTCAACATGGGCTCAAGTGAGACTGTCAGAGTTTGGCAGGACGGTGCGGTGACGGTGCCACAGTGTTTTGGAGAGCTACAACCATGTCTTGAGTGACACCTGTCCGTATGAAATGTGCTTGATACTGCCAAGTGTGTCACTTGGGTCATTGAAATTCAGCAGTGTTTGTATGTCAGCAGTACTCTGCTGGAGACTTTTCTCTGTTATATCTTTAACTTCGCATGTACTAACATTAAAATAAGGACCAAGTTGAATTTGTTTAGTTTTCCTTTCTCACTTACTTTCTGTCTTTTTCACTCTGTCCCCGTCATGCAAGCCATTTCAGGTGTTTTTTTTTTTTTTTTTTTTTTTTTTAACTTAATGTTGCCTTGTATTTCACTGCAGTATATAAGCCCTGCACCTCTATGGACAGTTATGGCTATAACACAGGTATAATGATATAACACATAAAAAGAGAAAAAAATGCAAGTTGAATTTCTCTGTTAGGCATTACATCTAAATGCAATAGTTGAACATTTCATTCCAAAATCAGGAAAATGAATGCTGCTCTGAGCAGCCTCCAATCTCGAAAGCTTTCCAAACGATTTTGAAAACTGGCTGCAGAGATTTGCTCCCTTTCAGCCACAAATGCATCAAGTGGGGTTGCCCAGTGATGATGGCGATAAGTGCTTGGCTCACAGTCTGCATTTCAGTTCATCCTACAGGTTTTTCTGTCATGCCGGTCAAGTTCTTCCACATAAAAACTGGGAAAACCATATCTTTAAAAAGGCCTTCCCTAAATGTTTGACCATGATGGTGACCTTAACCCTCGTTCTTTCTCTCACTCTTTGCTTCAAACCCTCTCACCTATCTTACCTTTTCATAGCTCACTACTAGTGTTTAAAGACTCACCCTGTGTGTGTCTATATCTTTGTGTACTTAAATGTGCACACTTGTCAGTGGAAAGTCAAGCCTAGAGGTTATTCATCTGCTGATTAGCACCATGGGTGTTAAAATTCAGAGCTCATGACTCTCTGTCTCCCCCTCTTCAGGGTTTTTTTTTCTTCTTTCACTTGTTAAGAGTGTTGACAATGAACCAGTTCAGGACAGTTTATTGCAGCTAATTGGTTGTATACTCTTTTCCCAGAATCTATCTCGCCCTCTCCCTCTCTCACACACACTCTCTTGCTTGACAACATGACAGCAAAACCACATCTCAGCTCTCTCTCTCTCTCTCTCTCTCTCTCTCTCTCTCTCGCTCTCTCTCTCTCTGTCTCTGTCTCTCGCTCTCGCTCTCGCTCTCTCGCTCTCTCTCTTTCTCTCCCCCCTCAGCCACCAACTGGTTTGTGTTAATATTCATGACCTGTATATGTTTCACAGAACTGAAAACACTTGACTGTCTGCTTCCATCATTTTCTCTCGCTGTGTGTGTGTGTGTGTGTGTGTGTGTCTGTGTGTCTGTGTGTGTGTGTGCGTCTGTGTGTGTGTGTGTCTGTGTCTGTGTGTGTGTGTGTGTGTGTGTGTGTGTGTGTGTGTGTGTGTTTGTGTGTGTGTGGTAGTGTTTAAGGCGCCGGGGGAGAAACGATTCTTCATTCTGTACTTACCCGTTTCTCTTTTTTTTGTTTTTCTTATCCGCTTGTCTGTATTCAGGGTAGCACACTGGGCTGACAGGGAGAAGGAGGGAGTTAGAAGAGTCTTCTGGCTGTTCTTCTGAAATAGTAGCTAGTGGTATTATAAATCACAGATGAGATTAGATTTGATTAGATTAAATTTGATTAAATCATCCCCGTGGGGAAACGGGGTCATTGCTGGAGCACATAGCAGCCTGCAGCAAACATAAAACTAAAAATAAAAGCGTGCAAATGAAAAAGTGCAAATGTAGGATTTTGACCATAAGACAACCTGCATCACTGCATAATAAGATTGGGCTCTTTGAGCTACTTCTCTTTTGGATTTGGATCCAGTTAGCTAAAATACCCAGTTTAGCTAAACTCCAAGGCTGAGTTCTTATTAAATATCATGTTACAACAAACCATTTTTATCATTTGGATTGTATTTGGTGGTGACAGAAGAGATACAGACAGGAAACGAGGAGAGAAAGAGAGAGGGACACACAGGCAGCAAAGGTCCCAGTCAGTATTAAAAAGGGGACATGACATGCATCTTTTCCACCAGACCTTCAGGATGCTTCATGCTTTACATTTGTAGCCAGGGGTGACCATCACTTTTGCCGATTAAATGATAATGAGAAATGCAGCCGCCAGCAGATTGCATCAGCCATGGCTAATTAATATAAATGTCCAAAGAAAGTTTGAAAAGGCCAAAATGAAACTTTCAGTTTCTTTGCTGGTTAATCTGCTCTTTACAAGCCGGATCCTACACCTGTCCAAAGATCATTTGTTTACAGAAAGAAGCACCACTCTGCAACAAAACATTACCATCATTGGTGGACTTTTATTTGCAGTTCAGCAAGAGCAACAGGTGCTGGAGAGAAAAAAAACATTACCATATTTAATTTATTCAAGTGGCCCCATGACCCAAGTTCAGTTAAGAGGTTAAGGGGAATTGATGGATGGATGAATAAATGAATGATGGATGGATGATGGATGATGGATGGATGGATGAAGGATGGATGGATGGATGGATGAAGGATGGATGAAGGATGGATGGATGGATGAAGGATGAATGGATGGATGGATGAAGGATGGATGAAGGATGAATGGATGGAAGGATGAAGGATGGATGGATGGATGAAGGATGGATGGATGAAGGATGAATGGATGAAGGATGGATGGATGAAGGATGGATGGGTGATGGATGAATGAATGGATGAAAGATGGATGAATGATGGATGGATGGATGAATGATGTATGGATGGATGGATGGATGGATGGATGGATGGATGGATAGACCGTTGCCGTTTTGAGTTCAAACTCAACTTCAAACTCTATGTAGAGTCAGTGAAACTTCTTTGCATATATCAATGTAAAAGCACAATATGTCTTTTTTTGTCTCAATCAGGTCTCAATCAAAACAATGACAAAGACAGAGTTTGGTTAGCTGGGGGTTATGGGAGTTGTTGTCTTCACCAGAATTCATTTTTAGTGTTCATCATCCAGGAGGTTTTTACTGGGAACCAAATTATCACTTAAGGCCTCTCAGACATTGTTTGGCGGAAAAAAGAACATCTCGGAGAGGCTGCGATGCAATCAGGATCCCGATGTACAATGAATAAAATCCTTCATCTGGTTTAAATGTGTTTTACAATTGGATGAAGGATGAGCCGAAACCAAACCAATGTGACAAAATGAAACAGACCGTTACCTTGAAAGTTTATTGGAATCATTTGGGGTAATTTAAGTACACAACTCATCATACTATATAAGTCTAGTCATTTTCATGCATGTGTAATTTCTTCTTAATGTGGAAATACGACACATTATACCTTTTAAGTGTATCAACTTAATAGCTCTGAATCAGGACCTCCAGTTTTTAGAACTTTTTGAAATTAAGGCATGTAAATAAAAGCTACAGCTGCTACTTTAATGTGTTGAATATATATTAAAATTTGACTTCATCATTTCATATCTTCTGCTACTTGTCTTACTTTCAGGTTATATCCACAGGTTGTGACTGGTTACATTATTACATTTGAAGTATATCTGGCTGGATTCAGATTCAATGCATTTATACAAGCATCAACCCTATTACACATCGAAAAGGTCACAGGTGTGAAAGTGTGTGTGTGTATTGAAGCCTCTTATAGAAATGTAATCCTTGCTATCAAGTCGGTGTTGGAAGGGCTTACTGTTGTGTTTATATACACACAAACACATCTGTCGGGTACACACTATGGTAGATTGCATTTGTTCCTGGAGAAAAGTGACTCATCCTTATCCCACAGCAGGTGAAAACCAATTTACACACACACACACACACACACACACACACACACACACACACACACACACACACACACAGACACACACACACACACACACACACACGTACAGCACATGTAAAGATTGTAACTTTCATGACATCATCCCCAACAACATTACCACCTTATCTCTCTGTGACCTCTCCTTTTTTCTTTCCTATTACTGTCTCTCTCCAGCCCTTTTCATCTCCACCTCATCTCTCTGCCTTATAGGTTTCTTTCTTTTTCCTCTCTTTCTCTCTTGCTCAGTAGGCCCCTATCTCTTTTCCCTCTCTCCCTGGTCTCTTATCTTTCAAAGGAGCTTTTTAAAACAACTCCCACACGCTTACTCTGATCTGTCTTATAAAAGCACAGAGGCAAAACACATGCACACACACACACACACACACACACACACACACACACACACACACACACACACATACACGTACGGTCACACAATTTGCGATTTGCCTCATGCATGTAATGATGACCAAAGAACCTCAAAAACAAAATAGACCTTGTTTGAACACACACACACACACACACACACACCTATAGGCACAAAAACCCACACCGCAGATGCATTTCGCTTTCAGGGAAACTTGCATAAGCACTGACACATCTCATATTCATAAACGCTGCGATAATAAACCACACACACACATGCTCACAAGAAGAGAGGCTAGGCAGTGTTATCAGGCTGAAAGCCTGTCAACATGTTTTTCCACAAGACCTTTTATTTGCTCCGCGGTCTATTTTTCTGCAGCGTTTTATTGGATCTGAATGAGGAGTCACATTTTAAAATCCCGGCCGTAATCTCAGAGTGAACCAAAGGGCAGCTAAAGCTGTCAAAATGTGGCACAGCAATCTTCTCGGTTTTCATCATCCTCACATTGATCTTGGGTCTTTAACGCAGCCCCAGATACCATGTGACATTCAAGCATGTGTTGTTGGCTTTTTTCTTTCTTTTTTTTAAATGTGGTGTCCAGCTGTAAATTTTGTATTAATATGTAACAGGTCTGTAGTTTCAGTTGAAAGGAATGATGGAAGTCTCCATTAAAGGCATTTCTATTTGAGCTCAAACAGAAAGTGACATTGATTATAAGACAACCTCTGCTTTGGAAAACCTGTTTTTAGCTTGAAACAAGAGCAGTGCCCGCTTTATAACGTGCCTGTTCGGAGCAGGTCGATTGCTTAGCCTCTGCTATTGCAGCTTGCAGCTTTCTCAAAAACGTGTCATTCAAACACCGTCACTTGTAGAAGGCTGACCTCCAGCAAGGCCATGTCCTATCTCGTAATCTTTACAAAAGTGAATAAAATTATTTCTGTATCTGCTCCAAAGTATAATGGTTTCTTCCATGGCCCATGCTACAGCCTTCCACTGGTTTTCATGAAAATCAGACCAGTAGTTTTTCTATAATCATGATGACACACAGACAAATAACTGAACCAAAAACAGAACCTTCTTTTCTGAGGTAAAAATATGTCCTATAGATCTCAAGAGCTTGCACTTGAGGATCCTCAGCAGTGCAACTACAATATGAGAAGCAATAACCAGAAGTTTGCTTATTTCCAAAACCTCTTTTTTCAGTCATATTACTCACAGAATCCTGTTTATGAGCACTAAAAGATTTTAACACTGAGACACTATTTATTTGCCGCTTGACAGATAACTCTGCCTGGTTAATTTCTGTGATAAAAAAGTCAGGATGCTTTATTCTCGTTAATAAATAATGTCCTCGGTGGCGGCAAAACGCTGATCAGCCATCAAAAAACACCTGTTGGTGATAAACAAATAGTTTACAACGTGCTTATGGGTCACTTTGGGGGCTGAGTACAGAAAGTCTGTGTACAGATCTCCATCAGCACCGCATGAAAAATACAACTCCCTCATTCATTCCAATGAGATGAAATGAAATGAAAATGAATGAATGAAATGGCATGTCAGTGTCATCTGTCAGCGATTGCACATTCCTGGTAGATTCTTTGTAACATGGACAGCTTATTTTACCTTTTTGGCTTTTGAACACCTATCTAATAGTATTACAAAGTTCTGCGCTGTGCTTCAAACTGGATGAATTCAGTCAAATTTGACTTGACCAGATCATAGTTCAGCTTCTTGCTTGTATCTGAAACCACATGCCTCCACCAACACAGAGCACTTCTCTTTTCTGTCCATATGTCCATTAACTCTAGTGGACCCACTATCCTAGAAATATTAACAATAACTTTTCAGGTTGGGCCTATAAATAAACCAGTTGTGTTTGCAAAGGAGTGAACTGAATGAGGGTGGAGTCTTTGTTGACAGAGCTGCACAATAACGGCATCTCAGATCTGTGTGTCTGTACCGTTCTGTGTGTGTGTGTGTGTTTGTGTGTGTAGGGTTAGGGGCTAGGCAATTCACTATGAGGGCCCTCACAAAGATAGAAGTACAAGTGTGTGTATGTGTGTGTGTACACTGTTGCTGTCAGTTGGTGTTTAATTTTGTCTGTATTTACTGTGTTTCCATGTATGTCTGTGTTTTTGTGCGTTGGTTGTCTCTGTTTGTTTTTCTGCCTTCTCATGTGTTTTTCTGTGTGTGTGTGTGTGTGTGTGTGTGTGTGTGTGTGTGTGTGTGTGTGTGTGTGTGTGTGTGTGTGTGTGTGTGTGTGTGTGTGTGTGTGTGTGTGTGTGTGTGTGTGTGTGTGTGTGTGTGTGTGTGTGTGTGTGTGTGTGTGTGTGTGTGTGTGTGTGTGTGTGTGTGTGTGTGTGTGTGTGTGTGTGTGTGTGTGTGTGTGTGTGTGCGTGCTGGGAGGCTGGGTGGCTGGCTGAAACACACACACACACACAGAGCGGCCCGTCTTGCGTCCTGGCCCATTGTTGTGTAATCATTTATATAAAGAGGTATTAGTGTTTCCTCAAAAGGAACATAGGGAACATTGTGGCTCAGCTGGGTGACATTCCTCTCCTGCCTCGAGGACTGGATGACTGTGGAAATCTTGTTAAGCTGTTGCTTCCCAAAACTTGTTCACATCAAGGAGCCCCCAAAATGTACACTCTTTACACAATTAAGTGCCAATTCTTTGACATTTTCTTTCCCTAGGATCCTTGTTTTTGAAATGCGTGGGTGCCATTAAAGTGGGCACTCATATTCATACTCTGATTAACTAACTTGAACATAATGACATTAAAGTGAAGTAATATGTTCCTTATTTTCCTGGAAGTGCCTAAAACCCTCTTAAAGGGACAGATTTTTTTATTTTTTTTACACCCCAACCCCCCGGCAGTTGGAAGTCAATTGAAATTCATATGGGCACCATACACAGCAAGTGTGCTAATGCTTTTCAGTCTCTCACTGCTTTCTTTTCAACTATCGAAGTGAATGTGTCTGGTTCCAAAAAAGGCATAAAGTGATAATCTAATTTCTCTTGAACAGCTTGTGTAGTAACCAAGCACTTGGCTGTTACTTTATTTCTGCCAGTGTGCCGGCTGAGAAGGATACTGTTTCTTCTTCCAAAAGAAGGAATTTTACTTCACAAAGTGTGAAATATTTAATAATTATTTTTGTCCCAAATAACTTCTTCTTATTTGCAGATTGTAAATATTTTTTCAATTTAGCATGCACCATTTCAAATGTTGAAAGCTGGATCTAAATGGTGGCTGTGGCCCAGTTGGTAGAGCAAGTTGCCCCCCGATCGGAGGGTTGGTGGTTTGATCCCTGACCATGGCAGCCTACAAGTAGAAGTATCCATGAGCAAGATACTGAACCCCAAATTGCTCCCGATGCGGCGTTCATCGGTGTGAGAATGAATTCCCAATGATGGCAGGTGGGACCGTTTAGGGTAGCCTCTGCCACCAGTATGAATGGGTGAATGAGCGCAGTCAGTAGTGTAAAGCGCTTTGAGTGGTCGCAAAGCGACTAGAAAAGCGCTATATAAGTGCAGGTCCATTTACCATTTTACCATTTAAATTGATTCGATAAGGGATTTAACAGGGTTCAGGGTTCCAACCCTAGGGTTTCTGTTATCTGGTAATGACCTTTTTTTACGGGAAAGTCTGTTGAAGTTAGACTATTTCAATCTCTCCCGGCATAATGTCTGAAGAAAATAGTTCCCTCTAACCTGTTATACAAAAGTATTTTCAAAAACACTGAAGTGTTTTGCCCTAAACCTAGGTCAGTGGTTTTGTAGCCTAAATTCACAGAAACTGCAGCCTTCTTTATAACCACCAACCATACGTTTGCATAATGATGTGCGTTATTTTTAGACTATCCGTGGTACTGTGAGCCACAAATTCCTAATTTTGACAAATGCACATAGTTGTTATGGGTGGTGTTGTTTAGGTTCGAGATCTTGTTGTTTCAAACGCATGTTATTGTCTATTGCATTTCATCTGAAAAAAAAGGCCTATAGCAAAGGGAAGTTCTTTTCCGCCGGGTTAGGTGGTGGCCACCACAGTCCTATTTGCCACAGGTTTATAATGAACCAAAAGTATTTGGACACTTTTTAATAGTTTGGGTCTGCCCGGGTTATTCAACTTAGTGGGTCAGGGACGGCTGTCTGGTGTGGGAGGATCCTGGTGTTTATAGCACCACGTGCAGCGAAGGGCAATTTTTTTCTAGGTGTATGGTGCATTACAACTGAAAACTTCTGGTTTAGTTTTTGGGACTCTGGGGACAGAAAGCAGACATCTCTCAGATGACCTGACAGGTCTGGATGGTTCATAATGCAACAGGAAATGTATTTTAGCCCTAAACCATACTATGTACTAGGACACAGGGTGAGGAGGGGAAGAAATCAGAGAACACAGAAAGAGAGCTGAAGTGGAAATGAACCACAAAACATGAAACAAATCCTGTCTGCTCTCACTTCCACTTTCCATCCTGTCTTTGTGAACCTCTTGCCCCTCTCCTTGTGTCTGTCTCTCACTCTTGTGCCTCTCTGGCTCCCAACTAACTGGGTGGAAAATATGAATGAAAACACTCCCCCGCCTCGTTTACCCAAACCCTGCTGCAGTCACAAACACACGACCACATGCCTCCATATCTCTCTCTCTCTCTCTCTCTCGCTCTCTCTCTCTCTCTCTCTCTCTCTCTCTCTCTCTCTCTCTCTCTCTCTCTCTCTCTCTATATATATATATATATATATATATATATATATATATATATATATATATATATATATTACAGTTTGTAGAGGAACTGTGGGAGTTTTGAGAGGGGAAGGCAAATAGGGTCACACTGAGACTTGTGTGTATGAGTGTGTGGTCATGTGTGTTTGATTTTGCACTGTTGGGAACTTAAGTCATAATTGTATGTGTGTGTGTGTGTGTGTGTGTGTGTGTGTGTGTGTGTGTGTGTGTGTGCGCGTGTCTTTTAGTATCTGTTTGTGCACTTGGCAGTCTGTGTTAATGCCATGTGTGTGTATGTGTGTGTGTGCAATAGCCCACAGAGCTTTAGAGTAGTGGTGTTAATAAGTCTGAGTCATATCCATGACAACGGGCAGACTACACTAGCATCTGAACCACAGAACAAAATGGAAGCTCACTGTAAAACACACACTGACACTGGCTTCCTGTGTACAAAGAATCGCTGATAAACAATCTCATTAACCCTGTGAGTGAAGGGGCTGAGACATTTATTCCCCTAAACTTTGACCTGACGCATCACTTACAGCCCTAAAAACACCTATTACAATTGTGAAGGACATAAATTCTGGTTAGATGGCTACAAATCCTCATAAACATTCACATCATGTGCATGCAGATTTCTTTCTGCAAGAGGTGATAGTCAAAAACAAGCTTCGTGCACAACAAATAAATGTAATTTAAGTTAAAAAAAAATCATGGTACAAGTTAAAATAAAGGATAAAATATGACAAATAAAACATAAAATGAAGTCATAGAAATTTGATAGTTAATACAAATGAAAAATTATTTTGGCTTATAGTATGCCCCAAACCTAAAATATAATTGTAGCTTGAACTCCTTAATCTTAACATAAAACCCTTGAATGTTGTATATTTTCTAACTTTTCTTGCAACTGTGTGGTATATGTTAAGATTTGACTGTAACCTATGATTGACTAAACTCCCATCCATCTTTAAAAGTTGTTTTATTTTAGATTTGTTTTTGTCTCTAGGGTACAAGGGAGTAACTCTGCTTCTACGAGTAACAAAACACACAGAAAAGATATAAGTAAAGTTTAAAAATCAATAGTCCCGTACAAGTTGTTCTTGGCTGTAGGTTAAAATAAACAAACATACAGTGATGGAGAATAGGGTCGAACGATTTTAAGAATTTTTTTTATATTATACATTTAAAATTGATTGTGTAGGCCTAACACAGACGTAGAGCTGACAGTGATAGCTGCCGCGGTATTTCTGCTAGTGATGGACAGATATTTTAAAAACATGTACAAACATATTGAGTAGGAGGTGGAGGGAGAGAGTGGGTGAGTGAGTGAGTGAGTGGCGTTGATATAAAAGGAGAGCGAAAGGCGAAAAGAGGGGAGAACCTATAACGAAGCCACATTTTTCATTCATGAGCTCCTGCTTAAAATGGAAATTCTCTGGATTGCCATTTTTAAAAATGTTCTCTCCATCTTTGGTGCTCAGCGCTCATTACCGTGGTGTTTCTACACTGCACCTCTCAGAGATCAACTGTCAGTCAAACAGTGTGGGCAGCTCTGTAACATCCTCTTCTTGGTATTTCTGTTGAAAATAGTTGGAATAGTTACATATCATACTAACTATTCTGTTTTTTTCCTCTTTTAATTCCCCAAGCAAACTACTTTTACTTCTGCAAGAAAACTTGGTTCCAGTATATTTTATGTATTTCAGGTATTAATATTTACAACCTGTTCTGTCTTCTAAGGGCACCTATTGCCAGGATTTTTCCCCACCGGGGTAATTCATGTTTCATTCAATGCTATCATGTGGTCTGATCTGATAACAGTTTTATTGAGCGTCTGTTAAGTTAAGAAAAAAAGCAACACAGGGGTGAGTCATCTCTGAAAGGTCAGCGTGCAAATGATGTTTGTCCATTTTGGGCGGTGATTGATTTCATTGACATGAAGATGACTCACTGCTCCCAAGGATCACTGTACAGCTGTGTGTGTGTGTGTGTGCGTGCGCGCGCGCGTGTGTGTGTGTGTCTTAAATATAGTTACATCATTTATTTCACATAAATATAACAAAGATGACTGTGTGTGTTTCTTTTCACATAAATATGTCATGAAGATGACTCACTTCGCCAGTGCAACACTGTAACAATCCAGGAGTGTGTGTGTGTGTGTGTGTGTGTGTGTGTGTGTGTGGGTGTGTGGGTGTGAAAACATCAACAATTTATTAACATCTGTCTGGTTGTGTCTGTCTGTCTGTCCTCTTCCTCTGCTACTGTATCTCCGAGTGTGCATGTGTCGGTATTGAGGACAAATAGATGATCCCGGGATGAATGCAAGTAAACAAGCTGCCCTTACTGAAGTGGCATTTCATATGTTTTATTAAGTTATGCATTTCATCTGATTGCAGTGCAAGAAACAATAGGATTGCATGGTTGTTCATTTATAATCATAAGATAAGCAAGAAGGACCTGCAGGTTATACGGAGCAGCTTCATATCCGAACCAGAGTTTGGACTAAACCTGCACGTTCCCTCAGCTACCGGTCTGTTAGTGGGAGCAATGTTTTACCCAAACATATCTATCATGGCCACCAGATTTAAAGCTGCTATAATCAATATTTAGATATCAACAATGTAGTGTTGTCATGATTCTGGAATTTCTACCTTCAATTAAATACCTTGAAGCGTATCGGTAATTAAGCCCATTTTTGAGCAAACAGGGAAACACTGATGCAACATAAGAAAACATATAATTAAAAATGTTCTAGATAATATAACAGGGCTATAACATGACAACTACAGGCTTTATTTTCTTGGCTAGTAGCAGAAAATAGCAGAATTAAACTTGAACAATAGTGTATTGAAACTATTTGAATTCAGAATCAGTATGTATTGATACTTCAATATTTTACTATTACTATAACACTATAGCAATGCTGGTAATGATGAACTCCCAAATATAATCACCTGACTCTACAGCCCTTTTCAGCTCAATGTGGAGCATTATAACTTTATGTAGCTTGTTGTTTTGGTTTTCGAGCCACAATTTTTCTGGGATTTTTTACACTCTCATAATCAGGTTTGAAAGGCAACAGGCAGCTGTTTTTGTAGGAAAGGCTTAATAAACAAACTGTATACTACATATTTTGCACAAAACTAGCTAGACAGACAAAACAAGCAGGTAACTAGTGAACTTGAGGAGCATTTAGCTGCGAAAGAGCCAGATATTTCCTTCTGGTGGAGACCAAAAACAAAGCTCAAAGGACAGTGAATACTCAACAGATATTTAAGTCAGTCGGTAGATTAGTCTATATTTTACGGTATGTCCGCCATTTTTGGCAGTTTCCAGTTGTCCGTTTTGTCAGTAGTTAACCCTGATTTTGCATACACACACTTGAGCCACACAGGGTTGCCCCTGGACCCTGGGGTGAGGAACCCTGTGCCCTGTTGGATGCTGGCCTGATTCTCCTGCTCCAGTCTGCATGCTGATATGGGATTGTGTTTTAGAGTAGGGGGGTGTTATACGGGTCGCCCAAGGATAAGGGGCTGCTGGCACAACACACTGTCACAGACACACACACACACACTAACTCACACACACACACACACACACACACACACCCACACACACACACACACACACACACACACACACACACACACAGTCTGGTGTGAAAACTAGGGGAAGAAAGAGAGGGATTACAGGGAAGAAAAGGGAATAGCCAGTTTTCTCAGCCGTACTGTGACAGTGAGGTATTTCAAGAATGAGAGATTATTTCAAACACACACACAGAGACACACACAGAGACACAGTGTGTACACACAGGGAAGTGATTGTTTGCATCTGACAAGAACGGTATGTCTGAACAAGTGGTTTAATCTTGTATGCAGAGTAACGCCCTTATCATCGAGTTGTGAATTCAGTTTGAGACAGTGAAAGAAACTTGTTCTTGTGATGTCGCAGACAAGTCCGCTGGCTGCGGTTCTGTTATGCAGCCGATAATGTGCACTGCAGCTTTGTTTGCAGCTTTTACATTCAGTTAACACATTTAAAAGGATATTGTATCGCATTGGTGGGAATTCAAAAGAAGAGAGGAACTCGTTGAAAGAATTTAAAGTCTTGACTTCAATTGAACTGAACTTGACGCCTACTTTTGGAGTTAAAATCAAACTACAGAAAGACAACTTTACGTTTCTCCTCCTTCTCTTCTCCCTTAACTTTTGTCCACTCATCTTTTTACACCTTTTACTAGCTGGATTCTTCCAACTTTCTTTCTTTCTCTGCTGCTCTCTCCATCCCTCCTTAGCTTTCCTCTTTCGTTGCTGATGCTTTGGTTTCTCTATTGATTTAATCTGGTTGCTTTTTCCTCTTTGTGTTCCCCTTTCCCTTTTATGGCTGATTGATTAATCTTTACTAAGATAAAATTGTGATTACAAAGTGTACAACTTTTGCTTTCCTATTCATCAGTCTAGCAGTTTTGTTTTTTTAACCTAGCTTTAAAAAACATTTCCAGCCAGTGATTGATTGACAGCCTGTTGTCTGACCTGCGTTGGTCTGATTGAGCCACCAGCCTGATATTATGTCACAAAAATGGAACAATTTATTCAGACTTTCTGCTCACTATTAAACACTATACAGCATCTTAAATCTGCCAGTGCTAAGATTTTGATGAGTTCTTAAACTGTCAGTGAAAAACTTTTGTTTCCTCCCTCTGGCAGTGAGAGTTATTACACACACACTATCAATGCAGTGTCCTTGTCAAATCTTCCGATTCAAATACGAGGCACTGCACAAGTATTTTACAAACACCAAGCTGCCTAAAAGTAGTCGGTAAGTTTCTGTGGATCAGCAAAAAAGCCACAATAGGCTAACACAGCATTGTGTGAACTCGTTTGGAAAGGACGTCTACAATTCTACAGTGTCATTTAGCTGATGCTTTTATCCAAAGCTACGTACACTTGAGAGTTCATACAAAGATCAAGTCAGAACACACATGAGTAAGTGCCATGGGTTATGTTTGAGTCCAAGAGGATGAAGGTGCTGTCAGGCAATGCATAAGGACAGTGCAAATAGTGTTTCTTTTTTATTCCATCAGTGTAGATTATGTGTGAAGGTGTTCAGTAAAGAGCTGGGTCTTTAGTCTCTTCTTAAAGACTGAGAGGAACTCAGCAGATTGGATGGAGTTTGGAAGTTGGTTCCACAGAGGAAAGCAGT
Organism: Centropristis striata; assembly: GCF_030273125.1. NCBI lineage: Eukaryota > Metazoa > Chordata > Actinopteri > Perciformes > Serranidae > Centropristis > Centropristis striata. The sequence continues at coordinate 20,634,688 of NC_081531.1, read as the reverse complement.
CTAGCTTGAGACTTAGGACCCTGCTGCCAGATGCCTTTCACAGGAAGAGCGTAGTGATCGTGAGGGTGTGTGGACCTGAATTAAGGAGTTCAGGTAGGCTGGAGCTGTGTCAGTTGCCTTTTAGTCGGCAAGAGACAGGGTTTTTAATTTAATGCAGGTGCAGTTCAGAGATATGAGTAATGGAGTGACATGTGCTCTTTTCGGCTGGTGGAAGACCAGCGGTCTGGATCATCTGCAGAGGCTTGAAAGTGCATGCAGGGAGACCTGCCAGGAGAGAGTTGCAGTAGTCTAAAAGTGATATCATGAGGGCCTGTACCAGGAGTTGTGTGGGTCTGATCTTCCTTATGTTGTATAGTGAGAATATACATGATCGGGGAATTGTGGCCACATGAACCTTTAAGGCCAGTTGGCCTCCAATCATGAAACTTGCTTTGTTCCGAGCTGAATATTAATTGGCTGATATAGAGCCAGACAGGGTGGGACGTCTTAGAGAGGTTAAGCTGAAGATGGTGCTCTTTCATCCGTGTAGAAATATCAGCAAGACAAATAGAGATACGAGCTGAGACAGTGAGGTAGTTTGGCGGTAAGGAAAGGAATAGCAGGGTATCATCAGCGTAACAGTGGTATGAGAAGCTATGACTGCGGATGATTCGGCCAAATGAAGTGGTATATATTAAAAAGAATGTATTGACCTGAATATAATGGGCGTTCATTTACATGTAAAGTCCAGCACTCCAACTTTAAATAATCAACAAATCTGTCTTTAAGTTATCAATAATACAGACCAAAAGTACAGCTGTTGCTGGCAAATTGAATTTGCTTTAGCTAATTAAGAGTATTCATTTGAGTTGGTTTAAAAAAAAAAAAACTCCTGTTAGCCTTGTGTGCTCTTTCTCTCAGTTGGCAGGTGTAAACAGCAGTTGACATCTCTGAGTTTTGAGTTGTCTTTCTTTCTTTAGATCATTTATTAATTTCTTTCATCCAACATTTCTCTCTTTTCTCTGCTCCCTTTAAATCCCTAATTTCCCCCCACTCATTTGTCTTGTTCTTACTCTCCATGCCATCCTCCCACCCCCCTTTTTTCCGTTTAGCCTCATATACATTTCCAGCCTGGTTTAGAAGGACTTCCTGCTCTTCATGAGTGATCTGTCAGTAGTTGATGTCTGTTTAAACTAGACGTGTCCTGTGTGGGCAGAGAGTCAGACTGAGAGCTGAGCTCAGCCGCTGTCGCTCTGCCCACACTGGAAATGTCTTATGTAAACACCATCCACTTCATCCCTCCTTGAGAGGAGATTATTATTGACGTTTTATGAAAAGAAGGAAAGTGAGACTTACACAGTGGTGAGAAACATATGGGAGCGAGGAAAGGGAAGATGGCTTGGCTGACTTTTACTTAACCTCTTTCTTTCTTTTCTTTTAATCTATCAACCTTTTTTAAATCAAGCTCTCTCTGTTGCTTTTTTCATGCTTTGTCCTTTCTTTCACACTTTCATTCAGATGCAGACAATAAACACTCAGTCGCCACTTTGGTACATACACTGAGCTAAAACAAATGCACTGCAATAAATCATACATTTAGGATTGATTCAACTTTATGCTCATTTTGCATTTCTGTAGTTTGTGTTGCTATTCAGTTATACTGTGTTATACTTAGAGGTGTTTTCTAATATTTAATCTACGGTATTATTATTGATATAATTACTCAATTCTAAATGGTAAATGGACTGCATTTGTATAGCACTTTCTAGTTGTAATGACCACTCAAATGGCTTTAACGCGACAGATTATCATTCACCCATTTACACACACATTCATACACTGGTGGCCAAGGCTACTTTACATGCTAGCACCTACCAATAATCCATTCATATGCCGATGAAACAGCATCAGGAGCAATTTGGGGTTTAGTGTCTTGCAGAAGGATACTTCAACATGTAGACTGCCATGGACAGGGATCCAAGCACCGGCCTTCTGATCAGTGGGCGGTCGCTAGAGCTGCTAAATCGAAAATTGATTGATTGAAAATTAAATCGAAAATTGATTGAAATAAACTATATGAAATATGATCATTCCCCAAATATGGCAGTCATGTCACACTTTAAACCATGTAGCCCACATTTTAAATATGAATGCCAGTTGTTCAGTTGAAGGGTTAGGGTTATTTGGTCATAAAAGACCAAGTCTTGCCGTTCTTTGAACTTGAATTTTGTTGTTGTCCCTTACCTACAGAAATCCTCAGATCTTGATATCTCTGTAGTTAGACATTCCCGTTGGCATCTTAATGTAAATGGCCCTTCTTTTCACATTCAGATGTTTGTATTCTTCTGGTTTCGCGCGAGTTCCTTGATAGAAATACCATCAACACGCCCACTCACTCACTGTGAATTCTCTGGACAAAGACCTGGTCTATTTACAGGCTCTGTCGGACATCACACAGACTTTGTATGAGGGAGCTGGCAGGGTAAAGTCCTATTTATTTCCAGTCTAACCGACTCAGACATTTGCCTTTTCACATTCAGCTCCTCCAGGTAGTGTCTAGATAAGTTCAGGGCTGCAGTGCATGAGTGAAAGGGCCTTTAATTTTCCTGCCATGAAGTGATTTATTATTAATATTTAAGTAGAAATCACTGTATGTCTTAACATATTTTGCAGTTTATAAATTGCAAATCAAAAAACATTAACTAAGTGGAATAATAGCGCAGTATGCTTCTGGTATTTCAACCAAATAAGAAAGTCTAGAAGCTGTAATGCTAAATTATGGGTGATTGTATGTCAGATGTAACTAAGCCTAGTCATTTGCATACTAAGCCTGCTGTTTCTGTTTACTGCAGAAGTGAAGGCTGTGGACACTGAAAGAATGTAATCAAACATTTAATTGTGTGCTCAGTTTTAAATAAACAGAGCCAGATCATCTGTCTGAGTCAGCCAGAATCTGCAAATGCAGAACAATTATTTGCATCAGTTATGTGACCCTGGTCTCTCTCTCTAGTTCTTTCTTTCTCTTTCACGCACTTGCAAACACATAAATCACCTGTCCTCCCGGCCCATGCTCATATAACATCCTATTCAGTAGTGTTACACCACAAGATATACTTTACGGTTCCCACTCCTCTGCTCCCTGGAGGCGCATCCCATGTAGTAAACTAAAGACACTTCTCCTCAGGGCCTCAGAGCTGGAAGAGGGATAGGGGGGGCTTTGGTATCATTGTTTTAAGAATCAGAGCCCCACGGTGTGTAGTTCCTCCTGATAAATATTTCATGGGACGCACCATTAAGATCAAAGGAAAACTCAGCTGTAGTATTGTTATGATTCCAAGGAGGGAACATCGAAATATTCCCTCTGTGCTGCTCTGCTCATTAGGGCTCCTCAGATGTAAACAGCAGTAATTTCGAAGGTTCCTTTACTATTATTATTATAATTATTATTATTATTATTATTATTATTATTATTATTATTATTATTATCTAAAATACTCTTTCCAAACCATTAGATGTGTTTAAAAAGGGAAAGACTGTAATTGTATAACCTCAAAATCTTTCATTCAATATTCAGAAATACTCGACTACTTTAAGCTTTGATCTGCTTTAGTTCACATCTATATATCTTCAACCTGTACCTCATTCTCTTCTTGCAAAAATAATAACAAATTGCATAGATTTTTTCTTAGGATAGACATAAATTGATGACGTTCAAATGTTGACAGCTTATGTGCCATTTATGGAAGCAGAACATCTTCAGCAGATACTTTAACTCAATTTAAGTTTCTATGCTTTTAAAGCTTTTTGGCTCATAAATTTCCCAGAACTGGTCCCAACCCCATAAAAAAAAAAATAAAAAAAAAAAATATATATATATATATTTGCTGTCTGGCAGAGAGCTGTAATTGTCTTCAGTATTGACAGATGACTCTGCACTTTATTTCTGCCTTAATAGTTTTTAGTCATGATGATAAAGCCTTGACAAACGGGAGATGGTTTGCACACGGTTGTGTTTACTTACATTATGTAAGGTGTGTGTGTGTGTGTGTGTGTGTGTGTGAGATACATGATACTAACCAGTGGAAGAACACATTGTACTCTGACCCCCATTGACTCACATCCTGTTAAAGTGCATGAGTTGACATTATTATGAGGCGATGCTTTCCTTTCATGTCTCGGTTCATGTTTTGGCTCCCGTACCTGTGACATAACAAACCAGGAGCTCAGCTTAAATGTCAGCACACAAGGAATAAAGAGATGATACTTAGAAATTTGACAGGTAGGGTAAAAAGAAGCACTAGAATGACATAACATGATCTTATGTCCCAGTTAAAACTCTTTGAATGCTTTTTCCAATTCTTTTGAACTGATATAAGGAGTTTAACTTCACAAATTGAAATGGATATTAGCTGGATTACTTCAGATATTGTATCAGCTTGTACGCATGTTTTCGGTGTCTTCTTTTCATGATCTTGTTTTTTATCAGATTTTTCTTTTCATGTTACACTTATTTCTTTTATAAAACTTAATGTAATTAAGTCCATATTAATATATAGACACAGCTAACAACATAATCAACTACAACAACACTGCCGATAACGTCTCAGCATAGTACACCAGAGACTGGTTATTATGTAATAAACTTGAAAATTAGCTTTTGCCTGGTTATATTCCATATTTTTCTTAAAATCAAGAAACCCCATTAAAAGACCAAAGCCAAAGCCTGGTATGTCTGTGCCATAGACATCAGTGAGCTACATATTTTCTTTTCTTTATATTTTTTTCTTTCCTTCTTTCTTTTTCTGTAGATCTTTAGATTGAATTGTCAACAAGTATTCCACTCCATCTTGCTTGCATAATAGTTCAAACCAGGGGTAGGCAACCTGTACATGCAACATGCTCATCATAACCTATGAGTAATGTTGGTAGTGCTAATTAAGACTTAATAGGCTGAGCTCTTTTTCATTGTAAGGCTCAAAATAAGGTTTAACGGCTCCATTTCCGATATTTTTGACTTTTTTTTGGGACAACAATGGCTCTTTGGTTAGTAAAGGTTGCTGACCCCTGGTCCAGACACTACAGGTATACCTTTTATAAAGGTGCTAAGATAACTTTAGAAGCCTTGTAGTTCCATCAGGCAGCTGACATTTTGCCATGCATCACTTTTCCTGGCAGGATCATGGTCTTTTTAATGTGCTATGGAGTGCATGGAAATCTTAAACACAGAGTTTAAGTTTTCCTTCCATCACTCTGCCTCCCCTGCTTGCATGTGTGGCTTTGGGCCATGTTGCATACAAGTTGATATATTTTGAACCTTCAGTGCAGCAACCGGTGACAATTTTTTGAGCAGTGCGCCACACCAAAGGTAGCCATTCTGCCTAGATGGGCCCCACTGATCTCCCCATAGGGAAACAATGTGTGTGCAGTTTGGGGCTGTTGGAAATTATAAAGTATTTTACAGGACACACTTGGTTTTGGTCTTTTCATGGGATTTGTCGATAATACAACGTAATAGAAACGATAGAATAACATCATGTCCTTTGATAATGCAATAACAACCAACCACCGGTGTAATAAGACACTGAAGTTACTTGGAATGTTACATAACAGAAACCACTACTCCAGTGTTTCCAGTATGAAACCTATTCTCCCTGCATGTGTGTGTGTGTCTTTGTCTCTTTTCTCCCCTTTCTCTCCTGCCAGTTGACTGGCCAGGCCTGTTTGTCCGCTATCAGATATCAGCCTGATACCAGGCCAAAACACTGTTCAATTATCTGCCTTTTTGTCCTTGCAGAGAGATGGTAGAATTGTGGATTTATTAATGATTACACATTTGCCTCCACTGATCCTGCACCGGTGGTCTAAATTGGCCATTTACACACAGAAATAGATCAGATCTGTGCTTTTTATTAGATTAATGGATGTGGTATCAGCAGGGACACTGCTGTTGATCACTGATGCACATATTACTGGGATGATGACATCAATAGATTTGGAAATGAAAGGATCCTGGGGTAGTTTGGGAATATGCACGAACATAAAAATAGTTACATATGTGTGTACATAAGAAAGAAAGCAAAAAAAGAAAGGAAGTAGAAGTTAGAAGTAAAGGTGGAATGGATGGGTTGAATGGAGGGAAGATATTGTGAGGACATAAATGAGGAAGGATATGAAAATGATGCAAAATTAGAAGGAATGATTATTGTTGTAATTAATTTTGCTATTTACAGCATAGATGATTACTTTTTTATTGTCTAATATTGTATAATTATTGCAGTTTACATATTTCATAGTGAAATACAATAACTCCCACACTGATTCAGCTTTCATTTGTGTGACAATCTAAATCGACGTTTGTGTGCCAGTTAAAATGATTTATTCGATTGTTTTTGTTATTTTCATTTTAATATTGTAACTGTGTGGGCAACACACGAAATGCCATTCTCGCGAAGATTACTGAATTAAATTGTGGCAGCTGTTGTGATGATGGCAGCAGAAGTGGTGATGATAATGGGGAGGATAATGATCATGATGAGGAGGATGATGATGATCACAGCGCTGCTTGATGCGAGGGCGACGGCAGTGACAGAGGATGATGATAATAACGGAGCGCTATGATAATGAGGCGTTGAAGACGGGAGCTAAACAGAGAGCTAAAGGTTGTTTTGTTTTGTTGTTTTGATCACTGACACACTTCACCTTTTCACACAAAGGTCACGACTTCGCCAGGCAAGCGTGTGAATCATGGGTGTGTGTGTGCGTTACTATGCAAAACACAGAGCTGTTGTGGAGAGATGGTACGAGCTGTTATCTGTACAATGTGGTTGATTACTGGGGTGTGGCGTCTCCCTGCGTGAGGGCACGTGTGTTTTTATCTGCCTTCATTTGTGCATCTCTAAATCCATCTATTAGCTCAGATGTTTTATCCTGGCCTTTGTGTGTGTGCGCGCGCACAACTGTGTGCATGAGCGTGTTTGAGTCTTTATTGGTTCCCAGTGGGTCGAGCAGAGTTCCTGACCCCATTTCCTGCTGTTGTTGACAGAGAGACATTCAGGCCTGAGGCTCCAGAGACCAGACACTGCCTGGAGGAGCTTCCTGTCACTGCTGCCTACAACCACTTAGATTTGTCATTGTTTCGATTGCTTTTTTTTTTTTTTACCCCCTTTTACTATTTGGCATCTGTCAAACTCTGATTTGGTCTTTCTGGACCATGAGGTCAGGGCCTGACTGTAAGGGAGAGCCCCAGACATGAGAAGGGCTTACAGATAATTTTGTTGTTTGTCACAGAGCATGTACATTATGTAAAGCATTACAGAAATGACCACACAGCTCTATATATATAGGGATGTATTTGCTTATCTGCTGCCCCCGCGACCCGGCCCTGGATAAGCAGATGAAAATGGAGGATGGATATATATATATATGTATATATGTGTGTATATATGTATATATATATACATCCATCATCCTCCATTTTCTTCTGCTTATCCAGGGCCATATATATGTGTGTGTATATATGTGTGTGTATATATGTATATATATATGTGTGTGTGTGTGTGTGTATATATATATATATATATATATATATATATACATGTATACAGTATCACTCAAAAGTTTGACAAACCTTCTCATTCAATGGCTTTTCTTTATTTTTATTAAATCTTCTACTCTGTAAATTAATATTAAAGGCAGCCAATCTATGATGAAACGCATATGGAATTATGTAGTAAAAAAAAAGAATATGTTTTATATTTTAGATTCTTCAAAGTAGCACCTTTTGCTTTGGTGGTTTCAAACACATTTTGATGGTCACATTTAGAAGGCAGGACATTCCACAAATTAACTTTTGATGAGCCCAGTTCCAGGTGAGCAGCTCATGAAACTGACTGAGATAATGCCAGAAGTGTGCAAAGCTGCCATCAAAGCAAAAGGTGGCTACTTCCAAAAATCTAAAATCTAAAACATGTTCAGGTTTGTTTCACAATTTTTATTTTTTTTTTAAAAATTTAAAAAATATAAGTTTTTACTTGTTGGCTCCTATTCTTTTTTTCACAAATTCATGGAGATTCCTATATGTAACGCAATACAAAAACATTTTAACATTTATCCCACTGTATATTCAATTCAATACAATGTAATATAAATGACAATCTCAACCCTATACAATACCTATGTAAACACACAGTTAACACCAATCCTCTTCCATATACATCTTTAGAAAAAAATTACGTAAAACAAAACATATGTTTTATCACTGGATAGATTTACCTTGTGACCATTCCTCTGTGTGGATGCACTTTCTCTGTGTTTGACTTGTAATATTCCAATACATGTTCTATTTCTTTCTAACCAGAGTCAGGTGTTTTATAGCTGAAGATTGGTCCTAATTTGACTCAAATTGACTCAACTTTATCACAGTATTTCTTTTTGTGATTTAGTTACCTCAAAGTTGAGATTATTTTTTCAAGTTAAGCAGCTAAAATAGAAAATTGGCAAGATATCCATTCTAGTATAGAAGGAGAAATGTAAACATTATCTTTTTCTATTTTAATTCAAAAGTTGAAACCTCCCACTGCTGCAAGATTCTCTCTTCTCTAATGCCCTATCTTCATGAAAGTGAAAAATAATTTGTGGATTATTTGCGATTCAGATCACCTCCAAAATGTAATGTGTTCTTGATTGGCCTATGCCACACTGTTCCAGCAATTTTCATGAACATCAGGGCCAGCAGTTTCTCTGTGATCCTGCAGACAAACAAACAAACAAATAAACTACACAGAAAGCATGACCTTCTTGGCAGGGGTAGTAGCTTTTAGAACGCGTGGTACCTTTAATGTAATGTTTGCAAAAATCTCCAGTAATATCCCAAAATGTTATTCAGGTCTAATGGTCAGACACCAGCTGTGGCTCTGTGCTCTGTGACTCTGTACCTCTTGTTTATTGGGTGAAACTGTATGAATGTGACACAAGCAGCCTTCAGGGAGAAAGACCAGGGTGTGGAGTCAGTCTTAATAAAACAGTTTTAAGGAATCGAAAAGATAAAAAATAAATCGGCTAAAAATATCTGTTGGAATACAAAGCTTCTGTCTTCACTTGTTTGATGCAGCTGTAAATGTTGTTAATGTGGCATTAAAACAGTAGAATACTTGAGGTTGTGTTAACAGCGCGCTGATACACGGCCGCAACTAACAGGTGCCAGCAACCACGGCACTCCATGTTCCTTAATTAATATGTCAATCAACAGCTGGAAGTGCTATTCAAGTTCAATCATGATTTTTATTTATTTTATGTCTGTGGCTCCATGTTTAGTTCCAAATATTTTAGGGTGTTAAAACAAGTTCAGTTATTGTCTTTCCAGACCACATGATCAACCCTCTGTGTATCTTTGTGTTCCAGGTTGCTGCCGACTGAGTTGACGGGAGGCCTTTCCAACAACAGGCAGGAGAGGGAGAGCGGCACCCAGCCGCCTCCCACTCAGCGCTACAGCTGCTATGACCTGGACGACCTGGACGTCGCCTGGCTGGAGCTGGTCAACCACGAGTTCAGACAGATGGGTGAGTGCAAACTGACGCGCTGCCTAATGTGATAATGAGAGCCAGAAAACAATTTGACATTGAACAGAAAAAAAAGAATCATCACTACAGTTTCCAAAAGTATCAAATAGGGTTGTAAGTGCTGAAATCTGAAACACATTGGTCTTTTGTACAGGCAGCAAAATATTACGCATATTTACGTTTTAGACTGGCCCCCACCGCCCTCTAGCAGCCAAAATAATAATGATTCACAGTGATGTGGAGTTTCAGTGGCGGAAGTCACACTCGGGGCAGGAAGGAAGGGAGGTGGATGGGTCAATCAAATGGCGGACTTTTAGCCAGGAGAACTGGGTTTGTGTCCCATGTGAAAACAAAAGTAAACAATGTGATTTAAACATCACTTGCATGATTTTGAACTTCCATGTCACGTTTTTACGGAACTATGTCACGTCTGGTGTCATTCTCACTCTTGTTACTACTTCACATACATTATTTACTGATTAAACGCCTTACCAGGAAGTTTTGTTGCCCTAAACCTAGTTCAGTGGTTTTGTAGCCTAAATTCAATGAAACTGGAACCTTTTTAAGACTGCGAACCGTACGTGTATGTATAACGACGTGTGTGCTGGTTTTATAACACTCCTCTATGCTCTCTACGCCAAATGCTCGTATGTGTCATTATGGGTGGTATTGACAAACAACATTTTGGTCAGAGATCTTGTTTGATCTTGCTTTCTATTAATATTTTATCGAAATCAAATGCAGGTTTGGCAAAAAATTAGACCATATAGCATTAGTGGGTGCATCATCTCATATCGCTTGCATCTGTACTGCATCTGTTTTATTTCTTGTATTTCTTATTTTTATTTTATTTTTTCATTTATTTTATACTCTCACATTCAAGTCAGTTTTTAAAAAGTTGAAAGCGGTCTTAAATCTTGGTCTGAAAAGCCTGCATGTCTCTGATTTCAACTCTAGCTTTTCAGGGCATCCACTTCATCTTTCACTCTTCTCTTATCGTCACCTGTTTCCTCTGCCTTCTCTGTTCCTGTTTTTCTTCTGTTACTCTGCTACCGCCTCCATTTTGCCATGGTGACAACTGCTGACCCAGAGCATCTCTCCCATCTTCACCATTTTATTTGATATCTGATCGGCTCCTTTCAGATAAAGCGTCGTAATTGTGTTTATAAATCCCCACTGGGGTTTTAGGCCTTTATTTCTGGGACACGTTCTCCTTTAATCAAACGCACACCCACACATGCACAAACACACTCACCCACACACACACACACACACACACACACACACACACACACACACACACACACACACACACACGCACACACTGGCTCTTGCTGGAGCAGAAGCGGGTTGCTCCAGTGCTAGACCAAACAAACAGACAGTTGATGGTCCTGCTGGACGAGCCTTTGTGGCTCTGGACTCATAATGGTATGATTCAGCATTTTCTGTCTCAGTCCTCTACTAACTTTATGCACGTATATGGGTGTGCAAATGCTGTAATTCTGGTTATTCAAACATTTTTTCAGTTGGGTTTAGAGATAGATAATTTGGTTTTCAGATTATTCAGTTAGAGAAAACTTGATTTCCTGCAGAAAACGAGCAGTGCAGAACACTGGAAAACACACAGTCTGTCATTAGTAGTAGAGAAAACACTTTGTATTGAATGTCAGGCTTCATTGCATTATAATGCATTCATAAAAGAAGTTACGTGTGGAGTTTGACAGCGTCCGAGGACCAAGTGGACCAGTCTACCGTTGGCATCTCATTTTACTTCAGCATGGTCTGACAGTCTGGCCCACTGCGTCCTGGTTCTGGTTCTTCTTGTCTCCATTTTTTGTGACTTTATTTGAATCTAACCCGGTGGCCCTGTATCAAATATTCAGAATAACTATATAGAAATTGCCAATATTCTCACTGATTGTCCTGTTTGCTTATTTAGGTAATTTAAGCCACAATATGTACACCTCTGTGACGTTTTGCCTTCAATCTGACCGTCCCTTCTGTGACCAAGTGATCCCGGAGTGTATCATCAGAAACCGCCTCTCACTTGAGTCCTACAGTAGTCGAATCATGTTTAGCATGCTTGAGACGGCTTGCTCCGCCATCATTGTTTTGAATTCACTCACCGCTGCTGTCACTAAGGAAAGTAGCTGTCCAAAAAGTTGCTCGAAGTCGCTAAATGACGTCTTTGCCTAATTTGCATAATTTACCATGTGCATGTACTTGTAATGGACGCTGTAGGAGAGAGGAATACTGTTGTGGGGAAGACAAAAAGTGAGTAAAAACACCCTAAATATGTTTAGAACTGCAAGTGCACTGTCTTTTGTCACAATTTAAATCCTCCTCCTTAATCCGGCCTCGGGACCAGCTAAAAGCTAAAAGAGACACTGACCAGCGGCGACTTTGCGCATGTGCGATTTGCAGACTGGACGCTAAGGGGTTAACATCCCCTCCGGCTCTGTGACTGCAGCTGGTAGAGACTGCTGCGGGAGGACTGTGCCGCTTCGACTCGTTCTTACTCGCGGGGGCCGGCGGCTCGTTAGGAGGAGTAAGAACGAGTCTCGGAAAGTCTCCAGTAACAGCAGAAAAAGTTGCTAGATATGTTGCTAGTCGCATTTTTGAAAAGTTGCTAAATCTAGCGATAAAGTCGCTACCGTTCACTGCCCTAAGGATCTACGCTGTTATGTTGACGTTACGTTATGTGACCTGCGCTTCTCACTATATAGACCGTGTATAAGCTTGAACGTTACCTTTTACGTTAATGTCCTAAGAGGGTTTGACATGATTTGATGCGCTCATTGATGACTCAAAACAAGTCGAAAATAACGTTGTGTGTCGCTGTGCTCACACAGTGCAAGTAGAAATCATTAGTGGTGCGCCGCTGCTGAATGAATGTAGGGGAAACACTGCAGTATGTAAAGGGCTATAGAGTCATGATATGAAAATGTAGCAATAGGACAAGGACAAGAAAGAAAATCCTGTGTGTGTGTGTGTGTGTGCTTTCAGTGTATTTGCTTTATTTTTATCTTCTGTCTGCATGTTTCTGTGTTTGTACATGTGACACCTGCGCACATGCAGATGCTCACTTATCAGTGTGTTATATGCACTTCTCTGTCTGAAAGCAACGCTGTAGTCAGCACGCACGCACGCACGCACACACACACACACACACACGCACACACACACACACACACACTCCAGTATGTGTGAACATGATGTTTCCTGTGTGTGTTCAGTTCATGATGTAAATGTCACAGCAGGTTAATATCTAACTCTACTTCCCTTTTCTCTGCTGCTTCAAAAGCAGCTTCTGAATCCACAACATTTACAAGCACGCAGGTTATTTCTTCTGCTTCTTCATTCATGTCACGTTCGTGTTTATGGCCGGATTCAACACTAATATAAGAAAAATAGGGTTGACCTGTTCACAGCATCATCAGCCAGTTACTTCCATAAAAAAGGTGCAAGTATATCAATCAGTGTTTTGGTTGGGGTTGTGTTTAAGCAGCTCATGTTGTAAATTAACCCTGATGGCAACAACATGCTCAAGAACCAGTAAATAAAGGGTTTTTATTGTTATTTTAGGGATTGAGTTACATAAATAATAGATAGAGATACACAATGCTCAGCTTCACTTAAAAAAAAAAAAACCCTCCCAACTGAGTGCTGAATCCTTGAAAAAAAAATAAAAATCCTCAATTACAGATTTCAAAACAGCAGAAGTTTCTTGGAGCATTACAGCAAAACAGTTTGACAGAACAATGTATTACTGAATGTAAAAATGATCATTGCATTCACCTTACTAACAAAAAGCACTCAATTGCAGATTGTGATTTGATTTGTGTTTGCATAATCTTCCTATTACAGTCTCTGGAACATCATCTTGAATGCTTTTTTTGTTTTTGAATAGTTATCTAAATAATCATCTTGATTCTGGAAAAAAAAAACTCCACTTTTTTCCCGCTAGATTTAATGCCTTGCTCTTACCAATTTTGTATAATTATTGTAATCTTGTTGCATGTAATGAGATAATAGTATTCCACATCTGTTTGTCACCGTCCTGAAAAACCAGACTGTTTATTTTTGTGCTACCTCAAATACTTTATTTTTTATGAGGCAGAAAGCTTGCATTTGCCAGTTAAATCAGTTTTCATCAACTATTAAGCAGCCTTAGAGCAAGGCATTACTTTGAGATGCAAATGGAGCAGGGATATTAATGCTAATGCCGACACACATTGGCACAATGAACTGAGCTGTCGGCAAGAAGGGCTTAATGACAAATTTAGTCGTTTTTGGCTTTGATAGCAAATGGGCTCGTAGTGACGGAGCAACATGAATCGCTTCTCTGCTTTTCTCTGGTTAGCAAAGAGTCAGCTGCATCTCTAAATACTCCCACATCCTGTAGCTAATTTTCAGCACATTTTATCCAAAGCTGGCCCAAAGAAAACAGAAGTGACCTGTGTGAGGTGCACATGTGAAGGAAAGCTGTGAGCATTTCCAATTTAAGTGTTAGACAACGTGTTTAGGCCAAAAATAACTGGAACTTTGTAAATTGGCTCACTCATTTCAAGTTTCCTTTGAGCAGCTTCCCATTGCTGTTATCCTTGTCGATAACACAAAGTAAAAGAAACCTCTGAGTGTTGACCCTGTTACTTTACTCGCGGTAGTTTTAATTGCTCCGTACAGGCTCAGGATTCTCTCAAATATTCATCTCTCCCAGCGGCGGCTTGTCTCCACCTCTGCTTTCAACACTTTCTCAAGTTCAACTTTCTGCCCACAGCATTACCAGAGCTGGACGAGCTGACGATGGAGTGCGTTCTGGTCGCACTGGAGAGCGTGTGCGAGGAGAAGATGCGTCAGGCCATTGAGACGGAGGAAGGCCTGGGCATCGAGTACGACGAGGACGTGGTGTGTGACGTTTGCCGCTCGCCAGAGGGGGAGGACGGCAACGAGATGGTCTTCTGTGACAAGTGCAACGTCTGCGTTCATCAGGTCAGGAATTTAGGGATTAAGCATTTTATCTCTTTTTTTTCGAGCATATATGTGTATGTGCATGTATTGTATCAGTTATCCTTTTGGCTCTTCTAAAAACTTTTTTACAGAATAAGAAAGTCAGTCTTGAAGGGGAAAAACTGCTAAAAGCTGAAAGCTTGAATGTGAAATGCAAAATCAAGGTTGTTCAAAGACAAGGTTTTGCCGTTTTCCTCAGAGCTTCTCTTGCATAATTTACTCTTATTTTTCTTCCTCTGGTTTATCATCGCTACAAAGAACAAAGCAATTTCACAAATGGTACCTTTGAAAACCTGAGGCTTCAGGGGGCTGCTGCTGTGTTTGTTACACAGGGACACAGTGTTAATTGTTCTGTCGGCCCCCTTGGCACCAACACACCTTCGGTGTCATCAGACTGCTTCCGCCTTCCTGCTGTTATGACACTGGATGGAAATAGTTACCTACAACTGCAGACTAAATCTCATGTTTGTCTGTCACCTAAAATTACACTCACGATGTCGGAAAAAGAACAGACTGCCGGTATATGATATGGAAGTGGTAATTTTCATGTATGCAATGAAATGACCAAAGATCTCATTCGTTTATAGCTCTTTAGTCCATCAAATACTGCTTTTTATTCAGCAAAAACGACGGCTGCATGCTGATGTGCTGACTATGCATAATCGCCTCAGACAAAAATCTGTCTTTTTAATGCACTATTTTACTCATTATTATTCAAAGTGAGGTAAAATACCTGTGGATTTTTTGCACTGTGAAAATATATTTTTGTGCATAAAAGATACATTTTTTGGACGAGTTTATCAGAACAGTGTTGTAGAGCACCACTCCACAGGGCACTGACAGTGTTTTCCCAGTTTTTTTAGTAGAAGAAGAAGTAACTGCCAAACATCGAGGTGTCATGGACACAGAATTTGAAAAGCAGTGAAACAAAAAAGTTTAAATAGCTCTAAGGGTTTATTCAGTGATATTATTGCTTCTGTTGAGTGAATGCATTCTTGACCAACTGCTGCGTCTTTAGTAAAGCGTCTATCTAACCTTCAGCAGGTTAAAAAAAGCCTCTGCTTACTGAAGTGTCTTGTTTGATCAATAAAACCTTTGATCAATAAAGTGCTTTAATTGCTTTTAATGAAGATTGAGTCTTTAATGTCTCAATTACTCTCCTCTTGTTAGTTTGTTTTGTACTTTTACACCATTTTATCTCCTCTATACCAGAGGATGTATTCTAGCTTATGTCCTACACAAATGTTGCAGCAGTGTGTCCGAACATTACGTTTGGGGATGCTCGGGGGGGTCTTTTGCCTTGGAATTTAATTTGAGCCTCACCTAAATGTGTGATAGTTTGATTTGACTCTTTAGAAATGCAATTTTATATATCTGACACAGAAGTTATAGTAATGGAGGGGAAAAAGGCGTTAAGAATGATTCACTCCCCACAGTAGAGGCACTCTCAGACAGTAAATCATATCTGACAATAAAATCGTTCTCCATTTCAGTCCCTGGGCACTGGATCTTATCAAATATAAGTCAACGTGCTATTATGTTGGCATGAAAAACTTTCAGGGCCCCAATGTGTTGGCGGAAGGGGAAATGGGTGGTGCGCCGATGATACAATAACCTGCTGTGTTTTTAAAACCATTTGGCATTTTGAAATGTATTGCCTCTGTTAATTAGTGTCATTTTGCTTGAACAATGATATGTGGAAGAATTGTTCAGGAGTGTTTTTGCATGTTTCTTGTGTGTGTTATTGGAGCAGCAGGGAGCTTAACCTTTAAAGAGCTGTAATGTTTTCCCATGTGTGAATTTGCAAACATTTATGTGACAGAAGATATAAGAAGCAGTAATGACTTTGTAAGTTTTGGGTTTAGATGCAGCAACCGCTGAAAGCATGCCGTTTCCAAACATGAACAGGATTGGGATTCTGACATGAAAACAAAACGCTGGGGTGGCCTTGTGGTGTAGCTGGTTAAAATCATGTCTGGGTTCAAATCCAGCCTGTTTTAAATTATCCTTCTCTCCAGTCACTTCTCCATTGAAGCAGGTTTTAATGTATTTGATAGATGTGCCACAGTAGCCAGCAGGGGCTGTTTTTGTGCTTGTGGAAAAATTCTAGCCTCCAAATTCTCATTATCCGTTTCACAATGTCCGTATGTATTCACTGTGTGTCTTCTGGCTTTAATTTCCTGTGAATGCATGACACAGAAGCTGACTAACAAATCTCAGACGCTGGAGTTTCATTGCAGTGATTTTATGATGACAACATACCTTTAACAAAGAAAGATGAAATAATAAAAATGGATAGAGTAACTATTGACAGTAATAGATGTGTTTCTGAGGCAGATTTCCAATTGCTGCAAGTTTATTTTCATAGAATATTAATCGAGTTAAGCACTGACTGTGTGTGGTCTCTTTATATGATGCTTTATTTGCCACAACAACATTCCATCCTCTTATTGGCTAAAGGTGTTAAAGGAATTGTTCGAGATTTGGGGAAATATGCTTATTCACTTTCTTGCAAGTTAGATTTATAAGAAGAGGAAGACTAATTTCATATCTGTCAACCAAATATGAAGTGGCAGCTAGCAGCTGCTTAGCTTAGCATAAACACTTAAACAACTAGCCTGGCTCTGTCCAAAGGTAACAAAATCGGCCTACCAGCACCCCTAAAGTAGTCAAAGGTGTAATATGTAACTTTCACAATCTAACTTTCTAAATCTCTAAAAACTTACTTCAGCATCAAAATGTACTTAAAGTATCAAAAATAAAAGTATTTGTTATGCAGAATGGCTCCACTTGACATACTCTTATGTGGTTTAGTTCAGAAACATTAATTAAGATACTGACGACATCCCAAATGTTTGCTGAAAAATCTGTTTTAATGAAGGTAACAGTCCATTGTATTTGGTCGCCTGTCAATTATGTCATATCCCCTCTGCGCATGTGTCAGTGTTGTCTGCCAGAAGCTGTCAGGAATTTACTTTTTATCCAAATCCAGAAATATTAGGTTGTTTTTATCTTTATATTTTAACTGGATAAGGAACTTTAGTCTTCGGATGTCTGGAATTTAAGTTGTCAGAGAAACAAGCTGAGCAAACGTTAGCTGAGGGAGCCTGCCAAACAGCATTGGAGAAACACTGATTTGTAATGTGAAACTGCTTTATTCAGTGTTTTTACTGGTTTTATTAACTGGGTCCATTTGTTTTGAGTGGAGGAGTTCTCTGCAGATAATTTAGCTCCCAGTGCCTTCTGAATGATGAAGCAATCCTAACTCCAAAAGACTGCAGGTGCAGGCTGCTGCTGCTGCTGGACCGTATTGAAACTCTTTTGTTATTATTTTAATTGAGAGACTCCAAGCTGCAGAAAATTACATATTGTGCATCAAACACAATAAATCTCTCAGGCTAAAATTTCAAACTACTACTTTACAAAAGATCAGTGTAACAAGTGATAACGTGTCTTTTTTCATTTTCACATCATTACCTCTCCTTACTTTATTTCTCTCTTTTTTGCAGGCATGTTATGGCATCCTGAAGGTGCCGCAGGGGAACTGGCTGTGTCGGACCTGCGCTCTTGGTGTCCAACCCAAATGTCTGCTCTGCCCCAAGAGAGGGGGGGCCCTCAAGCCCACTCGCAGTGGAACCAAGTGGGTCCACGTCAGCTGTGCCTTATGGATTCCTGAGGTGAGACCCAAGTGGAGGAACAGGGGTCAAAATGGATAAATGGTTCGAATATAGTATAGTGGAGATAAAAGTCCCAGTCTTCTTTTTTTGTCATGCCTATATTTTTTCTACCTTTCCAAAACCTGTTGCAGGAATTGCAATCCAAGATAGGTTACATTGTGTTTATGATCTCAGTCACACACACCACACTCAGGAACCGAGACGTCTTGCGGCTGCACTTAATGCCACTATTGATGCAGAAATTGGTATCCATGCCAACTCTTTTACCTATGAGTGTTGAATATTTGTGCAAAGTGGCTCTTTAACGTGAGTGTTTTTTGTTTTTGTTTTTTTAACATTTGCACAAGAGTATACAGCTGCAGTCATTGCCAAAATTAGTCTAAAACTCCATCCATCCTACATTAGCTCAGTGGAGTCAGCAGCTACGTTAACATGAAGAGGCAAACCACTGTAAGTTTGTTTAAACAGGTATGTTGCTCTTGGGTGAAACATCTACACCATAAAAGAAGGGGACAGAAAACCATCTGAAAGACTGTATGGTGTTTGACATGCGTTGGTGATACAGTGCTTATTTTGACTTCTGCACTAATGTTTGGACTGAACTTCCCCTTAGTTTTTCCTCATCTTCATCCCAAACAGCATCCACACTCTGACAATGCTTACCACTGCTGCACACTCTTTAATCTTCATACGACCTGCATTCATTTCAAAATGCTTCTTGTGGACATCCATTTTTGGAGGAGAGAACTCCTGCTGTCTCATGCATTGTCTACAGTGTGTTTAGTCGTAGTTTGGAGACTTGACAGACTTCAGTCACAATGTGTGACCCCCTGTCACATGCCGTGTTTACATCAACGAATTTCTATGCACATTTTGAAAAGATTTGCATGAGAAAAACTTAATGTAAACCAAAATTTGAAAAAACTGCACATAAACATTTTAACCCTCGCTTGAGGTGTTTTTTGTCTTTTTCGAAAAAAACTTAATGTGCTAAATGGGAGATAGGAACGCCTTTTACGATTAAAGTCTGACAAAGCGAACATTTAACTCATGACTGATCAGCTGTTTCCGTTCTGCTGGTCAGGACGAGCTGACATGAAAGAAAAATTACAAGTTGCCCAATCAAATCTAATACCTGAAGACATATTTTCTCTCCTGGGTGGCCAAAGTTGTCCAATTAACAACCTATTAATTATAATTTTTTTCTCTTTTGGTGCAATCTCCTCTTCTCCTGTTTTCTCTCTCAAGCACACTTCTTCTTCTACTGTTTACTGACGGATTAGTCTACAGCTATACATCACACTGCTATCTGACTAAAGTAGTTGATGGAAATGTCCCTAATTCGCATTTTCTTTAATGCTGCATTTCAAAATTTGATTAGACTCTAAAGGAAACACAGCTACAGATCACTCAATCAATATGCAAACCACAACAACTTCATGATACCCCACTATAAGACAGGCAGGCTGGCCACTTTGAAAGTCATATACTGCCAGGGATTTTGGTCCAAACATTCATGAAACAATTAAATACCCATATGTGTGAAATCATTTTACTTTTATCCAGGAATCAGAAGAAAACATGGCAGTCCAACTTCATTCATTCATTCATTCATTCATTCATTCATTCATTCATTCATTCATTCATTCATGCATTCATGCATTCATTCATTCTCCTTAATCTGAGGAGGGGCGGGGTAAACAGACTATCACAGGGCAGAAGCATAGATACAATCAACCATTTACGCTCTCATTCACTTCTATGGACAATTTAGAGTCACTAATTAAACCTAAGACCGTAGTGTTATTTCCGCGCCACATAAAAATCTGATTCCACTAATGGTGGTTGTGTGGCCGTTAAAGTAAAGTGAATTGCACCAGTCGATGGCTGTCTCTGAAACTTAAGGTACACAGGATAATAAGGTACTATGGCATCCAAAGAAAATCACTGCAAATAAGATTTACAGTTCCTATGTGAGCTTTAAGCTGCCATTCTTTACCTTGAGGTGTGATTTAAAAATATATGGCAATAACAAATCGGAAAGCTCTCGAATCTTTTAAGTCTATCTTAATGCATCTCACACATGCTATATGTGCGTTAAAAGAGTAGTGGGTCGCTGTTCTCATCCTTTGCTTATATAATATTTTTTGTCACTGCAATAAACCTATACCAGAAATTATCTGTCAACTCCACTTTAACAAGGAAACACCCATGAAACATAAAGATCATAATATTTTTAAAATCTTTATTGCTGTTGTTAACAGCTGTCAGAGGAAGGAAAAATTACAGTGACCCATAAATCTTTTGATGTAAATATGGCATGTAAATGTGAAACAACAGTTTTGACGGTAAATGTAGCCTAGATTTTCTGAAACACTCCCACCTGGCACCAGGTTTTTTGTATTTACAGAAAATGCTTTATATACTTCATGTTGCTTTGTCAGTCAAAACCTCACTGTGATAATTTTGCAGATAATGTAAATTCATTCACGACAGACCTGTTTGTCAAGCGTGACGCCAAGCAGCGGCTCATTTCCACTTGATGTGTCTTGATGATCCCTTTTTGGAAACGTTTCATCCGAAAGCCCCAAATGGACACAAAACAGCAGCTTATTTCAGAGGTTCAGGGACGGATGTTGTTCATGCCTTGCACACACCTTTAAACTGTTAAGACAGTCAGTTTAGTGTGTTCAGCCTATTCAGGAACACACTCCACCAGCAGATTTCTCAGTAATAGAGTGACTTTTGGCAGCTCAAACCTTTTACTTCTAATTGCCTTCTGTCACCCTTGATTGGGCTAATTGTTTTCGTTGCTCCGTTCGCTTTTGTTTTCTCTTCCTACCGTGGAGGGGGAAAAAAAAGATAATTTGCATGTCTGTGCTGTATGTGTGTTTGCGCGTGTGTCCTTGCATAGACTTTTGCATGTGCTTGCATGAGCTAAAGGGGCGTTAATAGCAGATGTCTACACAAATAAACACACACAAACACAACACACACATCACAACACTGGCTAGAAGATTTTTACTGAATATGATAGCAGTGGAAATTTCCAGAAAAGAAGCTCTGTGTGTGAGAGTGCCATTCATAGAGAGTGTTGGATTGGATGCATGTTTGTGTTTGTGTGTGTGTGTGTGTGTGTGTGTGTGTGTGTGTGTGTGTGTGTGTTTGTGTGCACGAACACACCACCCAGCCTTCAAACGATACAGCCCCCCTGCAGTGCTGTGTGTATAGATGCCGCCTGCCCTCTGCCTTCAACCCCTAGAGAGAGGTCCCTCTTTAAACGGCTTTCCACACACACACACACACACACACACACACACACACACACACACACACACACACACACACACACACACACACATACATACACACACGCACAAAGATGTACAGCCCCTCTTTCAAAATGCCTTTTCGTTTAACTGTATGATTTCCACCCATTTCCACTGAAGTGATTTCAAATTTTGTCAGTTTTTCCATCTACCAGATTTGAAATGTGAAGTAATTGCATGTTAATGGCCTGCATGTGCTTACACACACACACACACACACACACACACACACACACACACACACGCATGCACGCTGAAAACTACAGCCAAACTTTTTTAGTATTGACAAATACTAGGATTGTGGAAGGATTGTCTGCCACCTCTCTGAGCTTGTGTGTGTGTGTGTGTTATATGTGTGGACATCAGGGTTGAGAACAAGCCAATCAATTAACTGCAGCATTCAAAAAGTGGAAATCCTTTTGCCATCGACCCTTTTACACATCATCTGTATAACAGAAGCGAACATTGACGGTGACAGCTGCGGCATCATTGTCTGGATTGCACTTTCTATCGACATCCTCAATGGAGTGAAAATTGACCCCTACTCCGATCGAGTGTGCTGTACAAAAGACATCAATAATAACAGAAAGAGCGGAGGCCGTGTGCTTGTTCTGTGGATGAGCGGGCTAGAAAAAGGAAAAAAAAAATTCAGAAGTGGACTTAGAGAGGGAGGGGCCCGACCTGCGGAAATCAGTCGTCAGCTTGTTAATGCAAGCGTGAAGGACATGGAAAGAAGGCAAGGCCACAAATATGAGAATAAGTGAATGTGAAAGAGGTGGAATGGTCTTTGGAAAGAAACAGGCAGCAGAGGAAGGAAGGAAGAAATGGCACTTTGGTGATGAGTGCTCTCCACTTTATTCTGCATGGCTGGTTGGCACAGGTCAATGACTTTTTGGTTGTATTTGGTGGAGAAGGGTTTGGGGCCAAAGCTGTTCTGAATAGGCCGCTCAGAGAGACTGAGTCATACTGGGCTTCACAATCATGTTTTTCTAAGGAGCACAGGTGTCCCTGCTCTGGGTCCAAGGACACACTCTAGAAAGTGTTATTCAAGCTACAATAAACTGATTATTATCATTTTGTGGAAACTGTGATCATATTATCAAGTAAAGAACGTAGTTAATCCAGATATGTCTTGCTATATAAAAAAATGGGTGAAGCGCGACCTAAAACTGGTACTATTTGATGTGTCTGTCTTAATGAAATAACTGAGTTACGATTGCTTGATCTGCAAAATGGTAAAAAATGTCCAGAAAAAAATAAAAAATCCTCACATTTGAGAAGCTGTAACCAGAATATGTTCTGCACTTTGCTTAATTATTGAGGCGAATGGGGCGTTCCACAGAGGCATTGTCCTTGTAAGTGGGCGGCCCGGGTTCGAATCCGACTCGGAGCCCTTTCCTGCATGTCTTCCCCTCTGTCTCCCCCTTCACTCTGTCCTATCAATAAAGCCCAAAAATGGCCAAAAAAATATCTCAAAAAAAAAATTATTGAGGCGAATAATTAATAATCAGAAGAAATTTTCTGTCAACGGACTTATCAGTTAATCAACTAATCATTTAAGCACTCAAAATCAACTGATGAAAGTGCCATGAAGTGATAAACAAATACGATTATTCTCCACACAGTGTTGATTGTTTATCCTAATCCTTGCTTTGTATCTAATATAACTATTTCTACCTGTTCCCTGTAGGTGAGTATAGGCTGTCCAGAGAAGATGGAGCCCATTACCAAGGTGTCCCACATCCCCGCCAGCCGCTGGGCTCTGTCCTGCAGCCTGTGTCGAGAACACACAGGAACCTGCATACAGGTACGTCACATAAAAAGTTATCACTGCATCTGCTGTACCTTTATGATATTTTGAAATTACCTCAGTGTCTTTATATTAAAGAAAACATGACAAAAACCCAAACATCTAGTCAAGTTCTGTTTCTGGAACTTGACTCAAAACTCTGGCTGACAAATTCAACCAAAAATAACGTTTGAATATCCCTTTTTAAAACAAACATAGGTTCAAACGAGGGATTCACTGATCTGATACTGATTGTCTGATATCAGAAGAAATCCGATCCAATCCATATGCTTTAACTATTACGTAGATGCTTCACTAAACTTTGGGTGACCTGCCATCAAGAGAGGTGAGCAGGTAATGTTATTTTGAGGTATTGTTGTCACTAATGTATTTCTTCCTTTAGGGAAGTAGTTGTTTCACAGTTTGAGCATGATGTTTTTGGAGGGCCAGGTTTAGCAAAGTGAATTCTGATTTTTTTTTTTTGTAACAGCTTAGTTGTTTAATGGAAAAAGACAGCGTCCCATTGGCATTATTATCAGCAGATACTTATGGCTGCCGTATTGGTTTCAGACCTGAAAAAATGCTATCCTGCCATCCCTAGTTCAAACTATTGAAATATCAATTTTTGCGGTTCAACAAATAATAGAGATATAACTACTTGTAGAGTTTATACATCTTGTAGGGATAGATGAAAAACAACTTTGTTCAGCAAGAAAGCATGGTATTAGCAAGTTAGCTTTCTAGCCAGCCGGAACTCCCATCCACTATCTTCCAGGTGAAGCAGTCTTTGCCACTAAGTCATACTCATTTTATATGTGGTCTGATGAACAATAAGCTCATCAGCTCAGCCAGTGGAAAACAGCCGTGGCAGTGCCTCCATTCATTTTCATATTTGAATTTCTTATCATTTGAATTTGGAATATACATTGACAGCCCTAACACCTCTAAAATAACCAGGGGGCGGCAACCTTTACTAACAAAAGAGTCTAAATTAGCCTACCAACATTACTAATAAGTTATAATGAGCATTTATTAATATGATTTTGTCAGAATGCAGCGAGGAGTCAAGTGCAAAAGAGAGGCTGGACACCAAAGAAATATCTCAGGAGATTTGGAATCGAAAGCTAGTCTAGCTGGAGAAACTAAAAACTAGACTTGAAGTTGGCAAAATGTAGATGTTAAGGTGCTGGGCTGTAGATGTTTTAACACCGTTCATAGGGATTGTCACAGCCACAGGGAGCCACTGCAGATGGCCTAAAGAGCCACATGTGGCTCCGGAGCCACAGGTTGCCTACCCCTGGTATGAATCTTGATATCGTCACATTTTTCTTTTTTCTTTTGGAAGGAATGGAATAATCACAGTATCTATTTCTGCACTCTCCCTGTCATGTACATTGGGCATGATATTGTCATGTTGGAATTTTGCTCCAATAGCGGCCATCCACTATTAGGAGCTGGACAGCTGCACTTTTATTGTCATTCCTCCTCTTCATGTCATCCCTTCCCATCTTCTTCATATTCTTACTAATCTAATCTTCATGCCATGTGCCTGCACACTCATCTGGAGGTGGCACTGGAATGAAAGCAAGCTTAAAGAGAATCGGTGAAAGTTTTAACTGTGTGTGAAATTCACACCCACACAAGACGGTATACATGATCACAGCAAATCTCTTGCAGGATTGTTTTTTTAAAGTATAAAGTCAGCACACACACACACTCACATAAAATGTCTCTCTACAACACAGATCATCATAGTTCTTAGCCTCCCGCTGGGTGAGGGTGGATCTGTTTGAACCTGGCACCTCTTTAACATGCTGCTGAGTACGCAAACAAAACCCCCGCTGACACACTAACACTAACCCACTTTACAGCTATTAGCTTGCGGACCATTCGGCTTTAAAAGTGCCCTCAAGGTGAACTGGATTCTGCTCGCTCTGTATGCGTGTGTGCTGGATGTATATGGTGGTGTGTACCTACAAATGTGTCCAGATGCTTGTTTGTGCAGCGGTGAGGGTGTTTGCCGTCACAGTATTGATGCTTTAGATTAACAGCAAGTCCTTGAGCCAGAACTGCCCGTAGGGAGACAGTCTTTCTCTCCTGTTTCCATGGCTGGAGGCAGGAGGCTTAACAAACACGCTCACCGATCAACTGCCGCCTCAAACACAATGTAGCGATGCAGCGCTACACGGAACAATGAGCAGTAGGAGTCCTGTGGAGGCTCTTTATGTAGGGAAGAGTATGAAATCGCAAATCAGTTTTCACAGAATAATAGTAATATGTTGTCAGTCTTGTTTTTTTTTCTTCATATTTTCTTGAATTTTTAATGCACGGTAAGTCAAACACAAACCAAAGCTAAAACTGATTTGCGAATGTGGTGGTAACATGCTTTCGTTCGTCTAATTACACCTTGCTGTGTCCCTTTTCATGTGCTGACAGCTCCTACCCTAATGATAGTCAGGTGTCTCTGACTATCTCTGACCTAAATAGTTTGTATTTAACAGCTTGCTGTACTAATTGGCAAGTTCTCCAAGTGCAATGAGACTTCTAATCAGTGCTTTATTAAAAAGGAAACTGCACTGGAAAGGTCAACCAGTCAAGCCTGGACTGTATTTATTAAAGCTCATAGAGACTCAGTGATAGGAAGACACACTCAGCTAATTAAAGGAGTGATTTTTGCTTCATGGTTAACTTTAGAGGAGCAGATTTAAAATACCTGTACAATAACAATACTGTGGCTAAAACTGTTCATGCAGAACTTAATTAAGGTTTGATGGAGATCCCAAAGTTTCCAAAGACACCAAATAAGTTGTGGGGTAATATGTTCTAGATTAAACACCAGACGTTTGTAGTAACGTTACGTTTGTAGACGTTTGTAGTATAGTATTTAATGGTGCAGAGTTTTTGGGTTGAAATATTTCTCAAGTTCACATATTATAAAGCTTCAGTGAAAAGCTGCTTCAAGATGACATGATGTAAATATGACTTATTCTTGTAAAAAGAGATAGAATAAATGAGTTCAGTCTTTACATTGCAGACTTTTGATTGTACTGTAGGGCACCACATGAAAGGCTTAAATTCAGACAAATCAATGTCTGAGAGGAGAAAAAGTGTTTTCAAATGAAAAAGAGATGGTCCACGTAAGCTGAGATTCCCCACTGGGCATGAAATGTTTGTAGATTTGAGGAAAATCAAAGGTTTTGAAAATAAATAAATAAAATATAGCCGAACAAATCATCCGTATTCCTCAGGTGCCAGGCTCGCTCTCCATCCAAGGATCAAAACTATATGATATTGGCACTGTTATACTGTAGCTGCGCTGTCAAGTCTTAAAATCAATGATTTCATCAGGATTACTTCACTTCACAGCGTTGCTTATGAGAAGGCAGGCCTAGATGCTGGATGTCTCACTCAAACATGCCAGTTTGGTTTCTGCCAAAGAAGATATTTGGAGTAAAAATGTTTAATTCTTAGAAATTGCTGCTGTCCTCCTAAGCCCGTGTCCACTGGCCACCTCTTAATTATCTAGAATTGCTGAACAGGTGTATGTGGGAGGTAAGGTCTTTGGTGTTGTGTTTGTTTGGAGACAAATTAAAACTGTGAGGACTGGAGCTCTTTTGTGCTTAACATCAAAGATAATTTTAAAAAATGATAAAATTATTAACATAATAATGTAAGTTAGCAGTGTAGGTGAGTTGGAAAGCTAATAAAAGTCAAGAATGTGAATGGTGCGTCATCAAGGGTTCCTGCCCCATCTCATTCATCAAACCTGGAAGAATTTCACTGATGGCTCATTTCCACTGCACGGTTCCACTCAACTCGAATCACACTTTTGCTACCAGGTCCTTTTCTCTCTCTTTTTGTTCTTCAGATAGTTCCCCCTTAGTGCAGGCGGGATTCTCATCAGCTGATCACAGTAGTGCCCCACGAGAAACTGCAGTGACATCATCTTCAGTGCAACACTTGCTGAATCCTTTCATCAGCAACCAAACAGAAGAACGTCTGCACCTCATTAATTGTCCAGCGCAGTGTACGGTGTGGTGCTGCCATTGATGGGGGCTTGGTTATTTAAAATTCATGGTTTTGTGCAGGATGCCCTCTGATAGGGATTATTCTCTCTGTGTTTTAACTCCACCTTCTAGTATTGGCTCAATTTGCTCGGAACTTTGACTGAGGTGGTGCAAAAAAAGTACTCGATACCAGGTAGTTTCCATAATTTCGAAAAACCAAAAAAAGGTAACCTGAATTTAGAAAAGGGGCTACATGGTGGTGTAGTGGTGAGCACTCTCACCTCACAGCAAGAGGCTCGCCGGTTTGACTCCGGCTTGCGGCTCTTCTGTGTGGAGTTTGCATGTTCCCCCCGTGTCAGCGTGGGTTCTCTCTGGGTACTCCATCCTCCTCCCACAGTCCAAAAACATGCACTCAGGTTTAATTGGTGACTAAATTGCCCATAGGAGTGAATGAGAGCGTGATTGTCTGTCTCTTTGTGTCTGACCTGTGATAGTCTGGCGACCTGTCCACGGTGTACCCCGCCTCTCGCCCAATGTCAGCTGGGATCAGCTCCCGGCCCCCGCGACCCGATTGCGAATAAGCAGTTAAGGATGATTGATGAATGAACTTAGAAGAGCCATGCTATACCATGCAGTTGAAATGTAGCATTAGAAATCCTCTAAAGCACCACAGAGTTTGACTTGTTCCGAGTTACAGCGAATCAGTAGGCATAGCTTAATTTTATTTGTTTGAAATATTCTTGTAGCAATAAACATGTTAAATATATATACAAATATATGGACATATGAAAAATGATGAAAGGTGTAGCAGATACAACCTCCCAGGTTTTTCTCATGGAGCAAATGATTGGATCATAATATGTTTATTGTCACCCTTTGCAAAGGGTTGAGTATAACAAACATGTTATCCACAAACCTGAAAGTACTCACTCAGTTCTGGATGTGGAAAAATATGTTATTGATGAATCCCTGCCTGCCAGAACTGAGCAGGTGCACGGGAAAAGGCCAGAGGAGTATTTTTTGCAATGACTCGGCCCGAACCAAACAACACATCTATCCGGCTCCACGCTGTGTTCAACCTTTCGCCTTTTGACACCAAATAAGTGAGAGCAGCTGCAGCGGGCTCACTCTGACATTTGGGGAAGTCGGCAATAAAACGGGTCTATAGTGTAGACTCTAACTCCATTATTTAACAAGATGATGTATCAATCGTGATGCTATGTGACTGTTGGATCATGCCTTCTGTTCCTCCATCACTTGCTTTGTTTACCCAGGGATTAAGTGGATTGAAGAAAGTTTTACTTATTCATGTGTATTTTAAAGAGTTAAAAACATCAGAAGACTAAACATCACAGTTTCCATAAGATTCGATAGCTGAATAAAGATTGGTAGCCTAGTCGTTTTTGGCCGTAAAGTCAGTGAAACAGAAGTTGGAGTGTCTCTAGCTCCAGTTATGTAATGTTTGCAAAATGGAACAGAATGTGTGGACAGGATTTAGTTATAGGAGGGATTCAAATGAAATCCCTCTCATGTCATTGGATCACTTAGTGTGGATAGCTTAGAAAATACAGCACCATATGGAGCTGCAGAAGACTGTTTGCCCTGACATGCACCTGCCTCACATGTGCTGTTAGATCATAGGAGGAGGATTAAGGTGAAATTACTAAATCCCACATCAACCACGTTCTTTGGAAATGTGAACAAAGTCTTTGCCAATGACAATCCAAACACAGACCTACCAATATATTAGTTTCTTACATAAGCTAATTGGTCAAGTGCAGTTTTTTTTAATGATAGGCGGGGTTATGACCTCAAATCAATATCACAATTTACTGAACAAACAACGTGTGATTACACGTGACTCCATCCTGTCTAATCCACAACATGGAAAATTATTGAAATAGTCATCATGGGCAAGATTACGTGGTTTAGAGGTTCTGAATGTCCATTTTCGATAATTTTTTCGAATAATTGCCCAGCCCTACTAGCATCCCAAATCCTCCCAAAAAATAGATAAGCTAAGATGCAAATTTGAGTTTGAATTTCTTTCTTTTTTTTAAGAAAACATGCCTTTTAAACCTGCTGGCATATTGTGGGGTTCCAAGGGTTAAAGCATCATAGGTAACAGTTCAGTGGGTTTTAATATTACCAAGCACCTGCTGTAGATTTTGCTTTTAATATGTAGTTTTTGTCACTCGGAAAGCAGTTGAGCTGGGGAAGGGAGGCACAGAGAGTGAAAGGTTTATGTAAAAATGTTAGACAGAAGTTGTTTTCCAGACGTTGGAGTCAGTAGGATCAGTCAGGTTTTTGTCACCACGCTCATAAACAACCCAGTGAAGAGAGTCACCATCCTGCTGAATGCTGAATGCTGAACCTGCACACACACTTTCCCACACACACATTGACAAATGTGCATATACATGCACTGAGTGGCAACAACACACAGCCACAAGGGCTCACACACACAAAATCACACCATGCCTGGAGGGACTCAGTGGGAGGCCGCCTCTTAGTATGACCTGTAATGGATAGCACTGAGAAACACACACACAAACACACACACACACACACACACACACACACATCCCAAGTTACCGAAATGTCAGCAGAAATGGGGGAACCGTGTTTGTTGTGACTTGGCTTGTCTTTCTGCTTTGCTGCACTTGTATTGGAACCTTGATAACACAAGAAATGGACCGAAAATGACACTTTAAAACAAATAGCTGTGACAAAGTGTCTGAGAAATTGAAGAAAAAATTGTGTGTGTGTGTGTGTGTGTGTGTGTGTGTGTGTGTGTGTGTGTGTGTGTGTGTGTGTGTGTGTGTGTGTGTGTGTGTGTGTGTGTGTGTGTGTGTGTGTGTGTGTGTGTGTGTGTGTGTGTGTGTGTGTGTGTGTGTGTGTGTGTGTGTGTGTGTGTGTGTGTGTGTGTGTGTGTGTGTGTGTGTGTGTGTGTGTGTTTACATCCAAGTGTGTTTCTGAGAAAGACAGTAAGAGTGAAGACGCTCCAAGATAATAAAAAAAAACAGTTTTTCCATCAAGAATTTCAATCTGCTTCTTTTTTAATGAACCCACAGACATAATTAACACTCAAATGAGATTTCTTCTTCCCTGTTCCACCTTCCATTCATATTATTTCCTCTCCTCAACATACTACATCTCTTGTTTGGTTCCCTACACTCTTTCCTGTTTCCTTATCATCTCCCCTATACCACCTTTGATTGACTCTCTCTTCACCCTTAACTGTATTCCCTCTCTTTCTTCCCCTCCCAGTGCTCTATGCCCTCCTGTATCGTGGCCTTCCATGTGACATGCGCCTTCGACCACGGACTGGAGATGAGGACCATCCTGGCAGAGAACGACGAGGTGCGATTCAAGTCCTTCTGCCTGGAGCACAGCTGCAGCGCCAGCAACAATAACACAACCACCACCAACTTCTCCAGTTTGACCAGTGTGAGCAATGGCAACCACACAAGCAATGGAGCACACGCCGCAGCCAGACCTGACTGGGCCATCACCAATGTCAGCTCTGAGCTCCGGCCTGAGCATCAGCACCAGCCAAACAGCATCAGCGACCAGGAGCAGAGGTCTGTATTGTACCCAATTTCGGTGTCGGCGTCAGAGCGAGCTGAGCGGGAGCAGCTGGAGAGAGAGAAGGTGAGCCAGAGGAAACAGAAACTCCAGGAGCTGGAAGATGAGTTTTACCAACTGGTGGACCCCAGGGAAGTGGCCGAAAACCTGGCACTGCCCGTCCCCCAGGTACGTTAAGACATGGAACCAAGCTGCAACCTCTGGGTCTGAAAAGTAAAGCTAATGTGAAAGTGCCTTAAATCTGCATTCCTTCTAATTACCTGTAGGGGGTTTCTTCACTGGTTGCAAGTTAACCCTCCTGTTATGTTGCGGGTCAAATTGACCCATTTCAAAGTTTGATCATTCTAAGAAAAATAGTTAAAAGTATTTTTTCAGAAAAAGATAAAAATTAAAAATGTAAAATAAAAAAAATAAAAAAATCAATGTAAGGTAAAACCATTGTATTTTATATGTGGGTCTTTCCAATGTACATTAAAAAGATGTTTTATCATGATTTTTTAAAATGAAAAACGAGTGAATATTCCTCATTGAGGCGCTTATATTGCCTGTTAAGCATCTTTGAGTGTTTAGAAAAGTGCTATATAAATTAAATGTATTATTATTATTATTATTATTATTATTATTATTATTAATTAACCATGATCTGTGAGAGGTAAGGAACACCATTGCACCAAATATGGATTGAAATGGTTAGTAAAGGAGTTGTTGATGAAATATACAATGTTTATTGGGATCTTTTAGTTGCTGACTAATTTTGCTGGATAATTAAACATGCCCCGGGTCAAATTGACCCATGAACATTATGGTTGTTCCTGAGAAATGAACTTAACAGGAGGGTTAAGTCATGTATATTGTATAGAAGTCTATGAGAAAATGACCCTACTTCGAACTTGACTTATTGCCTCAGTAAACATTTTTCTAATGATTTTATGGTCTCAATCGCTAGTCTCAAGTATTCATCAATACAACATGATGTTGAATTTGTAAATTATGGCCCCATTTAGAGTTAAATAGACGATAAAGCAGGGTATGCTTTAGGGTTTGGCTACTTTGTGATAGTAGTCCACAAACCAAAGTGTGACTTCACAGTGGCTGCATCCAAGTCTTTTATACAGTCTATACATGGAACTAAAATGGCATGATTTGTCATATTAAATGATCAAGAAATTAGATCATACACCAGTCCATCACTGTAATAGATACACCTCCGTGTTCACCAAAAATATCCTACTCCTGCAGACAGTGAGTCAGGTATAAATAAGCATAAGTATAAAGCTCACAGACAGGGTCGACACATGGCTCGCTGATGAGACGTGTCACAATATGAAACACTTGTTCATGCTAACAAGAAACAAGTATGTACTTGACAGAGATGTAGATGGAAAGTGGCTTTTTGGTCCACTTAGAATAAGAACCTGGAGCCTCTTGCGACTGGCTGGAGAACATCGCCTGGTCTCACAAAACAATAAATCTATGGAGCTCTTAACAAACTTTCCATCCATGTTGACTTAAACATATAAAACAATGAAAGATAAAAAACAGTATGCCCACATAACATTTTCCTGATCTTTACCCAGTATTTCAAATACAAAGTTAATTATATATTAGTTAAGATGAAGAGTTTGCCTTGCACAATTAATTAAATGTAATCAGATGTGGTATTGATGAGGTGCAATTAGAGTGGCGGCTCTAGTGCATCAAATAAAGTGGTCCCTATTCACAGGTAAGCTGTCTGATAAATCACAGGCTTTTGTTTAAAACGCGCAGTGATTAACTGGCGTTTGCTGTCCAAAATTGGTTGTGGCTGCAGGCAAGAGCTTTTCTCACTATAAAGGAAGGCTACTGTAAAGAAAACAGGGATGAAAACTCTGCATCATGCTTTAATGGAATCACTGTTTGTTTTTTTATTTAAACATTTAGAGCAGTTTTACTTACAATTTCTATCAGTTGAAATTTTTGAGTGTAACAGATGTATTTTAGTTCTATAAATTAATTTGTCTTTTCTGTTTCTTGAATTGATTAGTCAACCTCTTGGCTTCGATGGACAGATTGTATTAAAGAAAGGGAATACTTTGTTTCTTCTTCCAGGTGGACTTCTTATATCAGTTCTGGAAGGTGAAGAGGAAGGCCAACTTTAATCGACCTCTTGTGACCTTAAAGAGGGACGAGGTGGACAACCTTGCCCAGCAGGAGCAGGACGTCCTCTACAGACGCCTCAAACTCTTCACACACCTCCGACAAGACCTGGAGAGGGTGAGTCCAAGTGTGTGTGTCTGTGTTTGTGTTTAGTATGAAGCCAGTTGAAGTTTGTTTTGTTGCTCTGCATAGTGCATTATTCAGACGGGGGGTCATTATTCATATTGTGAGTGCATATATGTGTGTGTTTTCACACACTCAGTGCTTCATCCAGCCAGTGTTGCTAATGTTTAAGAGGTAATTTACATTTTTCAAAATGTTAATTAAAAAGATCATTGACAGTATCATATAAAGTTGATTTTTGCTTTCATGAATATTAATGTTAAATGAATGAATAGCCTGAAGGATAAAGGCATAATGAAATGGCTGAATGATATAATGAGTGGATGAATGATAGCCCAGTGTTGAATTTAAGTGAAAATCTACCCACCGCACAGAATTCATTCGTTTTTTTCTGTGATTTGCGTTCACTGTGACAGTGTATTAGCCGGCACAGACCTGTTTTCTTGAAGAAATCATGGAACAAAGACTGACTCTGCACAGAAACAGTGTATGTATGTCTCTTGGGATGTTACATGTTAAGTAGTGTGGAAGGTGTGGAAGACCCAAGGTTCTCACAAGCCCCTAGGTGAGCACCATTGTGTTGATTTATACAGAGAAATATATGGGATGCTACCAAGAGACTCCATACTTCTGCAGACTGCAACACTGTCCTCAGTAGCAGTAGCCTACCTGTACTAAATTCAAGGGTGTTTCTGCATTGAATGTCTGTTTAAGGCATGGACTGTTTGTGATGTATATATACTAAGGATGCCGCTCACTAAGTCCCTTTGGTTATAGTTTGATTTTGTGTGGGTGAGCAAGGTAAGAGAACACCTCGGGCCATAGAGCAATGAAATGTGCTATTTATGTTATGTAGTTGTACCCTCAGGGCCTTTAGACATGTGTCTTGGAGAATAGCTTTTCTCTGGTCACCACCTGTTCTCCCCACCACCTGAGTTCAGGTGGCCAGGGGGGTTCTGTCAGACGGTACTGATAAACCCAAATGTGCAGCTACAGTAAAACAGGGACATCCGGCTGAGGCTCCTTTCTTTGAGGTCTTCAAACCTCCAGAATAATTATACCTGCATCTGTGTGAAGGTTATTGGATGAAGTTTGAATCCATCCTTGTAGAGTGGCTGCTCAGTCTTGTGGTGGCAACCGGAGAACCGCCTGATGGAGCTAAAGGAAGCTGTTAATGCTTGGTTAGTTCTGACTACCCTGGGCATAGTAGAAAGGCATTGGCAGGCCAGAAGGATAGCAGCTTCTGTGGTTGTTTAAATAAACAAGGGAGGCCATAGAGAAGACATGAACCTCTGTGGAAAAGGCAGGGTCAGAGAGTTGCCCATTTCTCCACAAAGAGTGGTTTGAGATTCACCCCAAAATGCCCTGGATATTGGTTTGGCTGTCTTGGGTGACACACTTATTTCAGTCTTCATACAACCCTGATTTCATCAAGACAACTTCTTAACTCTTGTGGAATTGGGCTTCTCCTAGCCGCTGTCACTGGGACTGAGGTTTTAAGTGTAGCACTTCCTTTCTGTAGGGTTACCCACATTTACATTGGAACCTCTAGCCACTGGGGGTTTACTAGTGTGGTATGCATTCGAAACATAAGTCGCATTGCGCTTATCGCATTGATGAACAATGATGAACAATTTAAGGATAACAGAGAAAAGATAGAGCTTTATTCCAACCTGAACTTGGTTACTGGACCTGTGATCAGGGATAAATTTTAATCGTAATCACCAGTGTCAAATAGTTAATAAATACTAACGAGTTCAGTCTAAACCTGACCTGTAGTTGTACAGTTTTGAGGTCAGTCAGTCAGAATGGTGAAGTATTCCCCCACTGCCTTCAGTATCATAGCTTACACTTGGCAGCTGAATGCTAACCACTATGTAAATTTCCTTGCTTGGTTTCTCGGATTGGTTGCGCCCATGCCCATAACCTCACTCCAGGCTCATGTTCGCAGGGCTCTGACAGTTGATTGGCATTCACTGCAGCGGTGCTCTCAAAACCTCTGTCTGACCCTGCAATCTACCCTACAGAATGTGAATGACAGCGGGCCGGCCACAGCCAATCCACTGCAACCCAAGTTTTGGGGGATACAGTTAAGTCTGGCATGCCAAGGACAGGCAGCCAGGCTGCTATGTTTGTTCTTATGTTTAGACCAATGTTTTATATCATTACCACAATCTAAAAGACAACCTTTGGTATTTGCTTATTTTCTGATACTGAATCTACCAAAAAGGATCCGTGTTTAAAAAGTTTCCCCCACAAATCCTTATAACAACCAGTTTTAATGTATTTTCCTTCAGCAGACTGTAAGATGAACCAAATCATATTGTGTCCTTAATACTTTTTCCTTCATTTCTTTGGCATGTGATTTGATACGGTGCAGTTGGCTTGGTTTGGTTTGGTTCAGCTTCATTGATTTAATTTGGCTAACAGTAGGACAATCCTTTGGCAATTAGGTGGCTGAATATCAACCAAATGACCCACTATTCTGTAGGAAACTAAAAGAATAATATACAAACACAGGAAATAATTGAAGGACATTTTTAATTGTCTATTGGTTTTCCCATTTAGCCTCAGCTGGTTATAGCAGTTGAGTGGACTAAATGGTTGGATTAGTCCAATGGATCAGCGTGCTTTGCTCAGCATCCCACAGGGTTAATTTGGCTTTTAGATGACAATTTCTCACCTCTTAACTGGAAATTATAGTGAAAAATAATTTCCAACAAAGCAGAACACAAATGGGTTTCAATTGTTTACAAGTGGCTAGTCCAATTCATAATTATATTGAACTTAATTTTGCTATTTTCTTCTTGTTATGCACCTTTAGGTTGTGAGTGTGTAGATGTACAGACTACTTTCGATATGTAATAAATTCTGCGATGGAAACATTACTTTACAGAGGTGTTGGTTTCCTATAGACTTGTGTAACTGAAGCCACACCACAGTAGTCTCCAGTGGTCAGGGTTTATTGATTTTTGCAAGCCTTGCTAACTTCCTGACCAGTCAGTGTATCTGTAGACTCCATAACTCTTCTCCCTCTGGACCGCTTTTTATTGACGTGTGTGTTGTAAAAGTGGACCATACCTCTTCAAGTCTCAAAGGTTCACTCATCCCATCAATATAAGGTAAAACAATTGAAGATGGTCCGTAGAAAATAGAAAATACAGCCTATTTAACATTGATCTGCCAGTATGAAAAGCACCTTAAAAAGAGCCGTCTGTGCATCGATCTGATTGTTCATTTACTTGTTCGTCCATTTGTAAAACCAGTTGAAGTTGTTCATGTTTAATTAAGTAGTCAGTCATACAACATATACACAACAAAACAGGACTAAGTTACTGAGGACTAGGTTCTGTTTTGGACGTTGTGGTGCATTAGACACTCTCGGCTATTATATGCAGTGAATCTCAGACACAGCTTGCAGGTTTTTGTCTGAATTTGAAGGAGTCTTGCATCTCATAATTGTGTTGTGGCATTGTCAAAGTAGCGCATATTAGCCCGTAAGTGATGCTGCAATCGCAGATCAAAAAATGAGGTGTTTGTAGCTGATGGCTCCCATGGGGGGGACCGTGTCATCAATGTGTGACGGCGTGTTTACTATATTCAGAGGCGGTTTGAACAACAAGTTGTTGACTCTCAGGCTGCTTGGAATCGAGCAGCGTTCCTCTTTAACATCGCTCAAAGGTCTGACAGAGAGAGGAGGATTGATTGTGTTTGCTGCTGGCAGGTCTCCCATGAGGAGGATTGATCATCAGTTGGTCCCGTATTGGCCGAGCGAGTGTTGACAGCTCACTGCTACTGATGCTAGTGGCTGTCGATATACAAGCTCTCTTTCTCTTCTTCTGTCTCCTTCACTTTCCTTCGCCCTGCACTCCCCCTTCTTTCATCTCCTCTTTTTTTCCCTGCTTCTGTTTCACACACACAGATTTAAAAAACAGAGGGTCTTCTCATTCATTGCTGACCCATATGTTTAACCCATATTACTATATTTTGGCTTTAATCTCTCTTGTGAGCAAATGTTCTGCTTGGTTTTTGTTTTGTTTTCTTTCCCCTCTGAGGTTCAAGCGTGGGGTCTTCTCTGTGGAGATGGACTTGTGTTGTGTGTATGCCATTGTGTTTGGGTGTGTGTAAGTGTCGGAGTGAATGTGTGTTGCTGTGCGCAAGAGAGTATTCCAATCATCTCTGATTTGCTGGCAAATTGAAAAATCCCCTCCATCCTTCCATCCCGTCATCCCTAGACCCCAACCCAATCAGACCCCACGACCAAACCCTCCAGCCTGCTGCTTTTGTGAATAAACGTGTGCATGTGTGTGTGCATGTTGGTGGTGGTGGTGGTGGAAGAAACCGGGGGCTAATGTTGGGGTGGATTATCCCCCTCCTCTTCTCACTCTCTTTGAAGTGCTGCCAATGGAACGAATTGCACCGTGCTGTCCCTAATGCACTGGTGAGCTTTCTCCATTTCTGAACTCCTCTCCTGAGTGCCGCCCCCAACCCCCCCACCCTCACCCCCCATCACTCATCCAATCAGCGTGCAACATGTCGAAGAAATGTGTGGCACGGTGATTGGGTCGTGTAAGTTAGCAGCTAAATGTTGTTTCTTCTTTTTTATTTATTTATTTATTTTTTTGTCTGTGTGCAGTTTTAGAATCAGGCTAAAGGCACGCTGGAAATTTGTGTGTATGTGTGTATGTGTGTGTGTGTGTGTGTGTGTGTGTGTGTGTGTGTGTGTGTGTGTGTGTGTGAGATGGTGTTGCACTGCTTGTGTTGAAAAGATTGTCAGTGCAAATCCCTTAACCAGCTAAAAAAGTTTGCAGCAGGAGTGCCTTTAAACAAACCACGGCAACCCCACATGTTATACACCACAGTTCACACTTGGGCAGACTTGCCTCATGCTGGTAAAACTATTAAATCAGCTATTTTAATTCACCCTTCAATATCTACATACTTTCAGGCAACCTGCCATGTTTCTACAGTAGCCCAGAATGGACAATTTCATATTTTTATATTATCTGAAGGTCACAGAGGTGAACAGAGGCTTCAGTTGGTTTCAATGTACATCCTCACTCCGAGATGACACTAAATCCTACACACTGTTCCTTTAGATTAGTAATGTGTACAATCAGAGGATTTATTGGAAACATTTAAAATAGGTATATAGGTCAGATTATTCTGTTAAATATTATAAGCTGCATGGGATAACTTTGACTTGATAAAAAGCATTTCTAGGTTTATATTTATTGAAAAAATGGTTGCTACAGAAAATAGCATTGTAACACTACTGACAGTGTCCAAATCATACCCAGACTTGTTAAGTTAACCATTAGTTATCTATAGGTACAGCTGTATAACCACTTTGGAAATACACCAAAAGAAAACAATTAAACATTATTGTCAATACAATATTGTCAAATGCCATAAAGTGTCATCTACAGTTGTATATATATTTCATATATATTTCAATATAACCCCTGCAGCAATGTTGGAAACAGACAGCTGAACTGCATTACGTCAATGTTTTCATAATTTGGATGATGATTTACATCCTGATCCTTGCATGTGAACCTGAAACCAACCACAGAGGCAAGTATAGATTATACAAAACAGGCTTTACCATGAGGTTATTTCATATAGATATTTAAATTATTGAATTATCAGATAACATGCTATGTTGTGATATACATCATTATTAGGATAGGTAATTACCTATTTAAGGATAGAAGACTTTGGTCATTTTGCTCAGCTGTATGTTGCTGTATCAGGACTGACCTATCAAGAAAAAAAGTGTTGAAGCCCCAATCCAAAATCCCTAATTTTTCACTTGACCGGACCCTATTCAACGGACTAACACTGCTGTTGAAAGTGTATTTACATTCACTTGCAGAATTTTTCAAAGTAGTTGAGATGAGGTTAAGTCTTAAAGCAAAGGGTCAGGGTTTTAGCCAGAGAAGTCTGAAGAAGTTGAGGCGAGCAGGGAGAGAGCTGGAGCTGGGTGAAAATAGGTTACTGCCACAGAGACGAGGAGGAGGAGGAGGAGGAGGAGGAAGAGGAGGAGGAGGAGGAGGAAGAGGAGGAGGAGGAGGAGGAGGGGGAGAGGGAGTACAGGGTGGAGGCTCAGGCCCTGGAAGCATAGAGGGAAAGGAGCAGAATTGGACTATACAGTTAAAGGAAAGGGCTAAAGACTGTAGGAGAGAGAGGTGCTGAAGCCCAAGGGAGGAGGCGGATGAATCAGGGGGAAATGCCAGGGCTCGGCCTGGGCCAGGAGACTGAGGAGAGCTGGGGCTGACGGAGGGAAAGCAGGTGTGAAAGAATCCCTTTTCCTTACTCATTTCCTCTCGTGTGTTTTCACATCTATAACTACTTGAGTCGAACAATTGCAGTTAGTCTTTTCCCTCTCGTCAGTACATCGCTACTGCAGCCAAGGCTGGCAAAGTGTCTGATGGCACAGTGCCGCTGTTTGCCCTGCCCTCTGCTCTCCTTCGCTCTCTCACGGTAAAGACTTGGCAGCACACTCAGCCCAGCAGGTCAGCAGTCCCACACCCAGGAGGCCCTCGGAGTAGAACAGAACAGTACGCTTATGAAACAGTCCACTTAAGGAAAGGCAGAGCAAGGGAAAGTTTTGATTATGAGCAGCTAACATATGTTTTATATATCTTCTTTCACTACTGAGAACTCACAAGCAGAAGCAGAGGAAGAGGAGAGAATGTGATGAGAAGGAGGGGTGTTTATGAAAAAGAGACTTGAAGTAAGTAGGTAGGGATTAGGAAGGAAGTTTTCTGGGCAGTCATGGTGTAGAGGGCCAAACCTGGACAGAGGGTAGCATTGGCAGCAACCCGAGCCTTTAGCTGCAGGTTTTGAAGCAGCAGGGTGGTTGAGGAGTGATATCTGTCAGGTAAACTCTGTCGGTACACTCTGTGCTGAGGCAAGGAGGGGGATAAAAAACCCATCAGCTAGTTTTCCTTGGCTACAGGTTACAGTTTCACAGTTTGTTTTCTTTCCACAAACCCCCCTTGGTGCTCCATTCTGTTAGAAACGAGCAGAGAGGAAGTTTTGAAGCAAAGTAAAGAATGAGGGGAAAATATATGTATTCACAAGCTTCTGACCAGAAGTTTACATTTACAGTACATTGAAAGGTTAAAGAGTAGAACTTTCCACATCTGAGGAGGCTCAAGACAAAAAAGTTATTTGACAGATGAGTCTTGCTTGTATCTTTATTTTCTCAGACTGCCAAATTCTTTGGATTTCCTACATCTTTTTGCGGCATGTGTTGACTCAAATTCACAATTCATAAATGCCAAGATCCACATAACACACCAAAGAAGTCTTCCAACTTCTCCAATTTCCTCTATTTTAGTATTTTTTAACAAACGGAACCACAAAAAAGCCTTGGACTCTTGTCCTGACTTTTCTTCCTTTATGTAAGTAATAATTTTTTCTTTCTTTCACTTTTTTATTCTCTTTTTCTCATGACATTCATAAAAAACGTGTTGCTTATAAAGTGTAAAAAACGGTCTTTACAATTACAAAAGACCTTTTTTATGATTGTCATGTTGGCATAAAATCTGGTAATGCAAGAAAAGAAAATTGTATTTTGACATAAAAGGAATTGGAACAAAAGTACAAAATTCAAAGTTTCAGTACATTCATCAGGCTGCAGACCAAAACAATGAAGCAACATTTGAGTTTGTGCTGGTATAATGATGGCATGCATCAGTAATAAAATATTTTGTAGTTGCAAGGGAATATCAATTACTAATGGGCATTTTACAACATTTCATAAAGCAGTGCATTGCATGTTATAACAATGTTGGGGTCTTTTCAGAGTTAAATACCTCTGATTTTCCTCAATTAATGAGCATTAAGAACTTTAATCTGGTCTTTAAAGGATCAAATTAGGTTGTTTAAGTTATACTTATTCCATGTGAGTTCCAACTAAAACTTTTCTGGTTTTGTGGTAAATGTATGCACTCTCCAAACTCTGCACCCCACGCTAGTTACACAGGCTTTCTGTTAGAAATGTTTCCAAGATATTTTGTCCGACTTGACAAAATTCCTCCAGAGCCACAGAAGACATTATAGAACTATTTTCACTGGCTGAGTAGCACTCTTTGTGCCTAGTAAACTTAATTTGATGTGTAAAATTGTTGGAATGTGGTGCATCTTTTATGCAATTGTTTGCATCTTTGTATGTACAGTGTGTGTGTGTACTGTATGACTATTCCTTCGACCTGAGTCATTTTTCTTTCCTGAGCCAGCACAGTCGAAAAAAACAGAACAGGCAACAAAGACAGAATGGATGAGAGCGGGACTTGCAGGGAATTTGACTCCTTTTTTCAGCCCATATGCATCATTACTTTCATCTGATTGTTTTAGACGTAACCTTCTGCACCTTCCTGACACCCTTCCAGCACCCTCCCCCAGTGCATCGTGCACCCACCCAGCCGCTCATCTGGCATGAAACCGTCTCTAGTGTTATGCAACGTTAGGTAGGGTCAGGGAGAGGACAGAGACATGGAAAGAGCGACACTGTCTGTGTTGCTGTGCCTGTTTGGTTATAACATCAATCCTTCTCTCCCTCTCACACACACACATACACACAGATATATGTACACACAGCGACTTACATGCTTCTCTACCACTTACATGTACGCATACGGTCATGCACACTCATACAAAATCATTCATCGCCCACATGCATACCAACAGAGGCATCGCTTGCATGCACACACTCTTACACCTACACACTTACACACATATAACTGCAGGAGGGTGGGGGGATGGTGGGGGATCTTGCTGCGGGCCAGACGGGCCGAGTCATGCAGCAGACAGACCCACCCTGTTGGATCAACGTCAACCTGGCTCCCCACACACAGCTCCGCTCCAAACCTGATACTGGCTCGCTACACACAATCCTTTCTTCTTCTTCTTCTTCATCTTAGTCTGCCTGTTTCCAAGAAGCTTCAGGGTACTAAGACGGATCCAAGACAAGAGCCTTTCCCGTCCTCCTGCAACGATTACTGTTATATCTCAACATTCAACAGCCACTTTAAGTGTTTTACCAGCCAACCAGGTTTCGTTTGTAGATTCAGGAAAGACCTGGAAATCATGGCTGGCTTGCTCCCAAAGTGACCGGTAGAGTAACGTAGACTCCTGAGGGGAAGAAGTCTGGTTCTCGCTGTAGTTTACGAGCTCTCAGCTGCAGGATTTTGGCCTAGGTTCCTGCTTGCTGATGGATTCTCCAGAGAGACTTCCCAGACATCAAAAAACATTTTGATTGATGGGATAGTTTTTGAGCAATGATCAAACATAGCACGTCACTCACTGTGTCTGGGCTCATTCGGATGAGACCAGCTGCAACTGTATAAAACCAAAGGGATTCATCAGTACATACTGGGAAGGTTTTTTCACATTTTAAATCAAACAAATAGGGTTTAAAACACCAGGACTGCTTTATGTTTTTGGAAGATGGCATTACAGATGGTAAACTGTGTGTGTATATATATATATATATATATACATATATATATATATATATATATACCTCCTATGATGTTTGGTTTTTAATAGGTAGATCACATCTTTAAGTGCAATTTAAACTCTTTCTTTGAATAAATAAATAAATACATGAATAAATGCAGAGGTGATGAGTGTGTGCAGAAATTGTTTGAATTGAATACATAAGGGAATTGAATCCCTGTACCACAAGAGAGGCGGAGCAAGTTGTGTGAATGTTGCTTTCTAATCAGCAATAGCGCAATTTAAACAACTTTAAATGTATGTCTTGGTACTGATGATGAATATTTGCAACATAGCTTTGGGCTAATACAGTCTCTTTCTTTCTTTTTGAATAGGAAGAATAGGTCCTCCAGTCATGAGACAACAACTTTTAATTTAAGGAGAAAAAATATTAAACCCAATTGTGGGATTTTTCTTATATTTTGAAAAAAAATTATTTAACCTATATTTTTGCGGTGCTATAAATGCATTACATTTCTTAATCATGTTTTTACCCCTATTCAAAATGAACATCTACACTTTTAAGGAAGCCATATTTCCATTTTAAAGATACAGGGGCTTGGTCATTTTTAAGACCTGTATGCACACTATATAGAGCCAGATACTACAGCTATTATGAAAAAGCACTGGTCCCTACAGCTATTGCTGTATGGGACCAGTGCTCGGTGCGATTGCCCCGAGGCCCTAATAATACATAAAGATTGACTCAATAAATAACTACAAAATCAGGTAGGGCTAAGAGGCAATGTTAGAAAGGGAAACATCTAATTTATGCAAGCCTTCAGACTACTGAAAGCAAACATGCATCACCTCTAGTCTACAGTTTGGCAAGTTGGAAAGGCTATGGGTGCAAAAGCTTCCAAATATGCAAGCAGGAGTCAAACTGTGGAGATGTAAACTGTTAAAAATAATAAGTAATATCTTCAGATCAATTCTAAAATCCACTGTAAATGTGAAAATGCTCCTTTGCTCCCCTCTTTGATCTGCTCGGAAATCTGGCTGCATCAGTCTGTATGTGCTGAAGGCAAGAAACGGCTTTACACCTTCAGGTTGCCTCAAGCTCCGTTCACTCTGCTAGAAACCGCCTGTTGAGATCTACTGCTGTTTAAAATGCTGCGTGCTTAGCTTGACCGTGTAACACAGCCCAA
This sequence comes from Centropristis striata, assembly GCF_030273125.1. NCBI lineage: Eukaryota > Metazoa > Chordata > Actinopteri > Perciformes > Serranidae > Centropristis > Centropristis striata. Next base: position 20,590,835 of record NC_081531.1, on the reverse strand, counting down.
AGGCTTCAAAGCTTACAGAGAGCTGCTCCTCTGGCTCTGGCCTTTGTTATGTTCTGCCACAAGGTCACTGAGCTGCCTTCCAGGGCACGAGGAGACATCAGAAACACTTAAATATGCCAGCTTCAATGAAAGAACATGTATCTCGGTGATACCGGTGGAGAGCCAGATCTGCATTTAACAGATTCGCATGACATACTGACATATTACATGCAAGACATGAGAAGTCATGGAGGAGAGATTCACATTCAAAAACAGTTTGAGATTCAATGAGGTTTGCTCTGCCAAAAACTTAAATCTGCAAGGAAATCTTGTTAAAAAGATACAAGCAAAGTAATATTATCAACCAAACATGACATATTTTATAAGAATGGCAAAATGCACATTATAATTTTCCTAATCATGACTTCTCATTGCAAATCATTTTAAATTCAGTCAACAAAACATGTCATGCCTGTATATGCCAGCTATAAGGAGTCCTACGATACTAAAAATCTACGATTTACATACATACATATACAATTATAACTAATGTATGTAATGTAATGGTCCTGACAAAAAGTACAATTTTCTTATACCCTCTATTATAACACTGAATGATGTCTGCAACAAAGTTAAATTAAATTAAAACACAGAACATGGTGGGTCTCTTAAGTCAAGGGGCCTTTAAGGTTCTCCATATTGAAAAACTTGAATTAATTAATAGTTTATTGCACTTAAGCATAGCTACAACCCAGAAACTGTGGGAAAAAACTGAATTAAAGCTCAACTGCCCACACTGTCAGCGGTTGAGTTGCATTGTGGGTATTTCTGACAAGAAAGATTCAAGAACGTATGGAACAAAAAAAGATGCTGCATTGATTTTGATGAGCGATGAGAGGTGGTTGGACTTAAAACTTTACAGTCTATGTGAGTGCACAGCTGTTGTATATGCTTACACAGACTTTGAGAGGAGAAGAATTGAAACCATTTGTCCAATATCATCATATGAAATATATTATTTCTGATGCCCTCCCCTTTTGCTCGGAGACATTTACGTATTCCTGGATTATGCGTTATGTAACGGACTCTCAAGAAGCAAGATGAAACTTTTTCTCCAACTCTTGGAAAACAAAGCGTCTGCTGACTGACTCCCTTTCCTTTCTACTTTTATTTTTGGAAACAGATTGATATTTTCCCTGACATTTAGCGCCTGGCTGCTGCAACCCAGTGGCCGGCCTTTTCCAGCCAGAGCGACAGGCCAAGCCACTCAGCCTTTTATCCCAGCTAAGTGTCATGGTAGTCCAGCTTCAATTGTGCACCTCAATGGCCGCAGTTTAGACTGCTGGATAGTGGCAACAATGACACTCTTGAATGTCTTCAAGTCTCCACTCATTTCTTATCACTCTGTTTCTAACCTTCTTTTTTTGCTCTCTGAACTTTTTTTCTTTTGGTCAGCATATTTGTCCTGAATCTTTCCTGCATCTCACTGCTTCACTTTTTTTCACACATTCACCAGGACAGAACTTTTAGTTGCTATTTTTCCTCTTGTTATTCTGTCCCTTGCATCCTTTTTATTTATTTTTTTATCTTGCCTTGTTTTATATTATTTTATCACCTGAAAATGTATTTTAATGCCATCCTCTTCTCACTCTCACTCTTTTTTTCTCTCCATCTCTATCTATTTCTCTCTCTCTCTATCACCTCCTCCTCTCTACCTCTTCCTCTCCATGGATATCCTCACCATCCCGCTGCCCCTCTGATATGAGCTCTGTTGGATGAAATAAATATGAGGCGGAAGAAGGATAAATATTTATAGCTGCTTGGGCTGTATAATTTTGTCCGTCAGTGTGTGTGTGTGTGTGTGCGTGTGCATACATACATGTAAGGTGTGTGTGTGTGTGTGTGGTATATGTTTTCAGACCCTTGGCCAGTGCAGGTGCCAAGGCTGCTGCGGGGATAAATAATTCACTGGAAGTTAAACCTTAAATTCACATCACTTTGATGAGACAATAGGAGCAGCATGGCAGCACACACACACACACACACACACACACACACACACACACACACACACACACACCACCTGGCACTGAGCGTATGTGCCCTCACACATGTAGAAATAAATGCATGAATGTGCGCATCCCTGTGCATACACATGTTCGACACAGATATCATGTCACACAGTAATCATGCATGAAAACACACTTGTGCAAACATGTGCATGAAATGAATGCACACATTGGCACACACTGATCAGCTTACATGCAAGCTTACACATGCATACAAATGCAGTTATGAACACACATGCACACAGGCATAGTAATACATAAACCTTAGTACATGAAGTCTACACTGTATTATGCATATTACTACTGAAGTGACTGCTGCACCGGTCTGCATACACGTGTTTTTCCACACTCGTGTGCATTAAAGATTTTCTATTTCTGGCTGTGAAAATGCATCAATGTGTGTAGTTTCGTGCGCTGACGAGTGTTTGCCCATGTCAGCCGTCTCCGCTCCGTCTCTCACACACTACAGGCTCACTAGCTGCCCGGCACACAGATAGGGGTGCGTCAATAAGTAATGAGAGCGATATGAGGGCCCCCCAGTTGACCTGGGCCTTTAATATTTTACAGTTGGGTCTCAGACAGTACCAGCCGACACACTGCCGCAACTCAACCGTAAAATCTCACTTCACAGGACTCAGCAGCAAACACCGTCCTCTGAGGTCCAATTTAAAAGCATCCTCTGAGAGCTTGTCAATGCAGTCAACTCAAATAGCGCTTCATATAGAGCGCTATCCGTAAGATTAAAAGCTGTTACACAAGTTTTGTGAGAAAGTCTAAGCATGAAGCCTTTTTCGAAATGGGTTTCCTTTTTGAGCATAACATTGTAATTTGACTTAAGCGTCAAAGCAGAGCTGTACTGATGCTTTTTGTACCGTATTAGCATTTTGCTGTATTCATATTGGCTTCTTGTAAAGTCTGCAATGAAGAACCACGATATTTCTCTGCTGGTACATTGGTTCATCTGTCAGTTACTTTATTCAATTAAAACTAGGTTTGCTTAGGAACACTCTGCTTCACACTCTATTAACCATTAACGCATTAAGTCCGATCAGTACAACCACAATGTTGGCCAGTGAGAAGCGTCACTTGAGCAGTTCATGGTTAAGCTTCCTTTTTAGGACATTTTTAGGATTAGTGAGGACATTTAACAATGCTGTTAGCATGGTGGCTAACCACCCTACTCCTATGTTATGAGAGAACGATGCCATTGTCTATCACCGTAGGCTGATAGTCATCGATCACTGAGCCCAATATCAGCAGAATCAGAATCATCTTTATTGGCCAGAAACATGTGCATATACTAGTAATTTGTCTCTGGTCTCGTAAAAATACAAATACAAATCTGGTCAAATACATATATATGAATATTAAAAATAGCAAAAAAGACAGATTGGCAGATTGGCTCTCATACCAGGTCAGATGGGTGCATATTAAAAAAACCTGACCCATACCTCACTAATAGGGAGGAAAACGGGTCTAAAAAAAGACCAGGTGAGGAGGTGAGTGTGTATCTACGTACATATAAAATGTGTATACACAACAATAATATCATCCATTGCAATCTCTCACTGTGGACATTGTAATATGTCAGTTTGGTAGATTTTGCTCAACTCTAACAACCACCCAGAATGCAATGCACCATGATGTGGTTGCCTATTTCCTATATCTTCACACACATCTTGTCCCCAGTTTACCTCTTTGGAATATTTTTTGATTGACAGCCTACATCTCAAACAATCAAACTTCTCTCTGCAAACATTATCACCCTGTCACTTATATAATCGCTATTCATAATGCATAAATGCAACTTAAAACTTGCACTAAATTAATAAGTGTTTTTGAAGCATTCAGCCCTTCATCTTCAATCCTGCTGTGTTACTAACCACACAGAAACAGAAAGGACATTTTACTTCTGCTGCCACTAAGTATAGATAAACTCAGCAGGCGACCAATCATGTTGGTTTTGATTATAGAGAGAGAAAGCAAGATTTCCTCAGATTTCTGTCTAAAAAAATCTACATGACAGACATAATGATTAATCCAAGTTTTACTGCTATTTTACACTCGGAATGTGTTGTATTGGGACATAGAATCTGTTTCCATTTATATTTTATTTTTAAGTCAAACTTCTAATAAAAACTTATTTTTTCTCAGCCATGGAATCAATCACAGATAACAATGTTAGATCTCATAATCAAATGCAGACTGTTATTTTTTCTGCACATCAAAACCAGGATCCTATAAACAAACTTCTCAATAACAGGCACAAATGTAATATTTACCATTATCGTGAACTGTGTCCAGTTTAAAAATTAAAGACCTAAATTACTTTGGCGACATACTTCAGTGATGTTATCATGGCTGCTTCAGGCACATTTTAGTGGTTTTGTGAGCAGTTTTATGGCCAGCAGTGTAAACAGTGTCTTGACCAGGCATTTATTGGAGACGGGTGTTTATTTGCTAGAACATGAGGTTCTTCAAGGCAGCAAAAGCAGGCATTTATAAGATGATTTATGTTATTTATATAGAGGGTTTTTTACTCATTGCAGTCAGCTGCTGATGACAGTTAGGACTCAACATGTTTTTTTTTTGTTTCACTAGTCTTCAGTTCAGTGTGGAAGCATCAAGAAAGACGTTTGTGGTTTCCAGTGGCCTAGTTTTGCATGTTTGCATTTTTTCCAATGCAACTGTGTCCTCATTTATGTTTTTGCAGTGTTGATGAAATGGTGCAAAATGGCCTTTCCACCTTCCAGAGTCTTAAAGTGGCCTTGAGTGACTCGGCAATAACAGAAGTTAAGCCCTATACTGAAAACAAACCATCTCATATAAGCTGAAGCACTTTGCAGCTATATCCGACAGTATGCATCATGGTTTCACTTCTTTGGCTAACACCTGCAGCACAAAACTGTTGTTGCCTTGGACCAACTCACTCAGCTCCAACCAAACCTGTTGTACGTTATACCAGCATGCTTTCTCATTTGGTTTGGCAGTTTGTTTCTCTTTTGTATGCTGTACCCACAACAGATGTGTGTGAAATGCTTCTGTTTCACATGTACGGTGAGGTGGGGTTAAAAAATATGTTCTTTTGCATGTTGAGGTTGTTGCTAGACTAGATCTACCCTATGGGGTTAAATTAAAAAAGACCAAACACTGTCTATGCTCTGCTTTTAAAAAATAATAAAGTCCCCCTTAAGACACATTTTAAAGTAAGTAAAATATACTTGTGCTACGATTATGTGGTTTTCCCTCTTTCAGCCTCATTAAGAAATTCTAAAACTGGCCTCCACCGCCCATCAGTGCTGCTGGCACTATGTAGACCGGTGAGAAGCCCACAAATACTCAATACTCTACTAGCTAGCTGCAAACTGCAGAAGTAGTGTTGATGTCTGGTCTATATTCTCTGAACCATTAATGTTTCTATTACAGCCGAAGCAAGTTTTGAAATGTTGCATTAAATAAAATGTGAATTAGGGACGTTTCCATCCAACAATCAAGTTTGTTTCGTTTAGGGCGAATAAACAAGCAGTGTAATGTATTGTTGTAGGCTAATTTCAGTAAAAGGTAGAAGAAGTAGAGATTGTGCAAGAGAGAAAAAAACAACAAAAATAAGTTGCTAATCGGACAACTTTGACCACCCACGAGAGACAATGGAAAGAAGTCTTCAGGGATTGGATTCAATTCGGCAACTTATAATTGTTCTTTCATGTCAGCTCGTCTTGACTGGCAGAGCGGAAACAGCTGATCATTTATGTTAGTTAAATGTTTGCTACGTCAGAACTTATTCGGAAAAAGCATTTCCATCTCCCATTTAGCACATTAACACAAATAATGCTTTTTAAAGGCAAAAAAACACCTCAATGGAGCATAAAAACTTTTATGTGCATTTTCAAAAGTTTCAAATTCTGGTGTTTCCATCAAGCTTTTCTCATGCAATTATTCAAAATGTGCATAGAAATTTGTTGGTGGAAACATGATTACTGGGAATATTTAGCCATACATGTTTGAGCCTCCAGACGCAGACAATGAGTCTGCTGTCCAACGAAATCCGCCATTATTAAGTATGTCAGAAGTCTTGTCGGCATCGTTTGTGGTTGTGAAACAAACAATAGTGTCTACTACGATGCTACAGTGTGTTTTTGCTCACTGTAATGATGTCCAGTCATTGCTTTAGGTTTCAGGTTTCTTGTTGATTGGCTGTCAAAGTTCTAGCTCATAAAACCTAGCTTTTCCATCATATGTTTTAATCTCAGATTTGAGAGTAGAAGAATGTGAAAACACCTCCAGTGTTTCCTCTAGGATTTTTTTCAGCAGCGGGGGTAAAAGGTTATTCGTCTCCTGGATGGTGTGCATGTGTAAATATCAATCAGCAATTTAGAAAGTATAAAAAATGACAGTCGACTGCAAAACAAGCTTTAGAACCAGCGTTTCCCACAGGATTTTCTGAGACTATGATGGGGAAAGCTTTACAAAGTAGGGGGTCTGGGGGCATGCTCTGTTAACACATCCATGTGCTCTTATTTTGAAAACTACATTTGTTTGCTCTTATTTTGAAGGCAGATCTAACATTCCTACTGTAATGCTTAGTAAATACAAGCACCAGGAAAACAAGTGGAGGCAGAAGAAACAGACATAGAAGAAAAACACATACCTTCAGTAAAAAAAATATTCAATTGTGAGGAAAGACAAAAGCTGTTTACAAATCTGTCATTGAGTCTTTGTGTTTAAAACAAATGAAAAACTTCTCAGGTCATCAACCAAGCACATAAAATAACTCCCCGATATCACATCTCTTTGCCCAGGCAGTTCGACATAAAACAATCCTCAGCACACAGAACACTTAACAACCCCTAAATAATTAATTGACAATTTCACTGCATACCAAAAATAAAGGTTACAACATGCTCAAATCCACAGACAGCAACTTGAGGTGTGTTTCATAATGCGAAGAGGGTTTTAGTCTGATTTTAAGAGGGCGGAGATGGTCTGATTACTGAAAAAGGTAGTAAATATCAATACTGGTGCGAGCAGACTTGCTTATGTTTTTTATGAATACCTGCTTAAGTTGCTTTTATGCTCAGAGCAGACTAAAGTAGCTGCCAGCATACAGTATCCACCATGCTCTCTTTCAGCAGGGAAGCTTGTCCTGAGTCTGTAAATCCAAAGTACAATAAATTGAAACTAATTGGAAGGTTTCGAAAACTAAAGTCAGCCGGGCCCACCCTGTTAGCGCCAAAAATCCGTCACTCCCCTAACTGAGTTTCACGGTTAAGCTCTGAGCACAGTTTTGCCAACTTTCCTACATGCTATCATTTTGTCCCAGCCAGCCCCTCACACCATTATGGAATAAAGCCTCCCTGCTGAGCACCCTGTAGCATCTGCAAACACATTCCTCAGACCTCCACTTAGCCCTGGCTGGCCGGGCAATAAAACATAGCCAATTAGGCTTTACTCCTTGCTGTGTGAAACCCTTCTCCTGCTGCTGACTGTGATTTGAGTCTGAACTACTTCCTCCCTCACTTACCTCCTGAGAAGAGGTGGACAGAGAGGAACCTCTTTACCTCACCTGCCAAATAGTGTGAAACTTCTTCGGAGTTCACATCTGTTCATTAGTGCTGTACCCAGTATTACCTATTGTTGAAATCTTCTGTACAAGCCTGTCCTGCTTCTGTCCGTCCCACAACTATATGAATGTGTCCTGTAGCTTTTGTGCATATTTTGTTTGAGATTATTTTAATCATCAACATCCAAACTTTCTTGACATTAGAGATGGGAATCAGCAGAGGCCCCATGATACGATCCCAATACTTGAGTCACGATACGATATTATTGCGATTTTAAGCATTTCGCGATATGGTGAGTATTGCGACACAATATATTGGGATTTAACTGTTTAACTGCATTTTGTGTCCACAAAATTGAATTTAATCGAGAATTATTTTGTCAAATAAGAGAGAATTATCCGTCGGTATTCATCTCACTTCAGTCTTTTTATTTCTTCACAATGAGAGTCAAACCCACAGACTGACCAACAAGTATTCAGTCAAACTGAACTTAACTGATATCAAACATGTATGGACGACAACAACTGCAGCATTTAATCAAACTTTCCTCAACTTTAAGCTTCACTGTTTTCGAATTTTTTTGAATTAAACATAAAGAAAAGCCTAACTTTGCAGCGTTATTTCAACAAATTCCTGACACGATATCCTGACAATCTATGTGCCTATAGATTCCTTAGATCTTCAAGTTTCATATGATACCAGTATCTCCAGTATTTTCCTAAATGTGAGCCCAATACTGCCTCTGAAAAAGCGCCAGAACGCTAATTATCGATACTTGGCGGCAATGAGTCGATATAATATTGTCATGGTGAATATGGGCGATACTATGCTGTGTTGATATTTTTTCCCCACCTCTACTTGACATGTATAATAACATGACACAGTGTTGCATTTGAGGGCAGTCAGCTGTCATAAACTTTTGATGATTTTTATTTATTGTGTTTGAAAGGTTTTATTTATATTGCTTACTGATCATTTTGTAGATTTCAACACAGATGCAAGCCACAGTTCACTGCTCAGTGTTTGATAGGTTTAAAAAAAACAACAACAGTCAAACACTGTGGGAATAAATGTTTATTGTGTTTGTTTCAAGACTGTTTTACCACAATATTTTTGGATTGGATTGGTGAAGGTTGGTTTTTTTTCAGAATCATGTTTCCCATGAACTCTTCTGATTCTCATTCAAAAACTGCTGCTTGTCATCCCTCTATCATAATAAGTCAATATGTTATATTCACTTTGCAGTATCTCAATTTTATAATAATCTCCAATAATAACAATTGTACATTCTAACAAATTCAGCTAACATGGATAAGAAACAGTGCCTTTAGAAAAGTAGATTTGGAATTATTTAATTTCTCTTTATTCCAGACAGAGATTAATACATGTGTAAAATAAGTCCGATAAGCATTATTTGCTACGAGTTTAAAGTTCACATTCGACACATTCATTAGCATCACCAAGATGTGTTGATCAGTGGGACGATAACTGTTCCAGGACTTTAAATGTTTTAATATAGCCAAGGTGGAACAAGCACAATATTGTTTTTTTTATTCTTCTATGCATTTTCCGTTTCATAGCAGAAATGAGAGATGCAATATTATAGCCTATTGTGACCTGTTGTCTTTTGGAAAAGTGTCCATTTAGTCAACATAAAATAAAAGTGTTTGTTAAAAAAACGCAAGTAAAAAGTTCCTTATTTCTTTAAAATAGTTAACCAAAGCTGCCATTTGGCAAATGTTACCTCAGTCCCCAGCAGGAGGATTGTCTTTCTTTGACACTTGTACTGTCTGCTCAAAAGAAATGACAAGAAATGTATCTTAATGCATTTTATTTTTACACTCTACCGCAAGTATAATTGCGCACCGAACTGTGACTCCTAAACCGGGTTGTGAGCCAAGCCATGACTCTTTTGCACCATTACAACCCTAGTACGACACATAGTAGCCGCTGGCCACCAGTAGAAGACAATATTTAAGTTGTACAGTACCAGGGATTCCTTAAGGAACTGTGGCAAGACAGACTAGAAACATACAAAAGCTGAGACGAGTCTCTTCTTTAATCCTGTCAGGGCTTATGCATGCTGCATGCAAGACAGGCGATCCATGCTGTCTGGATACATTGTCAAGTGAGATTTTGGAGACAATTTAATCCCTCCCCAAATCCTGTTTTGTTTGCTGACATGAAACAGTTTGTCCAATAAAACCTCAATCCAATGGAGACAGGGGCTTTGGAGTAATAAGGTTTTCATAACCGGGATTTGATCTTTACATATTTGCTATTAGACATAGTGTGGTGTGTACACGCTCTCCTCTCATTTTAATTAAACAGTTTTTGCATGTGTGTGTGTTCTGCCTGTTTGTTGCTCTCTCTAATTTCCTCCTCCCATTTCTGTTTCCCCCTTCTTTTCTCCATGGACTGTGCATGATGAACCTGAAGAAAGGGAGGAGGGAGGGAGATGAGATAGAGGAGCCGGTGGAGGGGAAAGAGGGACAGAAAAGGAGAAGAAAAAGAGGATAAAAAAGGGAGGTCTGCAGCTGGATAAAGAAGTGCAAGCAAGGAAGGAGGATTAGAGAGTAGCGTACATGGAAAAAGAAAAGAGGAGCAGGGGAATGTAGAGGAATAAAAAGGAGAAAGAGAAGCAGAGTGCTGGTGTCACAAGGTTTATTTAGAGTTTATTGCTTTGGCAGAACTCCAGACTCCCTCCCTGTCCTCCTCCAACAGACATGTGATTGTGTGTATACACACATGTAATCTTATATCCTCACTGTGAAAGTTTTCACACACACATGGATGAAGCCAGTGATATGAAAAACACACGGAGTAAGACCCTTAATTCTGTTTAGATACATGTGAGGAAAAACACACAGACACACAGCCAAAAGCTCAACATGTGCGCTCTGATTGGAGAATGATGTTGCCATGGATCCCAGATGGGCGTGGCTACACTGTCAGTGAGTGACTAGCAGGAGCTAATAAATCATGTAGTTTGTTGCTGTCTGGAAGTGTTTGAAAGTGATAGACTCTGGCGTGTGTGCTTGATTGTAGTGCATGTGTTTGTGTGTGTGTGCTGCACATCAGGGAGGTTTCACAAAGCTTCAGTCTGCCGTATCCAGCTGCAGCAGCCTCCACTGTCTGTCTCCCTGTCTGACCCACTTTCTCCTCTTTCCTTCCTTCTCTCCTTCCTTTGTTAGCTCCTTCTGTCCTTTCCTTCCCTCCTCCCTCTATGTCTTTCATATGCCCTTAATCCTTTCTTCCCTCACTCCTTTGTGCGCCTTGTAATTTTGACAGGCTAAATGAACACGCTACAGCATGTCATTCATATTTCCTCATGTTTATTCATTTTGTCTATCGGTGTCTTGTGTGTTTTGTTAAGCTTGATTTCTAGTGTGTCTGTTTAAGACTTTGCAGCGTAGACACATCACTGCAAGTCTACACCAATGGCTACACATAGCTGAGGTCCACTTCCTCAAACATGTACTATAGGTCAGGGCTACAGAGGAGGTGGGGGCTCTAAGCCTTTTCGAGCAATGCAAACCTAGTTCTAGTGCTGGGCTGGTGCTGGTTCCCTGTTAGTTCAACCTGCGAAACTTCTCAGAACCTGTTTGCTTTTCCACAGGCTTGAGAGCCACGTCATTACATCGCTGTATATGTCGGTATATGTCTGCATATGTCTCCACTCTCCGCAACTATAATAACAACAATGGCGGAGTGCATCATCTCTCTACAAATGTAACTCCTGACGAGCCTATATTGTCACCAAACACGACTTGTACAACACATTTGTGCTGCTCGTCTTGACTGCTGTGGATGGCAGTTACGTTGTTATTAACATTGAACATAAAATGTTGATGTTAGCCCTTGTTGTAGGCTAACGAGAGCCCTTATGGATCAGATTGCAGTTAAACAAATTAAATAAAATTAATGCTACATGTATTGGTGCATCTTGTTGGTCACAATAATCCCAAGTCTCTGACATAAGGGGGTCGAGACCAGCAAAGAGTTGGTGCCGCTCTGGAACCAGTTTTCCTGTCCGAAAGCTGGAGAAACGCAAAGAACTGGTTTTGAGATTGGGTACCGGCTTCAAACCGGCCCTGGAACTGCCCTGAATTTCCCTGAAGATGATGATGACAGCGGTAGATAGACTCAAAATTAAAATTTAGAACAAAAGCAGAGAAGTTATGTGATTATTTTTAAGTCTTCTTTTATTTATTTGCTAAATACCAAGCTAATTGGTACTCAGTGTTATGAAGATTGTTTATCAGGAATTATTAAGTATTAAAGAACCAATTCTGACCCAATATTCTTACAGAATTATTACAGCACAGTAAGGAGAGAAATAGCGAGTGAGCAAGGATGGGCTGTGTGCAGCTCTTCAATGAAATAAGATTTTAAATATTTAAAAAAAATCAATGTTGATAATGTGGCGGGCTGCCACAAATACATCGATGTATGGGAGACACTGTGGGACCACAAGACTGATGGTGAAAAACTTGAAGTGAAGAGACAGTATTTTTTTTAAAGATTTCCTTGGCAGTTTAATCCCCAGCTCCTACTGTCCACACGTCAGTGTCCTTGAGTAAGAGAACCTCAGATGCTCCCGATGGTTAACCTCTATCTCTGTCCTTGGTTTATTCTTGTTTCGCTGCCCATCTGTCTTTCTGAAAGTCTACTTGCCTTGCAGCCGGTCTGTCTGCACCTACATAGACTCTCTCATATGCTATTCATGAGTTATCCATCTTCTGTTTTTAAACTTTTATCAAGCCAAGATCCAAATCCATTCTCACCTTTAGCTGCAGGTCCAATAAAAGGATGGTGCTGCTGGTGCTTGTGCTGGGGAAACATCACAAGTGACAGAGAGACTCCACAACCTATTTTAGGCCTCGACTGATACTTTTAAAGATGCGTGTGTAGAGTTTAAGCTGTCTTCACACAGCCGCACTGCAACCAGAGTTCAGAAAAAAGCATTCTGAAAAGTAGGTGCTGCCACCAGACGGTTACTGGGAACTCTGTGGGCAAAGCAAAATCTGTATGTGGGTGGCAACTGCCTCACACCCCTAGCTCCGTCGTCAAAACTGCTTCCTCTCTTCCGCCTTCTGCTCATTGAAATGACTGGAGCCAGTGGCCAGTTACTGTGTGGCGGTGTGAAAGCCCCTTTAGTTGCATGTAGCGGTGAAGGTGCAGATTACAACCAGCTAAATACCCTTGAATACAATCTAGATATCTAGAGAACCCACAGTACAGTGGCTGTGGCTCAGTTGGTAGAGTTGGTCATCTTCTGATTGGAAGGTTGGTGGTTCGATCCCCAATCATGGCAGCCTACTTGTCGAAGTATCCTTGAGCAAGAGACTGAACCCCATGCTGCGTTCATCGGTGTGTGAATAAATCCCCAATGGTGGCAGGTGGCACCAGTGTGCCCTGGTAGCCTCGGCCACCAGTATGAATGTGTGTGTGAACGGGTGAATGAGCGTAGTCTGTAGTGTAAAACACTTTGGATAAAAGCACTATATAAGTGCACCCCATTTACCATTGAAAATTGTATTTCTTGTAAGTGTAAGACTTTCTTGTCCTTTGTTGGCTACTGTAGAAACATGGCAGACTATGTGCAGACATTGGTTCAATATTGAGATTAAACTTGCTATTTGGATTCGGTGAGGCTGGCCAAATCAGTTTCCAAGACTGACATGATCTTCCTGAAAGTTAAAGATACAGGCTTACTGTAAAAAGTGCTCTCCCTGAAACTGAGATGCTACAACACAGTCCTATAAGAATGTATCTTTTAACTTAGCCAATTCCATACTGTCACCTGGAAATTAAAAAAAAAAAACAGTCCAGACCATCACCAATCAATTTTTGGAACTGTTCTCTACTCAGAAACAGCTGATGCAGTAAAATGTATTTTAGAATAAATACTATTTGTTTTGTTTTTGTTTGTTTTTACAACCCAAGTTTGTCTCTGCAGGCACATGGAAAGATGTGTTTTATATTTCCAGCAGCAGAGGTAGGATTGCAATAAACACAAGAGTAACTGGGAAATAACTGCATTTCTTTCCAGACAATACCGAGTAAAAACACAAAAGAAAAACAATGAGAACGGAAGTCCTTCCGTGCACTGGGCTAGAGATGGAAATTTAATATCACCCTTACATTCAGGCTTATTGAATCAAAATATTGCTACTCTTATCTTTTGTGCGCCCACTTGCCTTACATGCTTATGATCTATTTTGGGTCGTGACCAGTAGTTAAAGAAGCAAGATAAAGCACGCTGGCCAGCGTCTCCCCACTGTGAGCAGGGTTATTGCTCTGTGCTTGTGACAGCTTCAGTGGGTGAAATCGAATCACCAACTGTTTTAGGGTCCTCTGAAGGGCACTACAGAGGGAAGGTAACAAATTCACACCGAGCTACTTTATCCTCCAGGTAGCTGATATTATCTGAAGGTCTTTACGATTCACATCACAGATATTTGTGTTCCTGCTGCCAAGATTTGGTTTTATGGCAGCTATTATTTCAGCCCACAGTATTTTATTCAGTCTGTTTATGTTGTAGGGACTTGCAGAGAATTTGGCAAGTCAGGGCAAGTTTATTTGTATAGCACCTTTTAAACACAAAGATGTTTCAAACTGCTTTACATATGGTAGGACACAACATTGAAAAAGCATATGAGCAGGAAATAACAAGTTAGAATAGTTGAGATAGTGTCTCAAATTTGATAAAAAGCTGTAGTGGACAGAAAAGTCTTTGATTTGAAAAGTTTAAATTTACAGTAGACCTCGCCACAGTTTGATGCAGGTATGTGTTGCTCCATCATGTTTTATTTTAACCCTCACAACAGTAACCAGTCAAGTCCCAGAGAGCCTGAGACGCCTGGAGGGTCTGTAACACAGTAGCAGATCAGAGATGTGTTATGGCCCTAAACCATTTTGTGCTTCATAAACAAGTAATAGTCTTTTCAAATCAATCCTTTGACACATAGATAGCCAAAGCAGCAATTTGAGACCTGGAGTAATGTGTTCGGCTCCTGAGCTGCAGCTGTGTTATAGCTGTCCGATATCCACTTAATGCAGACTGCCAAAATAAAAGCATGTGGAAACAGGCAGTGAAAGGAAGGAAGTCACTGCTCCCAACCAAGAAATAACATACATCTGCAAGATATGACATATAACATGTGAATAAGTGAGCTTTAATTAGGTTAGTTTACATGTGCTGGTAGACATTACTTCTGGTTAGAGCTAAGATTGTTGTTTCCCCCAGTTTCCAGAATTTATGCAAGTAAGTAAGTGAAGCTACATGCCTGTAGCTTCACTTTTATTGCACAGACATGAGAGGTGCATACATGTTCTCATCTAACTCTTGATAAGAATGTAAATTAGCCTCTAAGGATGATTTAGCTTTTTATGACCTTTAAGTAATGTGCATTCATATACAGAGAAACAGTCTGTTTTTCTCTGAATTCCATTCTTGCATCTCAAGTCGATAATGAGGCTGCAAATTATGACTGGTGCATGGAAGAGGAAGTGTCTTGCGTTATCATCTATCTATCTTCGCTGGCTACATTGGAACCCCAGAAATATCAGCCTGAGCCCCCAGAGGCTAAATTGTTGTCAGGACTGATGGGCTCGGAAACTCTATCATGTGGAAATCAAGTTATTACAACATGCACAAAAAGGTTATTTTAAGTTTAAAAGTATCAGTGAGGCTGTAGTTACAGTCTGTGTGGACCCAGGATTGTCAGCAGATTCAAAGAAAAAAAGCATCTGAAGCTGTTTTTTTGTTTTTATAGCTATGATTATTAATGTAGATGTGAATAGCAACACTCCGGTGTAAATCAGACCAATAATCCCAGCATTGTAACTAATACTTGAGCAACATGTGACAGATTGATTAACTGTTTGGTCTTGTAATCACACCAGCACTGCTTCTATAACAAGCTGTCTACATTTAAGTACACACTCCAGTTTAATTATTCCAGTTGGGATTGTCTTGTTAGTAATTAACCCAGGCTCTCCACATTGGGTTTGGGGTGATATTGGGCCAATTAAAGATCAATAATCCTGATCTTTAGCTGGCTGATTCCTCACAGTGGTGCCCATGTATTTCAAGGCCAATGAACAGTCGATGGTGCTCATTAGTAAGCAGCCCAGGTTTGTAGTCAATACGCTGGGAACTGAGAGGGTCAGGTCAATATAGATCTGAGCTGGAAGTTAGTCGGAGAAGTGAAGAAAGAAAGAGACTTTTATCTCCTTTGTTCCTCAGATTATTTCTGCAGTTTTCCTCTCTGACTGAGAGACATTACTCATTGTTCAAATAAAAAGAAGGGCTGAGCTTTTTCATTCTTGTATCTGATTTTTTTTTTTTGTCTCACTATCTTTTATTGTATCTCTTTCTCTTCGCTCCGTGAGTATGTCTTCACAGTAATTTACCACATGTGAGTCACATATCACTTAAGTCAATACCATGAAATCCATTTTTAGTCACGGACACTTATGCACACACAATACACACACACATGCATTCTCTCTCTGGTCCCAATGGGTTTATCTCTATCTCAGAGATCAGTTTGGGAATTAGCTCTGACGTAGCTATTGCCTGTTTGCCCAGGGCGCCACACACACACACACACACACACACACATACACACACTGTCTTTCTTGCACAAATTGCCCTACACACACTTTCGAAAAAGAAAGACTCACAGAGAAATTCTTCATGTTTCCACCCAGCTGTTGTTACAGTATGCATATTTTGAAATTGTGCAATAAATGGAAAGGTCTACAAAAGAACCAATATTCCTCAAGTTTTAATCGCTGCCTGGCTGAGTTGGAAAGAGTAGAAGAGAAGGCATATTAAAAAAGGGGTAAATGCAATAAATGCTAATGGAATTTTTTTCTAATAAATGATTAGAGCTCCCTGTCACACTGTCACGGCTCAGTGGGACACTTAAATAAAACAGGGTCATCATTAATATTAGAAGAACCTGTGCTTTTCCTGCGATGACAAGTCAAAATGTCGGGCAAAACACCTATTGCAATATTCAGTTACATTTATTGTCACAGTTTTACTCCATAGTAAAGTTTGTTTTTTAAAATGTAAGTTTCCCTAGTGTAAGTGCATAACATACTCACAATTCTTATATATACACACAGTGGCCACTTTATTAGCTAGCAAGGTGTACCTATTAAAGTGATCAGTGTGGTCTTCTGCTGCTGTAGCCCATCTGTTTCAAGGTTGGACGTGTTTTGTGTTCAGAGATGGTCTTCTGCATACTTTGGTTGTAGCGAGTGGTTATTTGAGTTCCTGTTGCCTTTCTATCATCTCCAACCAGTCTGGCCATTCTCCTCTGACCTCTGGCATCAACAAGACCTTTGGGCCCAGAGAACTGCAGCTCACTGGATATTTCCTCTTTTTGGGACCGTTCTCTGTAAACCCTAGAGATGGTTGTATGTGAAAAATACTCAGACCAGCCCGTCTGGCACCAACAACCATGCTACGTTCAAAGTCACTTAAACCACTTTTCTTCCCCATTCTGATGCTCACTTTGAATTTCAGCAGGTCGCTTCCCCACGTCTTAATGCCTAAATGAATTAATTTGCTGCCATGTGATTGGCTGATTAGAACAAGCAGTTGAACAGGTTTGAAGTGGTCCTGTGAGTTTATATCTCAAATAGTGAGATTTGTCATTGTCTGACCAGAAAGGCTTGGGTTTCCACTCAGTCTGCCATTGCCTCCAGTCTAACCGATATCTGTGGGGGAGGCAGAATTACATTTTTTGTAACCGATCACTAGAGATCAATGTATCTACCTGAATCTAGCATCAATTTTAAGTCGACACTGATGTGTAGCCATGCCAACATACTGGTTTTGCTGAGGTTTGAAGACAAGACAGCCTTGATATCAGCGTCAATCTTGTCTGTAGGGGTCACCATTATTGTTACTTCTCCTTGATTCAGGCACACAGCTTGATAAACGTTTTTAACAGAGAAGCTCTTATTTCATGCATTGATGCCGGTTGAATCGGTCAGGTTGGACAGATTCAAGCAATATTTAATGGAAAAGTACCTAATTCCTCCCTCTCGCTGTCACTTGCACACACACACACACACACACACACACACACACAAAGGGCAGGGTGCCCTCCTGCCAGACACCTGTTGAAGTAATTAGTGGTTGATGACAGCCAGTGCTCTGCTGACCGCTCTGTGTGTGTGTGTGTGTGTGTGTGTGTGTGTGTGTGTGTGTGTGTGTGTGTGTGTGTGTGTGTCTGTATGTGTGTGTGCCTGTATGTGTGTGTGCCTGTATGTATGTGCGCGCTTGAATGGAAGCAAGAGGGTGTTTAAGACAAAAATAAACAGTCATCAAGTGCTTGTGAAGATGTTTCCATATAGTTTTTGTGTGTGTGTGTGTGTGTGTGTGTGTGTGTGTGTGTGTTATTAATTGTAATAACAGAAAAGACGCGATTAGTGCAGAGAGAAGTGATAACACACACTGACAGAGAGAGAAAGGAGGGTGAGAAAGCCTTAGAGTGTGAAGGTTACGGGATGTGGAAGGCGGGGTATGAGAGGCGTTGGCTTTGCTCAGCACACTTAATACACTTGTAATGCTGATTATCTCCGGCCTGTCGTGTCATGGATGGATGAGATAGAAAGGAGGTGGGCTCAGTCGTCAAGGGATTAAGGGACCAGGGAGGATGGATGAACCAGTATGAGGAGCAGTAGATAGATGGATGGAGGGGAAAAAAGAGAAAAACACTGTTTCTTGGTTTCAAGCATTTCCCAATTAAATTTAACTCATTGCATTGATGGTTTTATTTCATTTTATTACTTCTGGCTGAACCAGCATTTTAAATCACCCTTTTGGCTCACCTGCCAAAAGGAGCAAATTACCTGTCAAGTTTAATTTACACTAGACAAATTAATGAATGTCCAGTGTCCACAAAAATGTCATATTGACTTTGACATTAGCCAGATGGCTCAACAAATGACATCTCACCTGGCTGGTCAAGAAATTAAATCTATAAAAGATGACATTTTATATTATTTATACAGGGTTTTTTTTAGCATGTGATCATTTCTCACTGGCAGCTTTTCCAAATATCACTGTTTGCTGAATAGATGCTAAATTAACAACCCATCTCTGCTGCTGTCAGATGAAAACCTCTCAGCATAAAAAGGACATGTTGTTATTTCACTTCAGGCTGGTGAAGACATCCAGAGACAAATAGTCCCTCCTGATTACCAGACTTATATTGATACTTTTTTATAAACTGCAACCTTAAAAACATCTCTCTTTATCAGAAGGAAAACAATGAAATCTCATCCGCTCCTCCATCCTGACACAAATGCACCGTTATGCTTTGATTTCACTGGCTCCCTGTCAAAGAGATGTGTGTAACTGAGGTCTCAAAGTGTTTTGTCAAAACTTTGTGGTCTTTGCTGACTCATTTTATCACCTTTGGTACCGAGCAGTGCCAGTCTCTACTCTCACTTGTGTCTCTCCAGTGTAGACAGGTGTGAAATCTTCTATTAAAACAAATTTAACATGTTGTATGGTTTCGGTCTGTGGGTGAATATGTGTAAGTGGGACACAGAAAATGGAAGAAGTGCTGTGTTTGCTGATTCAGAGACAGGATAGCTGCTCAGGATGAATGAATCGACTTTGACAGAGATGGGACAAAGACAGATGGAGTTAAAGAGGAATAAAAAGCCTGACAGAAGTAGAGATGAGTTGTTGGGATAATTTGTTCCAATACAGGTAGAAGGACGGAGGATTGGATTGTGGAGGAAATAATGACGAAGAGAGAGAGTTGGTGAAGGGCAAGAGGCTCTCACAGACAGAGGACATAAAAAGTGAAGTAGAAAGAAAATGAACCCAACATACAAATAATTCATCCTGCTGACTTTTTGTGCTGAATTCTCTCTATAATATATAGTTTTCTGCAAAGACTAATTTAATATATTTGCCTGATATTTATCTAATGTCAAAAATGGTTTTGAAAAGAAAATTAACATACCTGAAAAATGGATATTTTAATGTTGAAAATACCCTTCTGGAAGAACATTTGTTGTGCTTGGACAATAATGTTTTTGAAGTAAACCAAGAATGCTTAATTTATATGTGGGCTGACATACAATATCTTTGAGTTTACCCCTTAAAACTGTGGTTGAAAAGACTATTTAAAAAAGTAATGTAGAATACTTTTATGAACAGTAAATAGTCATGTTGCTGTTCAATCATATTATTTTATATTAAATATATTAAATAATATTAATTCATTCATTCATTCATTCATTCATTCTCATTAACCCCTTATCCGCACTCGGGTCGCGGGGGCTGAAGCCGATCCCAGCTGACATTGGGCGAGAGGCGGGTACACCCTGGACAGTTCGCCGGACTATCACAGGGCTGACATATAGATACAGACAATTACGCTCTCATTCACTCCTACGGGCAATTTAGCCAATTAACCAATTAAACCTAAGTGCATGTTTTTGGACTGTGGGAGGAAGCCGGAGTACCCGGTGAGAACCCACGCTGACATGGGAGAACATGCAAACTCCACACAGAAGAGCTGCATACGGGAGGCGAACCGGCAGCTTATTAAATTATATATTGAATCAATTCAATTTAAAGATGCAATATGTTACTTTGTCAGTTGGTGTTTGTAAACACACAGCATTTAAAGTTGTCCAGCTGCAAGAGAGCAATCGGGCTGTGGTGGTCGAGCAAGCTAGACAGTGACTGAAGAGAGGGAGCAGCACTGGCAAGAACAAAGCTGTCAATCTGTGAATGTTTTGTGTAAATGCAGAGCTTCATTCTATAACTGCATGTGACACAGACACAGCAGCTTTCTTGTGCATCAGCATCAGATGTGAGGGGTGAGGCAAAGCTGCAATATTTGGCGTATGTTATTGGCTACAGGCTATACTGCCCTACAAAGCCTAACTGCAGTAACTATGAACTGGTTGAAATTGAGAAATGAATTGAAAATTTACCTTTTTTATATTTGTTTTATCTTGTGACAAAGTTTTAGATTTCAATTTTGCTTTATTACTAACTAACTAAAAAATCCAGAAAAAAGTGAGATAAAATTATCGTAAGATGTATATATATATATATAACATTACTTTATAATATTAAGTCTAAAATACACAAATATTTGAATAGAGTTGTTAAACTCTTAAAACTCTAACAATTTAAAAACTGTTTATTTACTGAAAGCAAAATATAAAAGCTGAAAGAAGACAACATTGTAGTTACTGCACTGTGTTTATGCGTTACTATTAGAACCTTTCACAGCAATGCAAAACCAGAGTGCAGTAACTACAATTTGGGGTCAAAGGTCAAATAAATCGTCATGAGTTTTGAGCATAAAAATGACATCATCAATACATGTAGAAATAGGTGTCATATCTGTTCACCTTTATGATGTTATACTTCAAAATGTGCATTAAAGTAATACAATTAAAAAACTGCTTTATATTTCTGCATATACACATTTGGTGGATATAAAAGTACATTTACACTTAAAGACATTTAATATTCATTGCTTTAGTTAAATTTTACTTTGCTGCAACAAGATAAAGATATCCTTTATATCAAGTTTGGGTGAGGAAGAGAGAAGTAGTCAGAGAAATCAGAGACTGACAGAGAGAACATGTTCAACAGAGTGGTTATTTTACTCCAAACTTCTCTTCTCTCTCTCATCGCTCTTTCTCATCTTTACCTCCCATCCTGCTCCCCACTCCCTTGTCATGTGTCCAGGCAGAGGTAGTTGTTTTTGAAAACGGTACACACACGCACGCACACTCAGACACATACACAGAGTGTCCTAATCAAAGCCAGGCTCTGCACATTGTGTCCCAGTTGAGCAGCTATTTTTATCTGCAGCGCTCTAACAGGGATGGAATGGGTCAGATAGGCCAGGCTGACGAATCCATCAAGACCAACAGATAAACAGTCAGCCTGCTGGACACACATACACACACGTATGCTGTTTGGGTAAACAAATAAACCAATTCTGATTGTTTATCACAAATACAAACTCCTACAGCTCTTGTTCTCATTCTGCCCTGTTATCTTGTACTTTCTGACACACAAACACACACACACACACACACACACACACACACACACACACACATGCACACACACGTAAGACTACAGGTAGTTCCAGTCTATTATGTTGTTTTGTATTGTGTTCCCACCTGTGTAATATTTTTCTGATACGTGTGTTTATATCTGTCTTCTCTTGTTTGTTCTGTCTCTTTAATACCCGAATCCGTGCCCTCCCACACGCAAATACAGTCTGTCCTGTCCCATTAGCAACGTAGCAAATCTTCAGACTCACACACACACACATGATGCTGCCACACACACACATACATGCACACACACACACACACACACACAGATGTGGTTATAGACACATGATTACTGATTTACCGTTGTGAGAGTTGGCAGAGTTCCCGTTTCTGGCTTGTTAGTTTGGGATTCAAGTGCTCTGGCTTGGACCCAATTAGTTTCTCTCCCTACCTCCTCCTCTCTGCAGTTACTTTGTTGTCATGGCCATGTGTTATATATTATGTGAAGTATATAAGCCCAAAAAACAACAGCGTGTTCTACACTTAAACTCTTTATTATTTTACATAATATAAGTGTTCGTAATAGCTTGTAGCTGATTACTTTGAACCCAATGTACAACAGCACCTGTGAGGACATTAAACAGCTATAAAGCTTTACTGTGGTGTACATGATGTTATAAAAACATTTACAGAACAGCAAGGCTTAAAGTTTACAGTAAGTGCTGAGTGTGAGCTCTATTAGCCTGAACCACTAAAGTAATATCAGCTCAGGTTTTACTCCCATCCCCTCAAATACTATATGACTAATGCAGGGGCTAAAGTTAGCACTCGCCACTCACTGAATCTTGAGTTAATATATCTGTATCACTGTAAAAAAAAAAAAAAAATCAGTGTAATTTACTGTAAAATACCGGCAGCTGTGGTTGCCAGAACTTCACCGTAAAAATTACAGTGAGTGGGTACTGTAAATTTAAATGTAAATATCAGCAAAAACTGTAATTTCGACTGAAAAGTCCCTTTACTAGGGTAATTGTGTCCTTGTGACAATATGGTATTTCTCCAATGATTTTACATGAAAATTTTATATTTTTACAGTACAACTGTGTGTTTTCTACAGTTTTTCAAAAGTTTTGTACTATTTCTTGTTTTACGGTAATTAAAAGTGTCTACTACGGTGATATGCGCTGTGGTTTACAGTGGTTTACTGTAATTTCTACAAACATTTTTTTACAGTGTGGTGGATTGACATTCTATCTCATGCAGTTTTATGACTTTATGACAGATTGAAAATATTAAGGCCCGCGTATATTTTCAGTTTACCAGCCATTGCATAGACCAAAGAGTTTTTTTTGGGCCCTGCTAATGAAAATTACAATCAGTAAATATCACCGTTCTGACATCAGAGTTTCAGACAATTTTTGTTACTTTTTTAACCCAGTCTGTCAATTTTGCCCACCTCATGCAGTGATTGGCCAGATGTGTGGAGATGCATTTTTTAAAATTCTGTAGCTTTTTTTTAAATTTTCTTTTTAAATAACTATTTCAGTCACATTGAATGCGCCAAACCATGAATGCTATACACGGTCAGATGACACGCTGTATGAACTCAGCCTTTAACATCCCTCCTACCTCTTGCATTATTTTACTTAGCAATTATGGAACATAAACAATTATATAAAGAGTAAACATCAGTTCAAGTCATTAGACAGTCTCATAATATGTCAGTCGAAAGTTCTCTGTTTCCTGAAGTTTTTTTCCATATTCTCACCTAACCTGTGTATCGCCTCTCTAATTGCTGTTTATCTGTTGATAAAAATTGGATTATCATTTAACAACTACAGCTGCCAGGGGACCGTGCCGAATCTTGTTTACTCAGCCTTTTCAACTGTTCGTCCTTCTTCCAACCTGTCTCTTTTTCTCTTTATTTCTGTCTTTCTTAGTCTCAGCCTCTTTACTTGCTTTCTTCTCTGTCTGTCTGTCTCATTCTCTCTTATCTGTTGCCAATTCAAAATACTACCGCACACATTTACAACCACAGCTTTTCTTTGAACATCCATATGGGCTTAACATAAACATGCACACATTCATCTCTCAGCTCCATGCTCTCTATCCACTCACATACACACTCATATGCTACTTATAGCATGCCATATGATAGTAATTTAGCAATATGGAGAAGCAGGAGGGCTCAGCTGGAGTTTAGGTCTGAGAGGAAGAAGAGTCTGGTATCCAGTTTACTGGCAGGAAACAGGAAGGCACCTCTTTACTCTTACCTCTTATTGTCTCATTACTGGATGCACATAAACCTGTGATGATATATTTTCTTACACTGATCCTTCTCTTAATTAAAGTTGTTCTAGTTAGAGAGGAAGTAGCAGAACAAACTAAAAAATGGACAACCTATTTTCAATTGTCTGTATGTTGTTTTGACTACTGTATTAGCAAATGCCTATGCATGCATCCAGCAGAAACACCGAGCAGAATTCATTTCATGTCTGATAAACGTAAATCTAATCACTATCTTTCCTCTTTTGGCTTTGTTTTGGTCACCACCTCCTTACAAAAATATACTAGATGTTCCACTTTCTTCACCAGATAATATTGTGTGTTTGGTGGTGGGCATAGAGAGGGTCTAACACAGCTTTTTCACTAAAACAACTGCTAGATATTGGTATTGATGAGTACACAGAGATAGAAAGAAAAACAGTAAATGTGCTGAAAAAACAAAACAATGAACTGAACTTGAGTTTGTTGTTAATTTCTTACAATGAGCAACTATCAAACATGAAATATTGGATTGATTATTGGTGGAAAATATATTGACTCTTAAGTAGCTAAGTACTAAATGGTATGGAAACATATCCAGTTGGTTGAACCACCAAGTTAAATGTAGTATGTTTGTAGTATTTATTCTTTCAAAAAATCCTATTTGTTTTTTCGCCACTTGTCAGAGGAAACATCTCCATTCAAATGATACCTGCGTTTGATCCTTTTTGCTCTAAGATCTAGAACAAAAATGCCAATTTGTATGGTTTTACACTCAACCAATTAAGCGTATTTCAATTAAACTTGCAATGTGTGATTGCCCCACTAACGCAGCAGCTCCAATCCACAAACTCTGTGGTCAAGTTGAGTTGGGTGTTTTTGACAGAGTTGGCTATTCAGTGTCCTGAAATGCCACCAAAACATTTAAATGCATTGCTATACAACCTGTCTGCGGCATCTGGTCATGCCGCTGATAATGTTTATGCATCTGTTATTCTGTTTGTTGCTGCACTAAATCGCAATGATGAAAATGCAACAGGCTGCCTGTGTAATCAACGTTGGTGTCTTTTGTTCCAGGTGCGTAACCTGTGCTACATGGTGACACGGAGGGAGAAAATGAAACACACCCTGTGCGACCTCCAGGAGAAGATCTTCCACCTGCAGATACAAATACTAGAAGAGGACATTGCTGGAGGTGAGAAAGAGAGAGAAAACATAAGTGTGTCCATGGTGATTTTTCTAATTCCAGTCATCTGTACACGCCAGTGTAAAAACCTATTCACCCACTCTAGCACTAAAGCCAAGGCCGCCAACACACACTCTGTCCACCTCGAAAAAAAGTACAATTTCGAAAGCTCAAGTGCATAACAGTTAGATCCAAACCCTCGTTGACTAAGTGTGGTGGGTGGACAGTTTTTGGAAATGGCCTGTCATCATTTTTGCACAGTAGGCCACACTTGACACCTGCACAGCAAAGAATACCGGAATAATAGTTCAGCCAGATATTGTGACACACACCATCCACATAAATGGAGCTCGATTTCCTATCCACTCTGCACAGATGACTGACCTCGATGCATTTCATGCAGCTGCTCTGTGACGGAGAACAGGAAGGACAAAGCTGGCTGGTTCTCAAAACAAGATTTATCATCTTAGTGGAACCATCAGGTTAAATGTAGTGTTGGTGATATTTATTCTTTGAAAAACTTGTTAGAGTCCACTACATTATTTCACCTTACCTACCTCTCTGTTTTACAAATATAAAATGTAAAGATTAATTAAAGCAACTATAAGGTACACAGCTGAGACTAAACAGGAGTAAGAAGCAGTCAGTTAATTTAATTCAAGTTAGTTTGTGTTTCTACTACAACATGTTTACATGGTTTAATGTTTAAAAATAACATTTTCCTTCTACTACCTGTTGGAATATACCTTTATTTACCTTGAAGCATTCCCCTCTGGTGCTTTTCTCTTTAAACCCCCTACCCAAATAACCCAGTATGTTCTGATTGGTCAATGCATCTGCACTTTTTGCCTCTCTGCACCATCATTGCAGCTAGGGAATGATGACAGGGAATGGGGAATTACGGCACTGTGACTGCCCTTTCTACTATATTATATTTAGGATAGCTGTGACACTGCAACCAGACAGAAGTCCTAACTGATCGTTCATAGTCAAAGTTTTTGAATGCGGGCTTTGTTTTCTCAATGGATTGAAGATTTTGATACTTTCATAGTATTTATATAGCTACTATGCTCCCTTTTTTACAATATGAGGGCTTTGAATAAAGTTACTATTCTTACTGACCAATTTCCCTTGATTAGATTATTTTAGAGCCTGGAGACTCCTCGCCTTTTGACAGTCTAGACTTTATTACATCTTATAAGACTGCATCTGAAATCAGTCTTTGGTGTACACGGGGACATTGGGCCATTTAACCAGAGGCCAGACTGTGAAGAGAGCAACAAAATCAGTGTAGCCAATGTAGAGCTGGTGGGATTTTGTAGTAAAAATCTGAACTGTTATTTGGCTGGCAGCAGCATTTTTGTAGCATCTGAAGTTAATGAATGAAGCTGTGGATGAGACAGGAGTACAGTGAGTTGCAATAGTCGAGTTTTGAAGAGAACGAAAACAAGAATTGTGCACACTGTCCATCACTTTATCGATGATATCGATGATGACATTTAGGTCTTCAAACCATCATCAGGTAATATAGACAAACTGCAATAAACATGCACCCGCCACCAGCCACTTTATTAGGTACACGTTTTCAACTGCTCGTTAACGCAAAATTAAATCAGGTTTCACACACACTTCTCCTAATCGAGTAGCCAGTGAGTGTATAAGCTACAGGCTCTTTCCAAGCAAGCCACCAATCAGAGGATGCCAACAACACTTCCTGTATGCCAGCAAATGTAATATTGTCTTTAAAAAGCAGAAAAACACTAAAGGCATGTAAAAGCACGGAAGAAGTCCAATCACATTACTGCAAAGACATTCGTAGTGAAATTGCAATCTGAACTCTGAAAGAGATAAAAGCATTATCAGCTTCCTTTAGGTCATTGGCAGATAGAAATACGTTTATCTTGGAGATATGTATCAGCTACATAAATTGAGAACGAACAACCTTCTCGAGTTGATCATTAAAACAAATGTTCCAATAGCGCGCACACACACACACACACACACACACATTTCTAGCTCTTCAGTTTCTCACTGGCTGCCAGACGTCCAAGCTGTTGGTGTTATGGTGATGATGATGAACCAGAGTTACGGAGATGATAGTTAACTATATTCGTTAAGAAATGAAAGTGACCTGTATATCAGCCTTGGATAATGTTGAGAAACACTATTAGTTACAGCAGCGTGACCTGCAGCTTTCATGGCGATGACAATGAAAGCTTGTTGTCATGGTAATACCAGTTACATCTTGCTGGCTTGGTAATGATAGTGAACTCTTGCCAGCCTGCCCCTGTGGCTGTGTGTGCGTGTGCATGTGTGTGTCTATGTGTGGTTAGAGTGCTCAATTTGCAGGGCTCATCATTCCCGAGGAAGGCTACACACACACACACACACACACACTATCTATGCACTCCACTAAATCTTACAAACACTTTCACTGTAACACCCTCTGTGTCTCGCACTAACACAAATGCACACACCCTCACAAATGTGCACACACAGACACACATACACACACATGCAGAGCAGAGCTGCTGACTCAGCAGATTGCTGCCATCAGGTACCGGGAGCTGTGCTGCTGGCACTAAACAGCCATATCTATTCTCACTGCCACAGGAGTTAGATTAGAGAGGATAGTGTGTGTGTGTGTGTGTGTGTGTGTGTGTGTGTGTGTGTGTGTGTGTGTGTGTGTGTGTGTGAGCAGCAGAGAGTGAAGGATGAGGTTGTCTGTTATAATGATTTGTCATGTCCCTCACCTTGTATCTACCTCTTTTCTCTGCCTCTTTTATCATTCTCTCTTATTTTCCACTCCCCATTTCACTTTATCCTCTTCTTTAATCCATTTTCTCCTCCACTTGTTTCCTTGCTTTCTTTTTCTCTCCTTTACGGCGCCCCCTTACTCTGTCCTTTTTTTCTCCAAAAAAGTCTCATAATAACACTGTTTCAGTTAGTCCATCAGTTGTCTTCCGTTTGTTCTTCTTTTGTCCTTCTGGCCACATAAACTGCTTTCATGACACTAAAACTCAAAACTTTAACAAAAGTTATAGTTTTTAAGACAATACTACAGACATATTGTGTTCTGATGGTTTTATTAAAACTTAAGAAAACAAAAAACTATAAATGCTATACAAATTAAAGTTTTTTTTTACTTGGGCTTCAGTCGGTTAAAATAACCTTGATCCAAATTTAGGCTGTGTGATTTCATTAAAGGCCTTTGGTCTGATATTTCAATTGTGATTCATGATGTTGGAAGGATTGATTTTTCTTTACTATTCAAATTTTAATTGAAAAATATATTACAATTATCATGGTGTGGTGGTGTATTTTGACACATTTTTTTGCCTTTAACACAAATTGCACCTCCTGGAATTTGAATATTGGCCTCGTCCATATTGCGATTTGGATACAATTTTCATTAAATGTGCAGCCCTTATCCAAATGCATATTTGCTCTTCCATAAATGCAGAACAGGATGCCTAAAACAATAAGCAGAACATGCTCAAAATATTCTCAGTCTTCTCGGTATACGATTAAAAAATGGTTCTATGCCAGTATATCATTTTTTTGGCATTTAAAATTAGTCTGACATCCAATTCCAGGCAGCACAGAAAGGTTTTACAACTGTAAAATCAGATTTTCAGAAACCTGCAGAAACCCAGAGCTTGAACATGCACCAGCACCACTATCCTTCCTCCCTTCATCTCCCTCCGGGCTTGTTTCCATGTGGAAAACCTACACATCTCTCCTCAAACCCGCCTGAAACAGAACCACAAACCTCTGTCAGCCTGTCTGTCTCTCATAGTACTTAATCTGTCATGTTCCACGTTCTGTCTGTCAGTCCGCCTGTCTGTCTGTCATGTTTATCTGCCTGTCTGTCATGTCGGGGGCAGCTCTCGTCATGCTTTGTGAATGCTAGCATGTTGCCAGCAAGGCGGACAGGCAGGCAGGCGATATCACTGTAGTCCCATGTGAAGACGGAGAAGCATGATGCTGAAAGGACAATACAGCATCTAGTATCATTCTCTAGCAACTAATTTCTGTAAGATAACTTAAAAAAAACTCAGCACAGTGATTAAAAACCAGGAAATATGTTGTTACAGAGTAAAACATACAGGTTCAGATATATTCTGCACACACACATACACACATACAGTATTATTGTTATGCAGGAAGTGCACTACATTTACATTCTGGCTCAAACTGAGCTGTGACAAGCTGACAGTGGTTAGTATTGGCCTCTCTGATCTGCTCTCAGCAAGTGTGTGCATGTGTGAAAGAACGTGAGGAAGACAGAGAAAATAAGGATGGAGGAAGAGGAGGATGAGAAGGGACAAGAAGGTAATAGGATGAAAGAAAGAGTGGAAGAACAGAGAGGAAGAGTAGAAGGCGACCATGAGAGAGAAAGGACTGCAGAGAGAGAGAGCGACCAAGACAGTAGGGGAGAGAGGACAAAAACTTTTTCATATTGCACTAATGAGCTCAGGTAAGAAATGGGACACAGTGGCTCCACGCACACACACAGACTCACGCTGCAGTTCAGTGCACCTAGAAAGAGGGGAAATTAATCACACACTTCAAAAAGACGAATCCCCTGGTGCTGTTGCACCGTCTAAACAAGAGAGGGAAGGCGGTTTGGAAGGGAGGATAATATTGCAGGGATGGAGAGTAAGGCAACAGCAGAATTTAAAGACAAAAGAAGAGGGAAAAAAAGCACATATCTGACAAAAAAAAAGTGTTTAAAAAGGTTTTCACTGCTGATAGTTGGATTTGCACCGAGATTACAACCTGCAGGGGGAAAGCGGGGCCTGCAGGCGTCCTTGAAAACCCAGAGCCTAGTTTCCCAAGCTGTAGAACATATAAAAGAACAAGATCAGATTAGGGAAAAAAATGGGGAAAATGTTGAAAAATGGGAGATCAGAGGATAAGATGGTCCTCCTGTCAACACCAAAAAAAAAAGGGGAAAAAAATCACAATTTAAGAACTGTGTGAAGAAGCTTTCCCTCTGGGAGCTCCTTCAAAGATCCCCTGGCGTTAATGGCCTCCGCAATTTCAGCAACAGCCATGAAATAAATTGGAAAAGGGGGGAGGAATGTCTAGATGTACCTGCACGCTTTTACAAATTGTCTTCATTAAAAAAAGTTCCATACAGTCGTTCAGAACTCCCACATTTTCACACTAATTTGCATGTCAGATTTTAGGTTTAGAGGGACAGCTCACCCAAAAATAACTATTTTCCTCTTACCTGTAGAAGTATTTATTATTTATCAGTCTGGAGTTGCAGAGTGTTGGAGATATCAGCTGCAGAAAAGTCTGCCTTCTCATATATACAGTCATGGAAAAATTATTAGACCACTCTTTTTCTTCAATTTCTTGTTAATTGTATTGCCTGGTACAACTAAGGGTACATTTGTTTAGACAAATATAATGATAACAAGAAAAATAGATCATAGGAGTTAAATCTAAGAGCTGATATCTAGCCATTTTCCATGGTTTTCTTTATAATAACCAAAATCATCAAGAAAACCATGGAAAATGGCTAGATATCAGCTCTTAAATTAAACAACTTTTTGTCATTATATCATTATATTTGTCCAAACAAGTGTACCTTTAGTTCTACTAGGCATTAAAATGAACAAGAAATCAGAGAAAACAAGGGTGGTCTAATATTTTTTTCCATGACTGTATATTGGAACTAGATGGCACTTGGCTTGTGGTGCTCATAACACATAGATTTCTGTCTCTTTCCCGAAATAATGACCCAGTTTTTCAAGATAATCCACAAACCTTGTTGTGAGCAGGTTCATGTAGATACAATTTTTTTCTAGTATAGTTTATACAATAAACAGCTCACAACAAGGTCTGTCAACTATGCAACTCGCAGCTCTGATTGATAAATAGTACTACAAGTAGGAGAAGAGAACTGTCTGCCTATAATTCTCTCTCAATCCATTCTATTGAAGCTCGACAAAATTGCAAGCAGTCTTTTTCAGTGCGATCTCCAGCAGACTCACAGTTAAGAATTCACCTTTGTTCAACTTTGACAATGTGAATATGCACAGTGGGCCAATAAAAACACTGATGCACTGATGGACTGTGTTTAACAGTGGAAAAGTCAGTGTTCTACTGTGTTTCATCTCAAAGCTAGTGCAACATCACACCACAAGACTACAAACCATTTCATACTCTGACAGCAACGGGTCAAAATTGCTCTACAGTGACCTTTTGCAACTAGGAACAAAGAGGCGCAAAGAACAACAAATAGTCATCGGGTTATTCTTAATTGTGTAATTTAATAATAGTAACTTCATTTACTGCAGTAACAGTGTGATGTTTGAAAATAAGAAGACTGAAGACACAAGAACTACAGTCCAGGAACTAAATTTAGATCCTGTTTCTACCAGCTGAACTGCACAGAAAGGTTTTTGGGTTCACGTCCAAAAGAGTTATACTTGTTATGTGTGTCTAATGATTTGGTTCTGACAATCATAAGTGCAAAGCAGGTCAAATAGATAAATGTAGCTGATGAAGTGCTGTGAAGCGTTTTGTGACTGGTGTCTGAAAAGTTGCTATAAAAATAAACTTTGCTTGCTTTTACATTACATTACATGACATCATTTGGCTGATGCTTTTGTCCAAAGCGACTTACAATTAGTGCATTCAACCTGATGGTACTAGCCTTAGACCACAGGAACCAAGTAAGTACATAACCTTTAAGAGACAACTGTAATCTCTACAGGAGTGCTACATGCTAAAGAAGAAGAGTTGTTGTCAACAATACCTCGGTTGAGTCATCGTCGCCTATATAATAGGCGACGATGACTCAACCAAGGTATTGTTGGATGAGGTAGGTCTTCAGCTTGCGGAGGAAGATGTATGGGCTGTCTGAGGTCCTGATGTCGGTGGGGAGCTCAATCCACCATTTGGGTGTCAGGACAGACAAAGGTCTGGAAGTTTTTTTGTGGCGAGTTGACCCACGCAGGTGGGAGTCGCCAGCTGTTTGGCTGATGCAGAGCGGAGAGGATGGGCAGGAGTGTAGGGTTTGACAAGATCCTGGATGTAAGAAAGGCCTGACCCATTAGCAGCGGAGTACGCCAGTGCTATAGTCTTGAAAGGAATCTGTGCAGCCACCAGTAACCAGTGAGGGATCGGACGAATGGTGTTGTGTGCGAAAATTTGAGGAGATTGAAGACCAACCGAGCAGCTTCTGGATGCTTGTTTGAGTGCAAACTTCTTGGCATGCAGAAATATAAAAAATAAAATAAAAATCTAATTGAAGCTCAGGACTAACAAGCCTAAGTAACATGAACAAAAACACCATTTTATCTGAAAAACTAAATTTTGACTTGCGCCCCACCTCGCTGTCCTTCTGTGTAACTTTTACAAACTACTGCAGCTGCTTTCACTCCACATAACTGTTCACGAGAAGCATCCTTCTAACAACCCAGGTAATGATTTGTAATGGACTTGGAAATAAAAACCTCTCCACACTTTAACACCTCATTCCATCCCATTTCATCTTCCTGATCAGCATGCATGCTGTCAGTCTCCACATTTCTGAAACTGAGGTATAGCACAAAACTTGTCAAGCTCTTTGATAACATAATTATCTGGCAACAAAAATTGGAAACACTTAAGGCCCACATACACATACAGGACACAAAACTGTTCTTTTCTTCTTTCTGGTGCTTTCTTTCTTCTTCTCTCTCTAAACAATAAGTATTGTACTCATAGAGAGCTATACTGTCACACTCACTTCTCTTTTGCTCTCCTTCTCCTGAATCTCTCTCTCTCTCACACACACACACACACACACACACACAATGGTCGTCTCAGTGTGAAATCTCTCTCTGGTCCCTCTCAGCTCCATTCATGCATGTCCTGCTCCTCCATGCTAAAGCAAGCATGAGGACAGCCTACTGCTGGCTATGACAGCCACACACACAGAGTCGACATGTACTGTACTGACCAACGCACACACACACACATTTTAAGAGACTTTATACTGTGTGGTGCAGAACAGCTACAATATAATATTCAAGCTTTTATTTTTTTATTATTGAAGCGAGTCCATGGAATATATTATACCCCTTTCCCATATAAATCAACCCACTGACCGCTAGCATTGCATAGCAGTGAATCAGGAACAATAGCATTAAAAATTTATGAATTAAATAAAATGTATAGTGTGACAAGTGACATAATGGTCAAGGGAGTAAAATAAATAAATAATAATAACAAAAAAATAATAATAAATAATGAAACACAATAGCTGGTATCAGTAATAACAGATGTCATATACATGTTGACCATAAATTATGGAAAAGAAAAAGGTATTAGCTGCTCACATCTTGGCCTTTATGTCGGATAGCAAGATCTCAGGAAGGTCAAAGACAGTAAATACTATAATATTAAAGCTTCAATGAAGCTTAAATTCTTTATTTTAGTTATTCTAGTGGCGCAGCTGTGTAGATGGCATTGTCAGTCCGTCCAGATAACATTTGTGACATTTTTATATTTGAACGAAATGTCTCAGCAACTATTGAATTGAACATTTGGTACAGACTTTAAGGTTCTGTTCTGACATAACTGTGATATATTCTGTCTTTCCATCAGGTTAGAACTTTGTTCAATACTTTATTACCAATTAAATACAAAACTGAAGACAACAGCCGTAGTCATTTTTTGATACTCAATAGCAAATATTAATGGCTGTACTCTCGTTTACATATTTCGACCAAACAATATCCATATTTTTCAGAAGGAAGAGGGTTGTTTTTTTATCTAGAAAATTAAAGTTTCTACACTTTTTAACAAAACATTTTAATTGCTAAAGTTGTCTGGTGGTGAGGGCAGCTGATCCGCTAATACAAAGTAAGAGAAGAAAACAAGAGTCATACAAAAGGTCTACTCATTATGAAAATAATAAGCCCTATGCATACTATTTTTTTGTCTGACATGTAGTGATAAACTCGCTCTAGGTCAATGTTTCACCTTACAGTGGCTGCTGAATTCTGATACACTCAGAAACAAATAAAATCACCTTTTTAAACGCCAGTTTAGCTTTAATGAAGCCTGTAGGTGCCACCTGCTGTACCACACACACACACACGCACACAGTATATAAACATGATTCACAGCAGCAGGAGAGTTAGTGAGCCTTGCAGTCAGGACTCTGGGTTTGTCTAAACAGCAGGAGCCTGTTCCAACAAGACATCCCAACAATAAGGGCCTCCCATATCATAGACTGAGAGACAGAGAGAGATCATCACTGTGCTGTACATGTGAGAATCAGTGGAGTGTGACTGCATGTGTCTGCATCCTTTCCTTACATGCTGTGTGTGTGTGTGTGTGTGTGTGTGTGTGTGTGTGTGTGTGTGTGTGTGTCCTAGGTGTGCGTGCATTTTTGTGTATCTGTTAAATGCAGAGCTCATCAATAATCGATTCTTCTCAGTAGAATCATATCATGTTGATGCGTGATAGCACCAGCTCACTGACTTTAAACTGCATTTTAGAAATAATGGCCTAGGCGTCGCAGAAGTTGTTGTTTTTTGTTTACAGTTCAGCCAATATAAAACAGAAATACTGGCCCCCAAACTGAACACCCAAGCCAAGAAGCAAGATATGTTGGAGTGATTTTTGATTCTGATTTTAACTTCAAGACTCTTGTGCAACGTGTCACAAAAACAGCATTTGAAGAACATCTCCAAAGTGAGGCTGTTTCTTCCACTGAACAACACAGAGGAAATGGTGTTATAACCAGCAGGGTAGATTATTGTAATGCTCTCCTTTCTGCTCTACTGAGGAACACAATAAGACGGCTACAATTAATTCAGAATTCTGCTGCAAAAGTGCTGACAAAGACCAAAAGGAGATCACGCATTACACCTATTATAAAGTCATCTGGCGTTTATACTGGCTACCTCTTTTACTACTTTATAAGGCACTACATGGCCATGCACCAGACTACCTCTGTTTTTGGTTTATGAACCAGGAAGGCCCCTACAATCCTCTGGTTCTTTGCTTTTAGCTGTCCATCAATGCAGAACAAAAACATTTGAAGATGCTAATTTTAGCAATTACACTTTGAAATGCTGGAATAGATTGCCAGATTAATTGGAAATGAAAAATCATAGCCCAAATAAAATAGTTGTTAATAAGTTGTCTAAAAAAATTAAAGTTTGACTGTACATTCTAATACCAGGAGATTTGAGTATTGACTGTTATTTAATGTTAAGGTCGGGCAATGTCTAGCAAACTGACATATGACGATGTCTGCAGTGAAACATCATGATATTATTATATCACAACATGATATTAAAGTCCTCTATAATGAGGAATTATTTAAATTTGATTTTCATTTTAAATGTCTCTCCCCTACTTTCCCTCTTGCGATGACTCCTGACTCATTATAATCTTTAATCTGAATTTCCGTAGCAAGATGAGAAGAAGGGGGGCATGATTCTAACCCCAGATTTATCAATGTTCCTATTTGTAGAGTATATATTTTTTTAAATGTATCGGTAGTGTAGCTCCTTATTAAACAGGATTTCATGTACATAAAACTATTTTTGCAGCAGTGCAGGATGCAGATCTGTTGCACACCCAAGTTAGTATTTATTTCATAACGTGTATTAGACTGTATTATACAGCCAGGTGCTGTTCTTATTTGGTCTTTGATCATGTATACGTATCAGTGTTTGTTGTGTTACCTGCCGCACTGAGCTGGAGGGAGAGAGCGAAGTCTCCCGGAGTGAGAGGACAGCTCACAGCAGGGAGTCGCTCTGCAGGGCTCTGTTACATGTCATACAATGTGTGTGTCAGCATGCTCCTAGACCCCAACACACAGCTGAAGTGTGTGTGTGTGTGTGTGTGTGTGTGTGTGTGCGTGTGTGTGCGTGTGTGCGTGTGTGTGTGTGTGTGTGTGTGTGTGTGTGTTGTTTTTTTTCACAAAGTCTGAAAGGTGGACCAGACTGTTTGATTTTTTACTTAGAGACATACAAGAACAGGCAGCACAGTGCATCCACACACACACACACACCCACACACACACACACACACACGGACACACACACACACGGACACACACACACACACAAAGAGATCACTGGGAACCCCATGGCGAGTCTTCATTCTCTTGTTTTAACTCTGAGGTTAACTGAGGTATCGTTCATCAAGGCCACTTGGGTCTACCAGCCCTACCCTCGAACTTTAACTAGAATACTAAACAACCTTGAAAACAAGCATTAACATGCATCCTGGGCCTTTAGGTTTTATCTGGGTAGAGCAGAAGGGTAAATGTGCCAAAGAAGATGAACTATGGCTTTTTATCCCCACACCTTATCAGGAGGTGAGTCACATTTGGCCAATGACACGTTACATTTTCTGCAAGCTCAAATTGGCCTACAGCCCTGTGCCAGCTTTTCATTACTGTCGACTCAGGCAGGATGGTGTCCTGTAAAAACATTTCTCAATCACACTCGCTGTTGTCAGTCACCAGCAAAGCAAAGAGTAAACTCTTGTTTATTTATATTCCAATTCAATAAAGGAGTGGATCTTTATTTTGTGGAAAGTGGACTTCCTTAGCCCTAAATTTAAGTTCACCAGAGATTTTTCTACTGTTTTTTTCTACAACCAATTCCAAAGAAGTTGGGACGCTGTTTAATATTTTGTCCTTTCCAGTTTGTATTTGTATATATGTCATGAAGAATAAGCAAATTATCACTTCTGTTTTAGACAATATCCCAACTGTTTTGGAATAGGGGTTGTCTTATGGCTTTTTGGATTGACAGAAAATTATCACATCATCACTATTTTGATAATTGAATCACCATGAAAGTATTTTTGAATGGAAAGATTGCAGATAATGCCATATCTAGCCTCTCACATATGGAGATTTCCTGCTTTTCTGTGTTCTTTATCATATTCAACTGAGAGTTTTGGACTGACAAAACAAGACATTTAACAATGTCAGCCCTTAGAAACTGGGTTGGACAATTGCACTATTTTGTGACATTTTATAGACCACATGATTAACCAATGAATCATTAAAATAACTGCATAATCTATAATAGAATTGTTAATTGCAACCCTTCTTTATTTCTCCCTCTTGCAACAATCTGTCTTGTAAACTGTGTGTATATCCAAAGGTCAAACACCCTTGACTATCTTGCAGGACTAAAATTGGATTTAGGTGTGTTACGGACAGCAAATGAAATGATTTCCTAAATGTCAACAAATAACCTGAAGATTTTGCAATATTTTTTTTCTCAGCTTCAGTGTTGTTTGTATACTAATGTCTCACTCAAATTCCACCTGAGAAGAAGAAGTTCCCCAGGCTCAGTGACATTTTCCATCTTAAACCAAGTAATAAGTCAACTAAACCCCTAACCTGAGCCCTCTTCTGTGTCTCCCTGCAGAGAAAACCCAGAAGGGAGAAAAGAGGAAGCAGAATGGAGTGAAGGAGAAAGGGAAGGAGAGGAGGAAGAGTAGTCCTGAGAAGAAAAAGGAGAGATTAAAGCCAGAGAACGGCTCCCTGCTAAAAGAGCTAGGTACATTGTGTGTCTGTCTGTCTGTCTGTCTGTCTGTCTGTCTGTCTGTCTGTCGGTCTGTGGGTGTGTGTGGGTGGGTGGGTCTTCCCGAACTGATCAAATGCACCTCATTGGCTGACAAATGCCACGTGTGTGTTTGTGTGTCCATTGGAAAGATCCTGCTGACAAAAGGTTGCAGCACATTATTAACCTTGATGCATCAATACTTTATTTGAGGCAGCAATTTGGTTTACAGTCTCTTCATAAGAGCAAAATGCAATACAAAACTAATATATTATAAAGTTGGAAATCTCAGGATTATTTCATTTCGATCTAATAAAGACTTAATCTAAATAAACTATTGCTGCATCAGTTCTGCAACTTTTAATACAAAAACATGTTTTACTGTGGTCAGCATGCTCTCCATGCTGCTGTATACAATTTTCTTTTTTACAGACTGCATGCCTCCATCATCATACATTTTGTGTGTGTCGCTCAATGTAGATCAGTGTCAGGTGCGATGGTAAAATCTTTAATAGGAGTTGACTGCAGCTCAGCCCAGCAGGTCTGATCTGATGCATCAGTCTGCTGGCAGTTGACAGAGTAACATCACTCATAGAGAAAAGTGAAGGAAAGAGATTCAGCAAGACTGGATATTATAAAAATGTCATTCCTGTAAATCATGCAGACCTCCTCTCAGCTTTCTTGTAATAAATAAATAATCTTGTTTTAGCCTTTAGTGCTGTAGAACATCCTCCTAAGAGGCACAGCATGAGTTACAATCATACTGGGAAGTATGGGAGCAGAGCTCTAGTCCTTCATGCAGTAACCTGTACAACTACTACT
This sequence comes from Centropristis striata, assembly GCF_030273125.1. Lineage (NCBI taxonomy): Eukaryota > Metazoa > Chordata > Actinopteri > Perciformes > Serranidae > Centropristis > Centropristis striata. The sequence continues at coordinate 20,552,326 of NC_081531.1, read as the reverse complement.
CATTCATTTCAAATGATTGTGATCATGATACCTTTATAAAGAGGCAATTCTATGACAAATATTGTGCTGTTTTCTTTGCGCCCTTTAGGACAACAGGCTGTGATTCAAGGCTCCACCTACAGTGCCTTGCAAAAGTATTCATACCCCTTGGATGTTTCACCCTTTTGTTGCTTTTACACATTAAATCATGGTCGATGTAATTTGGCCTTTTTCAAAAAGAATTTGCAAAAAAACCCTCTTTAATATCAAAGGGAAAAAATATTTTTACAAAATAATGTCAATTAATTAAAAATCTATAAGGTAAAATAAATTAGTGCATAAGTATTCATACCCTTTAAAGTAACTGAACTAATTCAACAAAGTTCCAGCTTGTTGATGCAGCAGAGTCTCAGTTAGTGTAATGGAGATCACCTGAGTACAATTGATGTGTGTCAAGTGATTATAGTATAAAAAAACATGTGTCTGGGAGGTCCAGTCTCTGGTTCATCACTATTCCTGCCACAATAGTACCATGAAGACAAAAGAACACTCCTATCAACTCAGAGAAAAGATCATTGAACAGTGGAAGTCAGGAGATGACTACAAAAAAAAATTAAACTCATTGGACATCACAAAGAGTTCTGTTAAACCATCTTTAAGAAATGGAAGCAGTATGTCACTTGTTTAAATCTGCCTAGAGATGGCCGTCCTCACAATCTGAGTGACCTGACCAGAAGAAGACTGGTCCTGCAGCCATCCAGGACCTGCTGCTGAGGAGCATCCTCATAGCATGATGCTGCCTCCACCATGCTCGCTGGAGATGGTGCGTTTGTGGTGATGTGCAATGTTTGGTGTTCCCCAAACATAGTGTCTAGTCTGATAGCCAGAAAGGTCAGTTTTTGTCTCATCAAACCATAGAACCTTCTTCCAGTTGACCCTGGAGTCTCCCACATGCATTTGGGTGAATTCCAGGTGAGATTTGATGAGCTTTTTTTCTCTCCCGCACATCTCCAACTGGTGAAGAACCAGGCAACAGTTGTTGTATGTGCAGTCTCTCCTATCTGAGCCACCGAAGCCTATAACTCCTGCAGAGTGGTCCTAGGTGTCTTGGTGACCAACCTCTCCAGTCTTCTTCTTGTCAGGTCACTCAGATTGTGAGGACGGCCATCTCTAGGCAGATTTAAACAGTGCCATACTGCTTCCATTCCTTAATGATGGTTTAACTGAACTCTTTGTGATGTCCAGTAAGTTTTTTTTTTTTTTGTAGTCATCTCCTGACTTCCACTGTTCAATGATCTTTTCTCTGAGTTGATAGGAGTGTTCTTTTGTCTTCATGGTACTATTGTGGCAGGAATAGTGATGAACCAGAGACTGGACCTCCCAGACACATGTTTTTTTATACTATAATCACTTGACACACATCAACTGTACTCAGCTGATCTCCATTACACTAACTGAGACTCTGCTGCATCAACTAGCTGGAACTCTGTTGAATTAGTTCAGTTACTTTAAAGGGTATGAATACTTATGCACTAATTTATTTTACCTTATAGATTTTTAATTCATTTATACTATTTTGTAAAAATCTGTTTTCACTTTGATATGAAAGAGGTTTTTTTTGCAAATTCTTTTTAGAAAGGCCAAATTATATCCACCATGATTTCATGTGTAAAAGCAACAAAAGGTTGAAACATCCAAGGGGTATGAATACTTTTGCAAGCCACTGTATCTACCTAAAAATGAAATTACATTTACTGCAGCCTTTAGCAGAAGGCAACGAGTTGATGTAGTGGTTAGCACTCTTGCCTCACAGCAAGAGGGTCGCTGGTTCGACACTGGCTGTGGCTCTTCTATGTGGTTTGCATGTTTTCCCTGTGTCAGCGGGGGTTATCTCTGGGTACTCTGGCTTCCTCCAACAGTCCAAAAACATGCCCTTAGATTTAACTGGTGACTCTAAATTGCCCGTAGGAGTTAATGAGCATGTGATTGTCTGTCTCTATGTGTCAGCCCTGTGATAGTCTGGCAACCTGTCCAGGGTATACCCTGCCTTTGCCCAATGTCAGCTGGGATAGGCTTCAGCCCCCCGCAATCTGAGTGCAGATAAGCGGTTAAGGATAATTAATGAATGAATAAAAAGATTTGCTGTTTTCAGTCAAATTTCAAGATGTTACCATGGTTTTCAGGAACTCAAGGTGGGCATTTGTCCTTATTTTCTGTCAGTGTATACACTTAACAATCATTTGTGAGAAATTATAGAAAATCTAAAATGAAAAGCTTATTTTGCTTCCTTGATCTTGAAAATGTTTAGCAATACAGTGCAACAGCTCTGTGCTTTAGTGTTTGTTTTCACTGGTTGAGATGTAAAGAATGAAGACAACATGAGGCATGTTAAAAAAAAAAGTCTCAGTTATCTTCTCATTTTCAGCAACACACATCTTACAAAGCTATTTCCATTGAATGAAAGCCCGGTGGACCCAGCAGGACATTCCCACCACCACCCACATGTAAACACGGTTACTATGTAGAATAAAATAAAAGCACGATACTGCCTGATCATGTAGGCTACAATATATCCAGTCTTTTAATGGTGCTATCAGTTGAAGAAATCTGACTATGAACTATATATCAAAAACGTATTTATGGCAAGTTTGTTTTAAAGACAGAAAATTAAAGAAAAAATATTTTAAGCCCAGAATCCAGATAAGAGGTTAAAAGGTTGAAAAACCAGGGATAGAGAGAAGCTGAGAGAGAAGCTCTGTCAGTGTTCATCTTTGTCATTAACGAGCGACTGGGAGAGAGACACCGTTAGAATAAAGGAGAGAGGCCTGTCACCGCTAATCCTCATCATAAGTGAGACGAGGATGGATGATAATGGTCGTCTGTCCTGCTGGAAGGTGATCCATTCTCTAATACCGATCATTACAGCTTCACATGACTGTCAGAAGACAGATATTAAATGGAAATTGAGCATGCAGATTATTTAACGTAGATATTTGTTCACAACATGGACAATTTACAGTTATTAGCTGACACTTATATCCACAGGGACTTGAAATGAACAAGAAGATAGAGGCTCAGTGTCTCGCTTGAGGACACAAGATAGACTGTTGATGGACACACACTGGTGGCTGGTGTGATTGAATCTGTAGCCTTTAAGCTGTCAACATTGGACGAGGCACCTGCCTGACGATTCGGGTGCAAATTAACATTTCAATGCACAGACACCCTCGAAAAAGCCACAATGATACTCTGAAGCAGTTTGTCTGTCACTAAGCAGTAAAACAAGTTGGGTTTTTTCCACTGAGCATAAGTAATCCAGGTTTGTGTGAGAACTGTGTTGAGTGATGGGGTAAATCAGGGGTGCAGACGCCAAAGCCTCATAGGAGTTAGATATTTTAAATTGAATATCTTCCCCTGTTTCATGTCCATCTATTTACCTCTCTGTCTGCATTCACCGAGGCAGACAGGCTGGCTTTGAAAGTTAGCACTCTCGGATGTGTCGGCAGCTCGCGTAAAGTCATATTTCCTGACATCCTGAAAACATCCTCAGTTTATTTTTTCAGATGCAGCTGCTTCATGGGACAGCAGCGCTGTGACAGTTTGATGAGAGCGGGTGCTGTCGGTCGTGGCAGAACCAGAGCGCACTGTCAGGATCAAACACAGTGTTTCCTCTCTTTCAGGTTATATGTTTCAGGCTATCATTTTTATTTTGAAATGTTCCCATCCAAAATTACATAACTATTCAAAGCCTTTTAAAACACATACATTCAATGATTTATGGCAAGAAGATCAAATAAAGAGTTGAGATTTAAGGGGGGAACCACGTGGTCAACAAAACACAGTCTGGATCCTTTGAACCAAAAATGTTTAATTATAACTCTGGTAGGGTTTTGATCCAGTTGCCCTTTATACACTGTAAAACCCAAATTGTTGTTTCAACTTAAATATTTGAGTGTCGATGCTGCAAAAGAATTTTATGCCAAGACAACAAAGACAATGGAGTTAACTCAAATGAATCTTGTTATTTGACTCAATATTTTAAGCTAAAATGACTTTGTGAACAAAACTTTGTTGTATTGAAAAGGAGAAATTTGTTATAACCACAAACAAGCAACATTGGTTTTTACAGTGTAGAGCACTCAGCGTAGAGCACTCATTGAAATTGAATAATATTATGAAATTGAATAATATTATTACTTTTTTCAATATGTTTCATTTTTATATTGCAAATCAGGGTCAATTGAGTTGTCGTTATTATTATTATTATTATTATTATCATTATTATTATTATTATACTGATTGGTCGAATGCCATGATGTCACTATTTGAGACGTAGCCTGTTTGCTGATTAGCTCTGAGAAATGGGGTTCTGCGACCTCACGGAGAGGCATGGGGACCTCATCTTGGATTCCGCTGAAGTTACTAAATATGGTTCTCTGCCCGATATTGAATAGCCTATAAAAAAAAAATAGTGCCACTGTTAATTTTGAAAATGATCATATTTGTGACGACAATAACTGAGATTTAATTAAAATGTAACTTTAAGTCCCCCTATTTAACATTTAAAAGCAGTTAATTTAACATTTTATTAAAAAGGTTTATAAAACTTTACAATATAATATGTTTCTATAGGGACTTTGAAAGTAGACTTAGTATTTATTAACAGTTACAACTTTTAGGAAGACATTTTATTATTACTGCTTTGTTTAGGCCGGTCACCATAACCAATAAATTGTCCAACATATGCCAATTTTAGTGATAATCCAAGTGCACCCTTTTAAAAGAGCAAATAACTAATAATTGTGCGTGCGTGTAGCTCTGACACAGGAAGTAGAGGCAAGAACAGAAGCAGTGCAACCAGAAACAACAACAAAATGTTACTTAGCCTGTTTTTATTTTCTATTTATTCGCTTTAGATGATATGAAAAGAAACACTTCGCTGCTGCACCCAAGTCTCAGAACGGTGAGAAAATGCTGCACAATCACCTTTGTTCCCCATTCTGATGCTTGGTTTGAACTTCAGCAGATAATTGCAATTGCCTCATTAGATATTTGTGTTAACAAGCAGTCTAACAGATGTACCTATAACCCCGATGAGTTAATATATACCATATGACTATGGTCATTCATTGTGTTTATATACAGGTCATGGGTGTCTACAGGAGAAGGAAAATACATTACTAAACAATTTAAAAAATCTTTATATATTGCTTATAAATGCTAAATTGTTGCCAATAAAATGATAAAGTTTAAGAAAAAAGATAACTGTCAAAATATAATCTAAGTTTTTGTTATTGCATAAGAAAACAAATAATTAACATGCAAACAAGAAAGGGAGAGAAAACCTGAACTTGTGATATACTGCATGTTTGTGTGGGCGAACACAATGGAAAACAAAGTCCTTCATGTCTTCAGGCTTCCTCTTAAAACAAGCTCCTCCGCTGTGAATAGCTTCTATATGTAGGACATCAGGTGGGTGGATTTGTAGTCTTACATAATCCTTGTTTATATGTATCCAGATCTAATAAGTTATGAATATTCCTGCAGTGACATTCTGTAAAAAGCTGTGGGCTGCAAAGACAATTACTGTACATGATTAATATCTGAGAGCATAAATGAAAATAATGACAAACTGTGCTCTTTTATTGTCATTTAACTAATCTTTTCGTGAGTAAAAGCAATTAATCTACAAGATAGATGATATTTACGGTAATTTAGTACTGAATAGGTCCTCAAAGGTAAATTCTCTTCACATTTACCCGCCTCTCCCACTCTCCACAGAGAGTTCAGAGGTCAAGTTTGAGTCCTGCAGCTGAATGACAGCTAGAATACAACTTTGAGGAATTGTGACATGCAGAACAGGCACGTCAAGGTACAACAAATAAGACACATGAAAAGCATTAAAAATACATAAACAGGACTTATTGGCACACTGACAGCAGCACTAAAGCAACATGTGAGGAGCTTGGTTCCTTCCTGTGATCTCAGAAAACGAACATGACAGACCGTTGCTCAAAGCTACAAAAACCACCCAACAAAGACTTCACGCTGTCATCAAAGGATGAAACCCAGAGCTGCTCTGTTGATAATGAAACAGGCTCTGACTTTGTGGGATTAGAGCATTTTGGTAGGAATTATATACAGCTAAGCTTAACCTCACTCTATTGTTAACATTTCTGTGACATAAAATCCATCCATCCATACATCCGCAAAGATTCACCGTGGAGTTTTTGGCTTTGTGTGTCGGCTGCAGGCTTGAGTTTTTGAGGTTTATGCTTGTAAGTGGAAGGTTTTGTCAGTGTGAATCTCCTGCATGAAAGAAAAGTAGTGTTGTGAACGATAATAGAGTAAGACCTGTATATTGGCAGGTTTTACTCTGCAGCTTCAGAAAACTTCAAATGGGTCCTGCTGCCTAACCCTGCCTCAAGAGGCAATTCCACCTTTGAGCAACAAAGAGGTTATTTTATAATTCAGAAAAGGGTGCACTCTTTTCAGGCAGCATTCACTTGTATTGTGTATTTCAGTCCTCCGGTATGCAGGATGAAACCTAACTAGCAGTTGAGCTAACTTGTCTTGATGAAGACCTCTATCTAACCGAACAAAAGAAGCAGAGAAAAGTTTGGAGGAGTTAATAGCAATAACTTTGGGAGCGGTTACAGTGCTGATAATTATACCTGTGTGGATAATTAAGATAAGATAAGATAAGATATAACTTTTTTATTGTCTGCTCTAACAGCTGTGAGGAGTCCTCAGTGATGAGGGTGGCTCTCCTCACCACTGAGCGCTTGTACATTTCAGTCATAGGGAGTTGGGCTGTTCTGGTTATTTTTCTGGCCTGATTTATTATCCGGGAGAGTTTTGTTTTGGTGGTGGTAGTGAGGAAGTTGAACCAGGATGAGATGTTATAATGGATTAAATGACTTATTAAACATTATTTACAGCATCACTGGTAAAATGCATCTTGTAGAAACAAAAGTTAGTCGACACGCTCCAGTGTTCGGTTGCTAAAGTCTCTTGAAGTGGCAAATACCCTCTAGAAACTGTTACTGCAATACCCGTAATCCATTGTTATTCACAGTGATGTACAAGCACAAATTCTAAAATGAAATAGGGCTTGATTGCAGTTCACCTGATCAGAGTTGGCTGCATGTTTTGAAGTGATTCCAGCTTGTTTGCCAGTGCTGTGATTTGGTGCTTCACTCTGCTGATGAGGGCACAAACAGTCCTCACATCATACTTCACCTTTGTGTGTCAGGGCTAGTTATTAAATCCTTAATGTCCCCAGATGGTTGCTTCCGTTGAAGATGAACTCTTGTGGGTGCGTGCTGCACCGTGCCCTCAAGATGCAGTTCTGCCTTGGCCGTACCATAAACATGATGTTATTTACGACACAGAAGAGAATAGAAGAGATTTTTGGAATTGGTTTATTTATTCAGAATCATGTTATCATTATCATTATGATTCTCAACAGATGGAAGCTTAAAGCTAACCCCTCTACCCTTTAATAGCGTTAATAAAGATCTGTGAAAAGACCATCTGCAGGTGCAACTATTCTTCACTGCGATTATTCACATACACATTTTGTAGTCTAGAAATTTTGGTTTCTGGTACATTATCTTTCACTTCCAATAAAGTTAAATTTCCCAGTAAGCAGCGATATTGTGATTGTAGGTCAAAAGTTGTCTAGATGTTTTAAACTGTAGTTTTAACAGCATTTTTAGTCATATTCATTCCAGTATTTAACCTTTCGCTATTAAACCAAATGAGCCCAGTTTTGACCTGAAAGTCTCGTGACCTGCTACCCACTGGGACTTGTTTTGTTTTCTTCTTCAAATGAAGCTTTTAATGTCTGTTTTCATATCCCCTCTAGCACATTGGTTTAATCTGGTAGATGTGTTCAAGTGGCAATTTCGCTATATCGCTGGGCGCCTGGGACCGTTTAGGGTAGCCTCTGCCACCAGTATGAATGTGTGTGTGAACGGGTGAATGAGCGCAGTCTGTATTGTAAAGCGCTTTGAGTGGTCGCAAAGCGACTAGAAAACTCTCACCCTCGCACAGCATTCACATGTGGATCTATTCGGTACAGCCCTAACAAACTGTCTGTCTCCTCATGTTTTGTCCCCTCATGGTTGTAGTCAGTGTGTTCTCAGTAAAATAGTACATTGCCAACAGGAATGATGATTCTAGAAACGTCATTAAAATTACTTTAATGGAGAGTTTTTGTGCACTGTCATGGCCTGAGTGAGGTTCAGAGGGTATTTAATTTTGAGGAAGTACTGAGTTCTTCCAATTCTGGAAGAATAAAAATGGTCCATCTTGAACAATTTAAGCTTGTATAATATATTTTGTGTCAGTCTTCAAACATCCGATCTAGTCAAACTTGAGTACATATAAATATAGAATCCAACATGTGCATGTGCATTTGTACAATCAAGATCCGATCTGGCAGAGATGTTTTGAGCTATTTCACCCACACACACACACACACACACACACACACACACACACACACATACACACAGTGACTATCAGCGATGACGCAGGACTGTCTCTCATTTCCTTATTTAACTAGAGTTGAGCGTCACAGAGCCAACAGTATTTTCCTGTCGAAGTGAATATGATCAATAAACGGAGGGACGATAACACAAGACAGGAGAGTAGTTTGGCTCTGCCTCACTTGCTTCCTGTTCTGATATTATCTCCCTCTTCTTTTCTATTTATCTCTTTCAGTATAACTCTCTCCCTCTCTCTCTGGCTCTGAGTTATAACAGTCTCTCTGTTTATCTTACCGTCATTCTTCCTCTCTTTTTCCGTCTCAGTCTTTCCATCTGACTGATGAGGGATAAAGACAGCAACTTGATGTTGAATAGATGCTGTGAGATCATCTCTCACATTGTGGTACCATGACAAACAAGCCCCTTCTGTGTGTGTAGCGTGCTTTTGTTGTATCATTTGTGTGTGTGTGTGTGTGTGTGTGTGTGTGTGTGTGTGTGTGTGTGTGTGTGTGTGTGTGTGTGTGTGTGTGTGTGTGTGTGTGTGTGTGTGTGTGTGTGTGTGTGTGTGTGTGTGTGTGTGTGTGTGTGTGTGTGTGTGTGTGTGTGTGTGTGTGTGTGTGTGTGTGTGTGTTATATTAAATATATATTCCGTTCCTGTCTCTGTGTGTCATCTGTGTGTTTGTTTTTGCATGCCGTATGTGTTCATATCTCACGGTCTCTGTGTGTGTGTGTGTGTGTGTGTGTGTGTGTGTGTGTGTGTGTGTCAGGCCATCTGTTCTCTGTCGGGTCTGGTCCTGACTCCCAGGGCTTTGTCTTCCTCTTAGTGTTCTGGGATCAAGAAGACAGACACGTACCAGAACCCGTCTCAGATGTACTGTCCCCTATCCCCACTGTTTATTAGTGGGGCCCATATGCCGGTGGTGATTTGGAAAACGGGGATTGTTTTGAAATCTTCCTGGTGTCACCCTCAAAGCCACTGAGGAGTTTCACCCTTAAAACTGAGACTCATAACACATTTTGGTGTCAGTCCAATCCAATCTGCATGTTTGACTGTTGCTACAAATTGCATTTTTCATTTACTGGAGAAAATCCACAAGAATTAACTTATTTAGGATGATGTAGCAAATTTTGGCACACAACAGTTTTAAAATTAGCCATTGTGTAAATTAAATGTAAATAATTGTGACCAGTTCAACATTTACTTAATAGAGTAACAGATTTTAGCAGATAATTGAAAGGATTTTCTAATCAGCTCTTGTGTTATCATGTCGGCAGTTATATTAGTCCAACCCAACTGAGATTAGATTGTCAGGGTGATTTCACACCTGCACTTTTTAGTCAGTTTAAATAGAACTCTGGTTCCTTTTCCCCTTTGGTGTGGTTCTATTGGGCAGGTGTGAACATAGCAATCGTACTCGGGTACGGGCTAAAAGAACTGCACCAAGGAGACTTTCACAACCCAAAGTTTAGTCTGTTTTAATCTAATTCTGGTGCAGTTAAACCGTTGTTACGGTTTGTTTGGTTGCTTGTGAACGCTCCAGTCGTACTCTGGTGCGGACCAAAACAACAGCCCGTTTCCAAACTAACCCTATTGCAGTTCAATTGCCCTGTGAACGTGATCTGACCCAATTATAACAAATTAAACAAAAACGCTGCAGATTGTGGGCTATATACTAAATATATAATACTTCACATGTATTTTCAGTCCTCCGACTTCTAATCTTTTTTTAAATTAGCTCCGCTTACATTTATGCACTGTAAATGCAAATCAGACTAAATACAAAACAAACTAAAAGTATCAATTTCACTCTGGTTCGGACTAACCAAACAGACTTGGGTTGTGAAAGCAACCTAAGAGCCTTAAGAGGAGGTGGTCTTCAGGTACAAACTAACTCTGGAGCAGTTTAGGTGGGAACATTATCAAACATCGACCTAAGCCAGCTGTACTAGCTGAGAAGTAAACACACACTTCTGCTTTGCAAAGTGTAAAGCGTATAGTGTTTTCAAAACATTTATTGCATTCTGCCAGTATAGTTTTGCCCGGTATGTTGCTCAAATAATTCCCATGGTTCAAAGCAAATGCCTACTTTGCTGTTTCTCCGCTATTAAATTGCCTAGCAATCTTTCTATAGATCTAGATATACAGTCATGGAAAAAATTATTACACCATTTTTTTCTCTAATATTGTGTTCATTTTAATGCCTGGTATACCTAATGTTGCATTTGTTTGGACAAATATAATGATAACAACAAAAATAGCTCATAAGAGTTTAATTTCAGAACTGATATCTAGCCATTTTCCATGGTTTTCTTGATAATAACCAAAATCATTATCAAGAAAACAATGGAAAATGTCTGGCAGGTCAGGCATTAAAATGAACACGATATTAGTGAAAACAAGGTGGGTCTGATAATTTTTTCTATGACTATATGAACTAGTCAAGAACACAGAACCTTTGTCTTATATCAAATGGTTTGTAGTGATCATTTAAAATTTTCAAATCAACGATTTGTGTGAAATTGCCCTTAGATTAGATTCAACTTTAGTGTCATTGCAGAGAGTACAATTGCTGACAACAAAATGCAGTTTAGCATCTAAACAGAAAATCCAAAAAGCAGTAGAGCAGGGTAATATGTATATGTACTGTGTTTTAGGAAAGTTAGAAAGAACAGTAAGGGTAGCAGTCTTAAATTCCTCTTCCACTGTTCATGATTCAGTGAGTTTCCATGCATTTTCTTTGTATTTTGTATCAGCAGTAATGTTGCACCTGATGGTGACAGTAAAAGCTAAAGAGCCTTGAATTCTTACCGTTTGTAACAAGGGAAAAAGTGCCCCTCACTCAAAACACTATAAGTCATGGCTGCAGTGCATTCAGGCTGTTATTATCCGGGGAATTGGCATCTTTGTGTCCTGCATGATGGCTTTTTCTCTGTATCGTTGTTGAATTTCAGAGCGGGATAGCTTTCTAGAAGAAGCCTGTGCTCTTTCCTTCTGAATGAAAACACAATGGGCTCAAAATTCAAGGTTGAATCATAATAGCTTTTTCAGCTTGAACTTGTTGTAGTATGGTGTATTAGGGTGGGTTTTACCCTAAGCATCAACTTGAAATAAAGAAAATATTTCATTCAGTTTGAGGAAAAGAATATAATTTGGCTAAATTACAAATTAGAATAATTTGAGATCAATTTCATACATTATAGTGAGAGACAGGTAGAACAACTCTGTGATTTTACCCCTTTTATTCACTTTTTTTCTGCCTGCTGCACTTCTTGTTTCCCCTTGATCACTCTGATGGGTCTTTAGATTGCTCTGCTACTCCTCCTGCACATTTACTCTATTTCAGTTTCTCGCTTTCTATCTTTGTTGGTTGAGTTTCCAGGCGTTTAGCACCCAAGAACAATCAGCAGACTGTTGTGAGGTCTTTAGACCTAGCAACTCTCTCTCTCTCTCTCTCTTTCATGCATAGGCCTGGTCGTGGCCCTGTCCTGTTGCTAGTGCATTCCTTACCCTGCACTGCCTTAGTAGCGCTGGCTAGCTTTTCATTGCTCACTGCTATAACATCAGCTGTTCTGTAAAGCCATCCTGGGGCTTTTTGTACTCCTAGGACTAGTGTGCACTCGCAAAGAGGCTGGCGATCCACCAAACTTTTGTTGTTGTGCAACAAAGCCTTGAAAAAGGGCTTTAGATGGCTGTAACTGCACAAGGACCTTTTGATGCATAGCATTAGCCTACAGTAGCCCATTAGTTCAACATGTTAGCTGTGGCTGAGGAAGGAGGAGTTGGTGGCGTCATCTGCTTTTAAAGATACAGCTCCACTATCAGCAGGCTTGCTCCATAGCAGCAAAATGACATGTTAAAACCAGGATGTAAGAGATGGTGAGGGATGTAGAGGGTAAAGAACACAGAAATATGTTTTTATAAGTTGCTGAACCAAAAACATTACAGACAATCAGACATGAGGCATGTTACATGTGCAGCAATACTTTGTCAGTAAGTCAAATATCCAAATGTCTTTTTTTAAGCTAACTATATTTCTGTTAATGAAGCTAAAGCATTTTGGCGTTATGCAACTTCTGTAGGCCTATAGCTGTGCAGCTATGCAGTATTGTGTATGCAAGTGCCTTAGCTTGCCGACATATAGAAAATGGTAAATGAACTGTACTTATAAAGCTTTTCTAGTCATATTGACCACTGAAAGCTTTAACACTACAGATCATTATTCAATCATTCACACACAAACAATGAATGAATGAATGGTTGGGTGGGTACCACCAGTAATCCATTCATACACTGAATATTTGAAAATGTAGACTGCCATGGTCAGGGATCAAACCACCGACCAGTGGGTGACCACTCCGACATCTGAGCCACAGCTTCCCCATATAGCTAACATTAGCTTGCTGACAGCTAACGTGTCCCTCTGGTAGATATATGCTGTTTAAATAATCCATTAACATGCATATTTGTAATGCTTTTGTTGGTGTCTCAGCTCTGGGTTGCATACTGTGATGCTGATTCCCCCACCTGCAGTCGGTGTGGTTTTTGGAGTATGATGCTTTGCACTCTGTCTCTGTTAATGACCAAATACCTGCAGAACTAATGGCATCCCCATCAACAGCTGTGCTTTGTGTTTAATGCCAATTAGCAAATGCTAACATGCTAACACTAATATTTTGAACATTATACCCCCTAAAATTGTTTTGTGAGAATGTTAGCATGCTGATGTTAGCATTTGGCTAAAAGCATTGCTGTGTACATCCTCACAGTGTTGCTAGCATGGCTGCAGACTCTTAGTCTTGTGTCTCTTTTAAAATAAATAATCTATAATAATAAAATATCTAGTTAACTAGTATGTGCGTAAATCTAAAGATGTGGCACCTTGCTCTCTTTTACTCTCTCCTTTCCTCATCACCCCCTCCTGTCTGCCTCACACTTCTTCACTGGCTCATTTTTCCCTCAGTCACCTATTCCCTCCCTCAGAGCACTCCCGACTCCTGCAGAGACATGCTGCGTCATGGAAACGACTGGCTCGGTGTGTGTGTGTGTGTGTGTGTGTGTGTGCGTGTGCGTGTGCGTGTGCGTGCGTGTGTGTGTATGTGTGGAGTATAGCTGGTGTTAAAGCCACCCTAACAGCACCTCCTGCTGTCCTGCTTGGCAGATCATTATAGGCACTAAAGATGTACAGGGAGACTGGAAAGATAGTAGAGAAAAGGAAAAGAAAGAGGCTCAAGCCAGAAAAATCTGCACACACCTGTCAGTATTTTTCATTATGTGCTTGTGTGCAAGTTTTATTTCAAAATTATCTGCATCTCAGCTTATATTTATATGCTCCTATGGGCTGTTAAGAGGCAGTTGTTCCCTAAAGTGGATATGACAGATTTCCAGTGTTCTGTGTGCAGAGGTTAATGGTTGTTCCTGGCTAAATAAGAACACTAAATTTCATTATTTTTCCGTACACTATATAAAAGACCCTCTGGAGTCTAAGATCATTTTGATTTTGCTGCATATACATTTTCGCCTGCTGTTATACTAACTACAAGCATTTCCTTCCTACACAGTTCTGTGTGATTGGTCTGAAACTGTTAAAAGTTGCTTTTCTTAAACAGAAATACAGATTTTTTTCAATAGAGTAAAGAGCTTTGATGGTTTTTTTGTCCACAGGCTTGATGTCCTGAGTTTTGACAGGATGTTAGGGTTGATAGTTATTCATAAAAGTAAGACAATAGGCTGCTTTTAGAGTCCAAAATTGCTGTCATTTGTGGAGGTCTCGCTGTTAACATCCCATTTTCTGTGAACATCCTCTTTGTAAGAAAGTAAAAGCACAGAAAAAAATTATAATGGCACCTTCATTGTAGCCTAAAGGTTTAATTAAAATGGCTATTTTACAAATACCACCTCGTAGTCCCATCTCTTCTTCCCAGCTATAAGCAATGTGGTAAATATTCAGGTAGTATTTGAGCTAAACATCAAACATACAATCTACCTGGTTTAATGGTATTTATAACTTTTTTTAAATATAAAAAATTGTTAAAATTGACTAAAATCCAAACATAAACTCATTTGATGGGGCTGCAAAAATACTTGCATTAAAAGGTGTATTTGATACTGGATTCTGAATCAGTTTTATGCCATTAAACCAACCCTCACCCCAAAGAATGTAAAGATGTGAGGCGATATAGCCAAAATGTGGAAACCCTCTTCTGTGGGAACAGGGCAGGAGAAGTGCATGAGCAAATAGATCCCGCCCCCCATTCTCTGTTCTCCTTAAGCTTCACGGTCTTCACTGCATTGTGTAAATGTATGAGTTTGTGTGTAGACAGAAATGCCACAGACAGACACACAGTGCTTTGGCAGCACTTTCACAGCCCACAATGATAGAAAAGGAGCCATGAAAATCTCCTAATTATACACACACACATACACACATACGACAGTGTTAGAAAGGAGACAGGAAACAGGATTTCTGCTGTAAAATGGGTTTATATCTTCATTATCGATGAAGCGACAGAAACAGCATGTTTGGATGTGGAGCTTATCATTGAAAATGTCACTGTGTCAAGTTGTTTTTCTCTGACAGACTAACAGTAGATTCTGTGTTTCTATTAAGAATTGGTGCTAATTGAGAGATTCACGTGAATTTGACGTTGGTATATAACATTTTTGATAATATTTGAGATGCTGCTATAATTGACATAAACAAAAATATCACAGATGCAGCCTCCACTTACCTTAAATGTTGTGTGTCACCAAAATTAGATGAAGGAAGTTTAACTTTTCCTTTTAATAGATGCCTACTATACTATACTTAACTTTATACTTAACTGAAATGTGTCCAAATTGAGTGTTTTTTCTTTAACATTCAGAAATTGTGAATACATTCATGTTGAAAGAACAATTTGTGTCATTGCCAGTTGTTAAGGGAACATCTATGCACAGTGTTAACTACTAGCATTGAAGTGTTACATTTAAATGGTGATTTGTGATTCTGGGCTATATAAATTGAATGTAATTGAACTGAAAATTGAGGGAAGCTTACCCTGTATTTCAAAGATTTGTGGGATTTAAATTTTGGCACAAAAGTCTTGCATTGCAAGTCTGAGAAAAAAAAAACTCAGAAACTAGGTCCTGGAGGCCTGTACATATAGAACCTGCAAGCTGAAAAACTATACTGACGTGCATGGTGCGAAAGCTTGACAGGTAAGCTAGCAATAGCAACAGAGGGGGGAGGGACTTTATGAAGGTTTGATTCTCTTTAACCTCACCAACGCAACTTTTACTGTGTAATTTTTTACTTGTGAAAAATGTGCAGCACCCCTCACCTGTCTGCTTTGTTTTTCTCCCGCTTCTCTCCCTTTCTTTTCTTTTTCCAACCAATTCTTACCCCTCACTTTACCTGTGCCACTCTCTACCTCTGTATCCATCTTAATATCATCTTTCTCTTCCTACTTACATCATCCTCTCTCCCTGCTTATGTCCCTTCCCTCAGGTTTGTCAAAGTCCTTCCCGTTGGACAACTCTTTGTTCGACAGCTGGCTCGCCCAGTCGGTTCAGATCACCGCTGATGACATGCTGAGCCAGTGGGCTCTGGGTGCCCAGCATCGGGACAAGAGCGGCAGCCTGCTCTCTGACCAGGTAGGCCCTCAGCAGCGGGGGGTGATGCCTCTGCTGTTTCTGAGTTCACTGGCATGTTACAACTAAAGCAATGTAGTGGATGCTACTTTCATCATGCAGAAATGGATTGAATTCCATTGTGGATTTTCGCATTTTTAGTAATGTCAAAATAAAAAGTGATCTGCACGCTGAGCATGATTTCTGGGCCAATACACGGATCAGACCAGTTAAAGGTGGAGGAGGATTACATTAGATAGGGTAGAGCTGCAGTCTGGCTCTTGGCAGTAAACGGCAGCATACATGGCAAATTTCAAACGGCTGAAATCTGCAGCAGTGTCAAACAGTCCATCACCTCTTGAACCGAGTCCCAGTCCACTTCTCTGGGTGATAAAACTAGTGCCAGGTGCCAAATAAGAAACTATCCTGCCAACAGACGTGATAGAGACAAACATCCAAAGTTACATAGACTTCTTATCAAAAAGTTAATCTTCAGGTAGTCAGGGAAGAGGAATTGACGCCAAAGGGCCAAAATCCAGGCTAAACTGATGTCCCAAAAGGCAGAAAATTGTGTAGGCGGGACATCTTTGCAAACTATTTAGAACAAACTCAATGCATGGTAGTAGCTCATACTGCCTGCTGTACGGAATAACATAACAAACAGATAATTCATTTTTTGCATGTTGCACTGCAATTCAGCATAAACTTCCATGTTCACCAACAAGGATATTGCTATTGTTTCCTTCATTGTGATAGACATGGGCACTGTAGGTTATTTTTGTGTCTGTAGATATTCCCCAACTATTTACTCCTGTCCTCCTGAGTGATTGCTTAAAGCTATAGTGCCTGGGAATTATTAGTCTATATATTTTTAAAGATGTATGTCTTTAGTAAGGAATTAATAGTGCTACAGACCAGTTAGTAAGTATTGAGAGATGGACTAACGAACTGTTGGTTTTGATTTGTAGACGATCACTTAAATATATACTGTAATATCGGCAGGGTATTGGTTAATACCAACAGCCAGCACAGTTGTGTTAAGGTGTTTAAGTTTAGAAAGCTATAAAATCAGAGTTGTATGTGAGTGTTTTGACCACAGTTGCTCCCTCCTGCTGCTCTAATAGCACATTTAGAAAGCCCTTTGTGGACCATTTGTGATTTCGGATGACTTTGGAATAACTCTACTTGAGCCCTTAGCAATGTTGTTTTTTAAAACCTGGATGTTATGAACTATTACAGCGACTCTGGAGAGGGAGAATAGCACTTTGCTTTTTATTGTAGTACATTATTAAGTTTCCCAAACGAATAATCTTCCACATAAAGTTCTCTTCTTTGGTCAAATGTCAAAAACTTACAGAAAAGAGTTCAGCCTCCAAACTTTAAACCACATTCATACACTTTCGAAAGATTTCCACTATGGACCTTTATATGAGAGGAGCTTCGAGTCGTGTAAGTTTTGCTCGCTTCTAGTTGTGGGTTGATCAGTTCGATGAGAGAGCTGATGGTCAGAGCGGAGCTGCACTGTGCCTGACCTGCTGTTCTCCTCAGGAATGTGCTCTGTTTGTGTATTGATTGGCAGGGGGCTCCAACTAGAATGCATGATATAACTCCATTGTTCGGGATGTGTTCAGGGACAAAGCAAACAAAACAGGAACGCAGTCATTATTCAATAAAACAGAATGAGATGTATGAGAGAATATGAAAACCTGATATCCTCAAGATAAAAAGGCTGAAAAAATAAACAGAATGTTTAAAAGGACATGAAGTAATGATTGACTTTTATCGAACACACCCATTTTACAGTGGCCTGTGGCGGCCTGACATTAATAATAAAATACGATTTAGACACTTTTAACAAAGAGATTAAACAGTACAATGTAAAATGCTGTTAGAGGGCGACAGCTTTGTCATTTGATTTTTTTGCTTGACAACAAAATGTCTTATGAAATCAGTTGCTAACATCCTTTGCTGTTGAGCTGTTAGAAGTGTGGGTAGGTGGTGGTGGGTGGGGAGTTTTTGTTCCAAAATATTACAAGCAAGAATGTGAGGTTTCCAAACCGGAAACCCAAGCAACAGGCAAATTAGTTGATCAGTAAACACGATACATCATAAATTTTGTTTAAAACATACATTTGTTGCAGCTTTATAACATTCTTTTGTATTTTTCGGATTTTTTTTAATTTTTATTTCTGAAGCTTCCAGACATGTTTCTTATTTATTCTTATCCAAACGTTAACATTTTGGTTGAAGTTTGGATGTTTTAGTGTCAAATCGCTACATTTCCAAGCCCCTATAGAAGCTTTTTTCCAATGTGACTCAACATAGGTTACTGGGTGATGATGTTGCTACATATATATTATTATCCATAGCCAGTGTGTGTTACCAACAGCTGTTAGTATGCTCCCAGGTTGGAGGAGCAGAGTATCAGCACGGAAGCAAAGTAGTGCTTTGGAAAACATGTTTGTTCATGTCCAAGACTGAAGTCACAATAACTAACAGATCAGAAAGTCCCATTTTTCCCAAGGTAAAATTACTGTTTTGTGCCAATGAAGTCCAGTGGTTTTGCAGAGAGCAGTATGTACTGCTGTGGATGGGGGCCGCAGCAAAACCTATTATAGCCAGCTGAAAAACATACCATCTATAAGAAACCACAATATCAGCTGAAGTGCACGGTATATTTGAGAATATTTCACTGCTTTACCTTGCCATCAGACAGCTCTTTTCGATAGAGAACTGATCTTAGCTTTGTTCAAAGCCACCAGACTGCATTGACAAAAACAACAATTTCACCTTGCTGCCTCGTTCGGTTAGTTTGTTATTGTGTGACCTTGAGAGTGTCCAAAATAACATGGCATCCACAGCAGTACATTCTGTGCCGTCATTTACAAAAGTTGCCTCAGTTAGTGCTAGCATTAGCATCATTCATAATCTTATTGATTACCTTAAAGGCCGATTGGGCGCGTCCAAGCCAAAGACCCAGAAAGCAGATGGAGTCTGCCTTTAAATGTGAGCTGATTCAGTTCTTTTTTCTTCTCTTCTGATTTGTTCTCATGGGCTCTCCTTTTAATTGTCACCCTCTCATCTCCTCTTTCATCTCCAATTCCTGTCTTTCTTTCTCTTACCTCCTCTCTTCTTCTCTTGTCATTCAGCTCCTGCAAGGCGAGGAGAGCCTGCTGAACCTTATGATGGAGAACTCCATGCAGTCCACCTGGAAAACACCCCAGCTGGGCCGCAAACCGCGAGGGGGCAACAAGCCCCGTGCTCGTGGACAATCCACCACCCCCACACTGCCCCAGACGCTCCTGTCTGCAGCAGCCGCCTCCGCCGCCTGCAGCCCTTCCACTGCAAAGAGCCTCTCAGCAAGCGAGGTGGAGGAAAAGCCCATCAATGTTGGTCGGAAAGGGGAAAGGTCCAGGGGCACCTCCAAGGCCTTGCACCACCACTACCTTCATCACCACCAGACAAGGAGCTCTGACCTGCACAGGGATCCGCCCCCGCAGCCCCCTATCTCCAAAATGGATTCCTGTCACATCTCGGAGGACCGCGGCCCATGGGACAGCATCTACACAGGGAATGGTGTTGCATCCGGTTTCACTGCAAGCTCATCTCCACGTCCAGCCTCGAGCCCTGGCGCCACGCTGCCCGACACAGGGGCGATCGTTCGTGGCGGGGGTCCGCGGCTCCGTCTGTCCCGCCAGGGTAAATCCAGAGGTAGGGGCATCAGTGGAGGTGGAGGAATGGTAGGCCTGGAGTCTGTGGGCCTTGTAGGTAAGGACACGTCCCTGCTGGACGCTGCAGAGACTGACGGGTACTTCTCTGATGGCGAGCAGAGTGATTCGGACACACGTTCTGGCGGACGCAAACTTCACCTGCCTCAGTTGCATTCTGGGAACGAAGACCTGCTGAGAAGGAGCGTGCTGGCGTCCTAAAGAACTGAGACTCAAACCAACACACACACACACACACACACACACACACACGCATACACACAGTTATCCAAGAGTCCCGCTGGCTAATTGTTTCTCCATCTGTGCCCAATATACAGTCCACGAAACATGGCTGGATGGCTTTCTATGTCACATTTACCAATGGAAATCTTTTCAGCTCTCACCTGCTTTGTTTTTTGGGGGAATTTGAATGTAGCTGCTTGCCTGTCGTACCGTAAAGCTTCTCCACCGGATCGTAGGTTGTCGTCAGCTTACCACAAGATGCGATACATTCAACAAATAGGAAACAAACATTACCTTTAGTCTTTTTTGTTTTGTTTTATATTTCAGATTCATTTTGTTTCTGGGCGTTGAAGTACCCATTTCTGGCCTCATGTCTGTGGTATCTGCCAGACTTGGGAACAAACACTTCGGGGCATTATTATTATTATTATTCAAGCTGGTTTCAGGGTCTGCTTCGCTCTTGGTCTTTATGACCTGAGATGCATCCAATGAGTCCTTGTTTTCTTGAATATGTTCAGTGGAAAGACGATTTCACACCAGAGCTGGTCTGAATATGTACAGAGGGTGACATGGAATAACATGTATTCAGCCTTGAAAAGCACAACTAGCTAGTCATAAGAGCTGTAAAGTAAGCACTTGTGTGTATAATAGATGCTCATTCAGGGTTGGGTTCAATTCTCATGTTGACTATGTTGCAAAATGTACACTCAAGCCATTCTCATCATTACAGACAAAAAGACAGATTTCCAGCTTTTCCCATTTTTGAATAGCAAATAGATTGACCCCAACCCTGGTGTTCATTCAGATTGTCACACAGAGACACAAACACACAGACACACTGACACACATACTACTATAAGCAAATCCCTTTGCTCACATCACGGCCGTTGAAATATTTGATCTGACTTCTGTCAGCTGCTTTCAAACTCTCCCTAATTCTGAGTTCTTTTTTTTTAAAGAGAAAAATCATCATAAAAACTCTGTGCCTTCTGTCGCTTGCCCTGTGCCCCTGCCTTTCCTCAACCCCCCGTCCCCGCAAACCTTATCAATCAACCAAACAATCAGTAAGTAGATCAATCAGTCGTTTCTCAATCGGATTTGTAACAATCAAACCAAAAGGAAATCCCGTTGGATTGGGCTCCTTGTCACCTTAACAATTGTCTAGTGCCTGAAACAAGGATGTAAATGCAGCGTTTGCCATTAATCAACAAAGTATCTGCAACAGTTAGCAAAGCAGAGCCACACCGTACTATCAGTGCAAAGAGCTGCCTACTGGTCTGTGCCCCCCCCCCCTAACTAGATCACTGCAGTCCAGAGCCATCAATAAACAAGGTTTGACCAGGTTACACTGTGAGCACCATGCTGCCGCCACAATAGATACACATGGAGAAAAGACAAACACCACGACTCCCGTGCAAAACAAATTTTGTTAGATTCATTATTCAAGTAAAAATATTCCAAAACTATGGGGAAAAACAAACGAGTCCCTGTCACTACAGACTGTCATCATTACAGCTGCATATAATGCTTATTTTCATTATTGATTGATCTGTAGATTCATTTATAGATTTATCAATTAATCAGTTGGTCTATAAAATGTCAGACCAAAAGTAAAAAATGTCCAAGTTGATGTCTTTAGATCAATATGATATAAATCCTAGAAAGCAGGAAATCTCCATATTTAAGAAAATGAACAGCATTTTCTGCCATGTTTGTATGAAATTACTTAAAGGGTAAATACGTTTTCATAGTTAATTATAGTCTAATCGATTAGCTGACTAATCATTGCAACTCTAGACCTAATTTGGTGAATGGATGAGACAAATATGGAGAAAGAATAGAGGTTTCATAGTGTACAGTGCAGTTTTCAGTCAACAGGCACCAAGAGAAACAAGTTATTCACACCTTATATCGGCAGTGTGAATCAATGCAATTTAAGATATTGATGTATTTAGATGCATAACACTGATTTATTCAGCTAAGCACTGAGCGGGTTTGTGGCACCAACATGTCTCCCACTGAAGTTTGACATGGCCAAGCTCTTGTTCCTGATGGCTCTGCTGCACCTGCTCTCCTGTTAGATGAATGATGACAATGTAATAATCAGCTTCAGAGGCCTGCGCTCTTAAGTTCTTGAATTGAGTTGTTTGTAAATTTGTTTTAAAAAAAAAACTTTTTGTTGTTCTCTCAGAGAGTTGTATTTTGTACTTAAAGCAGTCCATGGTATTCTCAGGGGTTAAGAAAAACTTTAAAAAAAAAAGAATTAAAGGTTTAGAAATGTATCAAAAAAGCAACGCAAGACAGAAATGCATATATATACACATACATACATATATATATACATATTTTATATCGTATACAGTATATATATATATATATATAAAGTGATGTGTGTATGTCGAGAAAACCTTATTTGGCAAGCTTCACTGTTTGAACTCCTACACGACTACTACTGAGCATGCTCCTTCTCTCAGTATGACCATCAGCCCTGGGTTCAATAGGCTCAACCAATAATTCATGTTTATTTGAACTTGTTTGAGTGACCAGATGCGTGGGACCAGCCAGATAATATTAGTTCTGTGGTCAACTACAAGAAGGGACTTTCTTTCTTTTTTTCAGCTCTCTTGCAGCTAAGATCGCACCCATCTGGTTCCAATGGGTGACATTAAGCATCACAAGTGATTTTAAGGGCTGCTTGACCCAGGCCTGATGAACAGACACTTAAATAGAGGTGCAGGTCCAATCTACTTCCTATGTTTTTTTTTCTGTATGGACAGCTTCTAACGTGTCTTCTGAAGTGACCACGCCAAAGAACAGATCTGTGTATCAAGGCAGCATATTTACATCTTATCTACACAAATACACCTGTTCCGTCTCTGGTTTTCAAGATAAAGAATGTTAGATAAGGATGTCAAACAACTCTTCCAGCGCTGCCCAGGTCAGCTCGGTTTTATCTCAGCCTGGTTCGACCCAGCTTGATAGGGTTTGATCAGAAACGGCGTCAGCTCACACACGGCGCTGTTAATTCTACTACACCGCCACCACAAATAAACCCAGCCTGGATTCTCCCACAACGGGCTGGCGATGGTTCTTAAATGCAGACTCATGCATATTAACCCCCTTCAGAAAAAAAGCCAAATGCTGCTGAACTGAACATACAGCTCACACACACACACACTCACACACACACCCACACATACTAGAGCTGGTATAACAGGGTTATAATGTACAAGATGACTAGTTTTTTATGTATATGTGGTCCTGACTACATCAGGAAGTATGAGCTTACTCAGAGTGAAATGCCCCCTATCAGCAGGAGAGTATTATTACTGGCGACAGCGTAGCGTCTCTGTCTCCTTTGTCCTTCAGATGTAGCCATCGTAGAAGATCGTTAGTCCTCCACACTCATCTCTTTTTGAGGCTAGAAAAAAATCTTTTGAAAGAATTTTGTCTAAAACAGTTGCTGTATTTATAAAAAAAAAGGCATAGATACAGAACAGGTGGAGGATTTTGGACTGCTACGATGGCTACCGTTATTAGAACCCCCCATGGAAACTGACCACAACAACACACACGACAACAATAACCGCAACAAATCTTGTGTTTTGAAGCGAGGATGTGGTGACGTATGGTCATTACGGCCCACAAAATCCTCCACCGGGTGGTTGTTACCATTCATCGGTTGCTAAGACAGAAACATGTAATCTTGGTTTCAATATTCAATGTTCAGAGTAGACTGACTTTGTAGACAGTGGTATTAGACAAGGCCTCACATGTACGGCCTTGACATGTAGTAGCATATGCTAAGGCTGCACAGTGCTGACAGGGAAAAAAAAAATGTTTTTGGCTGAGTTTCCTCTACAGAAGTTGTGGAGGTGGTTAGGTGACTTAGACTTGTTGTTTCTAAAGATTCGCTCCTGTTTGTAAGTCAGATTTGAACCCAAGAACTCCGAAATACCTTGTAAGGCAAATTGCAGCTTTGATTTTTTTTTTATCCTACATACTGTGCAGCCTTGGCAACACAAACTGGTTATTATTCTATATTTACAGTGTGGCTTCAATGCCATCTCCTTCCGCTTCGTAGATACTGTAGACCGGAGTCTTTTGCAGGTTCTTTTTATCAATATCCAGTAAAATACAACTTCAAAAGCATCACTGTCCTCTGTGTGGTACGCTGGTGTGGGTGTTGGCTCGCAGCCCGAAATGTGCTCTGATGATCTTTGAATTTTGCAACCCTGTCAGGTCGGATATCCAAATTAGGTTTTCCATGTCTTTTCTTGGTTTAATCTGCAAAATCAGTCATGGTGTTTAAATTTTCAGCCTGAGTGAAGCATCAGTGTCGGTATCAGCGGAAGATCTGCTGGAATATTAGGTTATGTTCTTCTGTGCAAGCTGACCATTTAGAGTGCATGGTTAACACATTATGCATCATAGATAAATATAAAACTATAGTTTTCTAAATGGTGAGCTGGTGCATGAGTGAGGGCAGAACCCTCTTCCCTCCAGGAGTTGGCATGGATGCTACACCACAGAAATAAGCTGGTGGGCATTGTGCATGTAATGGCAGGTCAGAAACACACCTACACAGAGTGATGCACTCCACCTAGCCTTCTGCTGAAAAGCTGGTTAAAGGCCAGCACTGATTGCTGCAGGCAATTGGAACCTCGCCTGTGATTCACACAGCTTGTTGTCTACTGTACCGACACCATTGTAAAACTCTTTGGAAAGACATCACTGCACTAGCAGGGCTGGGTTCCTCAGAACTTCCTCAGCTGAGCAAAGATCATGTTTAAAGCTTTTCATTAGTTGGGACCATCCACTAACAAAACGCTGGTGAAACTAGGGATGCACTGATTCATTGTTCGACCACTGGTATCGATACTCGCCTTGTTGACTGCCATCGCTGTTTTGGCAAATTGAATGACATTCACTGATGGCAGTGGAATCAGTTTTGCGCTGGATATTTGCGGTCCAACTTGACCAACAGCAGTTAGCATATGCTGCTCGTGCAGCCGCATGGCAAGGGGTTCCATGTTAACAAATAAAAGTGAAAGAAAATGTCTGCATATGCGTATTATGTAACATTTCCACTAGAGCCAGCGACAAAGGGCATCTCAACGCTTTCTACTCATTTCTTATGGAGAGCAGAAGCAGTTAAGCAGTGCATGGTGGAAGTGTCCTGGCGAGTTTGGAGGGGCATTGCGGATTTATGCAGATTGAATAAAAGAGGCTATCATGTTGTTTCCTGCTTGAAATGGAGAGTAGGTACCTGGTACCACACAACTAGCAGCCCATTTGTCTAATCAGGTGCTTTACCCGATTGGGTACGTCTCTTACTTTATTTAATGGGTACGACCATCAAGCAGCCAGCTGAGTGGAGCAGTGCATCCCCTGGTGTCCTCCTTGTCTCAGAGACATCTCAGCGACAATACGTAATTTGTATTCCGTATGAAAAACACCATTGATAAAAAAATACCCCAAATTATGTTTTTAATCGCTTTTACATTTAATTTATATATTTTTTTTCTTTTATGTTTTTGGTGGGCTATGCAAGTACAGATTGAGTAGGTAATTGTATAGCAGCTAAATGGGCTTTGAACCTGTTATTTTTCAAAAAAAAAAATTTTATATGAAAGAAAGTCATATTGAGGGTTGTTTAATACATTTGTATGAATTAATTGTTCATTGTGCTCATTCAAAGATAATATAATGTAATGAAATGCTGAATAACTTTGAAAAAGTTCAGTTATTTTTTATAATGAAGATTTTTTTGTGTCCCTCGCACAAAGGGGGGGAATAAATAGCACCAAAAACAAAAACATTGGCATCGGTTATTGGCCAATTTGTCATTTTAAACATCAGTATCGGTGCATCCCTAGTACAACCAACAACAAAACCACCTGTTTCTGGAAAATGGTAGGAAAGCTCTTAAATTCTAAATGTTGCATCTACTGAATGGAAAATGTAATTTCAACAATTTTTACACAAAAACTGATCGTGGCCCTGAGGTGGTTTTGAGGAGCCAGAAGGGCACCCAGATGCTGTTCATAGGATGTTTTTCCTTCTCTGTGGTTGCTCCTTCATCCAATAAGAAAGTGGTTTGGGGCTGTCCTCAGGTCAGTAAAGCCAGGATTGACAAGTGCTTTAGATTCTTTAGTGGTGATAAATTTCATGCGATGCCTCAGCGCATTGTTTCTCCACATAGTGAGCATTCTGGTCTTTAAAATGGATCAAACTGACAAGAGACTGTCACTGTTAATTAATTTGGAAATGCAGACTAACCCATTGTCCGCTTAGTGCTTCCTGTTTCTGATACAATTGTCCAGTCCTTGCTTTATTGTCCTACGCCAGCCTTACAAACCACACACCCACCTACCTACTACTGGGGTTTATACACATTTACAATAATGTATAATACTGTTCAACTACTACTACTAGAGACATTTTCATTTTCCGTGTTTTGAAAAAGCCTTTGGAAGCTGTTTTTTTTTTTTTCCTTTTGTAACGCTTTAGCTGGCCGCCGTGGCTCGTATCAAATTAGAAAGCTGACTCATTATCTGCTTACTCTGTTTTTACTGGCGCTTTGCTCTCCTCTCTGTTACAGCAAAGTTATGGCTTCAAGGTCTCAACATCCACAACCCAGACACACTGCACAGATTGGAGGTTTAGTCATACAGACTGAGCTGCTGTGGAGGCAGAAACAAGCTCAATTGTCAAGTTAAGCCTTGAATTGGTGGAGTCAAAGATTTGAATCAGATGGACTTTTCTCATTCATTCATGATATTGCAGGGCAGCTAATAAGCATACCAGGATCAATACAGACAAGAACAGTCGCTTTGAACATGGGAGGTCAGTAAGGCGAACTGACTAAACTAGGTCCATTACCATATATGAGAAATATGGGAGAGAAAGCTATTACTGGGCTATGTCTACTTACAACCCTGATTCCAAAAAAGTTGGGACACTGTGTAAAGTGTAAATTAGCTGCAAAAAAAACCAAAAGGTTGTCAGATTGAATATAATGTCTAATATATGTCACAAAGTATTAGCAAATGATCAAATTCTGTTTTAGACAAAGCAAACGTTTTCGGGATTGGGGTAGAATGACAAATTCAAATCAATTGTCATTGTCAGAACATGAATTTGCAACCATTTTGATGATGAAATAAGCATTTCAGACGGGGGGGTAGTTTCTGATTTCAGCTTCTCAAATGTGAGACTTTAATGCAGCTCTTTGTCATACACAATAGTAATCAGGGGGCTTTTATGCCCTTATTGTACAACAATGGTGGGGACAATAGTTACTATTGCATGTGGTAGAATGCCTTTTAAATACGACTTATTGGTTCAAGATGGTGATTAATTATGCATTCTAATTTGGGTTGATTTCACATTCTTTAAAAAACAGCCAAATGCACCATTTTTTTTATTATTGCCTCCAAAATATTTTAAATGCCAAGACATTTGTGTGTTTGAGTGTTCCTTGTTGTTGTTATTATTATTTTGATTAGTTCTTTGGTTAAAGAAATGTCGAAAAAATAGTGAAAATGGAAAAACAGTTTCGAGAGCCCACAGAAGCTCCTTCAAACAACTTGTTTTGTTCAACCAAGAGTTCAAAAGATACTCACTTTAGATTCATGCAAAGCACCGAAAACAGCACATTTTTACATTTTAGAGGCTGGAACCAGTGAATACTTTCCTTTTTTTGTTTGGATAAACAACTGTAATGATGAATTTTCTTTTTTTCATATTACAGAAGCAATTCCTAAACTAATGGCTGTGTCTTATCCTATCTCAGAACTCCTATCTTCTCTTAAGAAATCCTAACTATAACAGTAAATTTGATTCTCCAGTCAACCGTCCTGCCATGCTGTCATGTCATACAAGTTTAGTATGCACATGAGACTGCCTGTATCTTTGGTTAGAATGTACCTGTAGGTTACTCAAGATGGACAAGCCATAATATCAGCGGTTACCCAATCGTTCCCATGATCCCGCTCTCCTTAAATGTAATAGCTTTTCTCCTTGTGGAAATGTATATTTTGCGACTCCTAAGTACAGATAGCTTGGGTGACCTCTTTGAGGTTGTTACACTGTCCGAAGTGCATTTGTGATCTTTACAAGCACTAGCAGAGCCCCATGTCTTCTTGTAGGCTTCTCCACAGCTGGACATAGCACACAGTATCAAGATAAATAAAATAATAAGAAAGAAATTCTTAAACTTATCTTACGGTTTGAGTAGGCTTTCAATCATCACATTTCGGTGTTTTTCCCCATCTCTATTATCATTGCCATACAGACCTAACAACATTGCTGCAATTTTGGCAGTTATTTGGAATTTGGGTCAGTCTATGCCATCCTTACTTAAGATTTAACCGTTACAGAACCGTTCTGGAGATTTCCCAAGTAGGAGTCCTAAGATAAGAGGTTTTCTTTCTAAGTGCAGTCAGGAAACATGTTTCTGTAATATTAAAAAAACCTATATGTCATCCTAGATTGAGCTAAGATAGGATTTCAGACTTAGTTTTTTGTAATGATGCTCCAAATGTGTGTTTTCACGTTAAAGATGCCTGACACGTCCTAATAGCTTCTCTCCTGTATTTCACTCTTTGCCTTTTCAGTGGGCTTCAGTCCAACATCACTTAGCCACAAACAGACTTTGGCTCCACCCACTAAGGTTCAACACAATGTCTGCCTCCAGAGCAGCTCCGAGAAATGTCTTTTCTAACTAAAGCTCCATTCTGCACAAACTGCGCACCTTACTCTGTCTCCGCCATCCAACATCTTCCTCACGTTTCCTCCTCCCACCACCAGCAAAGCCCCCTAAAAACACCCCTCCTGTCATGTCCTCCTCCTGCCCACAACTCCTCCTCTCTTCTCCTCTCCTCTCCTCTCCTCTCCTCTCCTCTCCTCTCCTCTCCTCTCCTCTCCTCTCCTCTCCTCTCCTCTCCTCTCCTCTCCTCTCCTCTCCTGTCCTGTCCTGTCCGGTGATCAGCCTCTGTGGCCGGCACGTGGCTCTTTTCTAATCGCTTTTGAGGCATGGACGATCAAAAAAAGAAAAAAATGTAAAAGAAGAAAAAGGGTGTCTGTAGCTTTAAGGACAAATAATGACAGGCACGTGTTGTGGAAGTACGTGTGAGGAGAGGAAAACGTTGCACTCTGCTTTGCTCTGGCCTGGAGAAAGAAGGAGAGAGAGAGAGAGAGAGAGCAAGGGAAAGGGAGAGATGGATAGACAGAAAGAGAGGAGAGGAGGGAGACATTTACTGAACCGGAGCCAGAGAAGCAGACAGAGAAAGAGAACAACTTGTTCTTTCCCCTGCGTTCTGTTTGCAGCCTGTCCACACAGTCAAGTTAACAAGCAGCTAATATAAACAACACCAGGCCCTTCCCTTCTTCTTGCCCTCCTGCCTCTTCATCTCTGTCTCTCTCCTTTTCCCTCTGTTCTTTCTCTGTTCTGTCTCTCTCTCTCTACATACAGCCAGGTCTCCATTCAAGTATTTCCTTTACAAACTGTAACAATTGAATCAGGAAAGCAGAACGGAAACCGATGAAATTTCCCATTAAATGCCATGACCGGACTGGAAAACAATTCAGTTTTGTATTCTGATATCGACTGTGACTTTCAATTTCAATTACCCTCTTATTTGTGGGTAGTTAATGCATTTTGTTATAATGTAATTTTAGCCAACATCACCCAACAAAGATAATACGTTTTACAAAGATAAGGCTGGTGATATTCCTTAATTTACGGTCAACAAATCTCATGTAAAGAACAAAACCAACAAAAGTAGGACCAAGTTTTGTCAAAATCCTGAAATACCTTACTCCTCTGTTCCATAGACCTCCACTCTTGTCCAAAAACTATTAAAACACATCAGTGAGACACAACGCTGTCACTATTTGACGTTCCTTCATTACCATGATCACACAATGTAGTTTAAATGCAGAAAATGACATTTTCTGCCGCTCAGGGTCTCTCAATCAAAACAGTTTTAAAGGACTGAGTTAAGTGTTGTCATGTAGTACCATGGAATCATGGGAGTTGTTATATTTACCACCATTGTCATCATTGCAGTAAGCCTCTCCCAGCAAGGGTTCATTGATTAGGAGATTTTTACCGGGAGCCGAATTATGTGTAGAGGTCTCCTCTGCCTTATCTGCAGAGGGGCTGCAAACTGAGCCGCAGCTAACGTTTGCTCATCTTAAGATCTAGACATCCGATGACTAAAGTCCATTCGCTGAAAGCATATAGTTAAGACAAGCAGGATCTAAAAGCTGCATCATAAAAATGTTGCTTAAAACTGGCTATAGAAGCAGTAGTTGGAAACATTCGGGTTAGTGCAAGTACACAACTCAACAAAATGTATGTCTAGTTGTTTTTAGACATTTTAATGCATAAAAGTAACATATTCTACCATTACCTTAATCCCAGATATAGTATGCTGCTAGTGCACCAAATGTGTATTAATCCACAGCTGAAAATAGTCCCCTACAAATGCACTAATTACTCTTTTTTGAGTAAGGCTTATTAAAAACTACAGTACCCAGCTGTTTTAGAAAACAAAGTACTAAACTATATATTTGTGAGCTCTTTTTAAATGTTTCCGTATTCAGTAGAAACAGACATGCTTTGGATAAGTGCTGGGCACTCTATTGATGCAATTCAAATGTTTGTTTTTTCAGATGATTACTGTGATGTGAATAGTTACACCTCATGCACACCTGACACAGTTTACGCGACTGTCGTGACGTGGCTTGCTGGTTCTGACTAACTTGTAGGGTAGTGATGAGTGTTGTTGGTTTTGGACTTTTCAACTGAATATAATGTGTTGACAAAAAGATATAAACCACCATCTTTATTCTTTTAATGTCACTACCAGCCAGGTAAACATTTTTAATACTAGCTTTTCTATGAATTTCAATACAACTTATCTGTCCGTAATCACCCTTTATAATTATTTAGACATTTGGCCAACATTCATCAACAGTTAATACCAGTAATTCATTCCTTCTTTTTGGCAATTTAACTTGGATGAAAACATGTCTTTTATGGTTCCTCCCTCACAATCTCAACAATTTATGCAGCCTCCCTTTACATCTGGTTTTACTGTTGGGCTCCTGGAAGGTTCATGTTCTGCTCACACATATATCACTGCAGACAAATTTGGGGTGTTATTGCAACCAAGACACGCTGAAGAGCCATTTGGCTAAAGTCTCCTACTGCTAAATTTAAGTTCAGCTCACCAAAACATTGGTGGGAATCTGATTTATGGGGACAAGAGTGATTTTAGCGCAGGCATGGGAGACACTTGACTTCCAGGTGTAAATGTAATCTGGATAAATCACATGTAGACCCAATCTGGATTTAAGATGCTTGATTTGTTAAGAGGCCCTCTGTACTGTATTTCTGTCTCTGCTCTTTCTACTGCTCGTAATTTCACCGCTATGTCTATCTCTGCTTTATTTTTCTTTCTCCTGATTTCTTTGATTTTGTTATCTGACTTTCTTCTCTTTCACACACACAAATGTTTATCTTCTTCCTCTGAGGCAAATATGTATTTATTTGCCTCCGCTGCCTGATCTTTGATACATGCAGGGAAGGAAAATGTGTTTTGATTACATAAATTAGGGAAAGTGCAGTCCCTCTGTATGCGTGTTATTTTGATAATGCAGTCTGTGTGCTTGTTTTGTGTGTGTGCATGGTGAGAAGGATACCAAATGGACTTAAAACTGTCCAACAGGTCAGCTGTTCTCCCCATGAGAACATCTAGTCTCCCTTTGTTCTCACCTACTTTTCTTCCTCATCTGGAGAGAACTGAACTGAACTCTCTCCCTATTAGGCTACATCCACACTAAACTGGCTAAATTTTAACCTTTTAGGCTATAATTTTCTGCCAAACCTGAACAGGAGGATAACAACAAAAAATGTAAGTAATGTACAAAAAATGTAACAAAAGTACTTCACAGTCTGGTCACTCTGCTAGTTAATGTGTCCCTTCCTCTCTGTGACCACCTATTCTGGGCTTAATGCAGCTAAATTCTCAGCTAAATTGCTCTCATTTAACACAAACTCAGTTGCAAGTTTCTTAATAAGCACAATAGCTGCGACCGTATACGCGCATGCATCCCCGTTTGCAGTGACCCTTAAAAGGATAAAAACAAAAGGCTTTTTTTTTTTTTTTTTAAACAAATACTTCATTATAATTAAAACTTGAAACCGTTTTTATGGAAGAAGGGAAGTAGGGAATTCCCCCATTTATAAATAAAGTAAATAAGACATTACTTTCATATAAGCAAACATACACAGTATGGTTACCGGTATAACGCTACAACCCTAATGACATCATTACACTATGCGATACGTCCTTGTGTTCAATATGATTCAATCTGAAGTCTAAATAATCCATATTATAGGCAGCTGAAAGTCACATACAGTCATACAAAAAGTTATTAGACCACCCTTGTTTTCTTCATTGCATTTGTTCATTTTAATGCCTGGTACAACTTGTTTGGACAAATATAACAATAACAACAGAAATAGCTCATAAGAGTTTAATTCAAGAGCTATTTTTGGTATCATTATATTTGTCCAAAAAAATGTACCTTTAGTTGTACCAGGTATTAAAATGAACAAGAAATTGAAGAAAACAATGGTCTAATAATTTTGTTTAATAAACAATAATTGTTTAATATTAATAATTTTGTCTAATAATTCCATGACTGTACGTTTGCACATAAAGCTTGATGACATCATGTTTATTGTGCGGTCACATGTGTTCACATCAGAAACAAGTGATCACAGAGAGGGTTAGAGGCAACAGAAAGTCCTAACTGCCACTCAACCCCTGTCCTCAGTTACGTCATGGTTTTCTTAAAGTTACATTTTTATCATCTACAGTATGAAGCCAGGCTGGCATGCATCGACTCTGGTGACAGCTGTCAAAAAGCTTCATTTTTTGATTTTGAAAATGCCAGCTTAATGTGGATAAAGAGCCAAAACAGACAGAGATAGTGTGGTTGAACATTTCTGTCATTTATAGTAAGTCTTTAACTGTCCTGCTTGTGTTTGCCTGTTTTTGTCTCACTCTCAGCTCCACTTCAATTCTTTCTCTACTTTTACTTACTTTCTCCTCCCCTTCTTTTCTAAGCATCCCAACTCTCTGCAGAGCAGGCAGTTTCTGACTCTCATTAATAACAAAAAAAAAAATCTTGCTCTCCTCTCCTGACCTGTGATGCACAAAGCTTTCTCCCTCAGGTTTAAAACAATATAAAACAAGAATTCAGTGGAGTTTTTTGGGTGCAGCAACTTCTCCTCAGCACTTATGAATATTCAGTTTTTACGTAAACGTTAGTTATTTTTAGCACACAATACATCCTCATTTGTTGACATGAGGTCAGTGGATTATGGTATTGTTTGAACAATTTCTCTCCCTTCTCTCTGCTCTCTCGTGACATTTTTTAAATATTATTGGGTATCATTCTGCAACATGAGATTGTTTTGCATCATATTATTCATATTTAGGCACTATCTGAATACCAATCAGCATAATCCAATCAAAGCAAAGCTGGACACAGGCTTTTTCTCCTCCTCCTGTCTTATTTGTCCTTATACAGGTGTTAAAATCTCTGCTGTAGTGTCCAGTTTCTCCTCCACTCTGCATCGGTTCTTCAATACAATAATATGAATGTTGCAGGAGTTTATCCTTCTGTATTCTTTGTTTCAAAGAATGTTGTGCCATTTGTTAATAGCAAAGAGAACTATTGAACATATATGAAAAAGAAGAGCTATTTTAAATTATTTTTTGGCTTTTTTTGCTATATTTATTTTCTTGTATTAGAATCTTCTTTGTAGGAGGGAAAAATCAAAAAATGTATTTTTCATTAGTGCGAAAAACCTATTTTCTTCCTTTTTGTACAATTTCGATGTTTTAAGCGAGACTTTGAAAAGCAATATGATGATGATGACGATGTTTCCTGTGACTGTATCTGCATGCTGTTTGTGTTGCCTTACTGATGGCTGCATCCCACTATAACCCACCCTCCCTCTCCACCTCACCTCCAACCTGTCTGGCCCCTCCCTCCCCCAACTCTATCCCGCCCCCCTCAACTCCCACCCTCATCTGATGGAGTCCCAGTACCATCTGATCCAGTCCAGACCAATCCAGTCCAGTCCAGTGCAGTCAATAAAGCAGTGCTTTCTGTGTACACGAAGCTCTCTGTCCCTCTGTTCAGCACACAAACTGAGCCCTCAATGATCTTTTTTTACTGATATAGAAAGACAGAAAGGCCTAGTCCACACATACACTGGAAAACATTTTTTAAGTAGCCTCGAAAACAAACTTTTTTCATTATCAATTAATCATCACATTGTTTCTCGATTAATTAAATTGTCATGTACAGGTGCATCTCAATAAATTAGAATATCAAAGAAAGTTTATTTATGTCAGTAATTAAATTAAAAAAGTGGAAATGATACATTATATAGATCCATTACACACAGAATGAAACATTTCATGTCTTTATTTATTTATTCTAATTATAATGATTATGGCTTACATTTAATGAAGATCTAAAACTCAGTGGCTCAAAAACCAATTTTAAAAATGATGTTTAACATGGAAAAGTTGGCCTCTGAAAAGTATGTCCATCTATAAGCACTCAATACTTGGTTGGGACTATTTGACTTGAACTACTGGAAATGGACCTTTCCATCATATTCTAATGAACTGAGATGCACATGTAGGTCTATAACAAGAAACTAGTGGAAAATCCCCTGTCACAATTTCCCAGAATATATTAATTAAAATATGGTTAATGATTACTCTACTGAGACTTCACCATGACTCAGGTCTGAGAAAGAGAATTAAACTATAGAAAAAGTCCCCATTTTTAAGAGTTTTGGGGGGTCAACAGCAGACCCCACAATTAGGACCTGGAGTAAGATAAATTATATAACCAGGGTTCCTCCTAGAGCTGAATTTTGACCAAACAAAGCAACCTGCCAAGAAAGACTGACCAGGAATCTGGCCAAGAACCTCAAGACAAACTCCAGTGTTCTTCAATCATGATAGAATAACTTGCCAGAGCAGAAACTGTCAGCACAGGCCTTCAAATGAATTCAGAAATCAGCCTCAACACATGGCAGCAGCCTGGAGTTTGTCAAAAGATGTGTGAAAGAGTGAGCATGATGCAAAAGATTCTGTGGTCTGATGAAACAAGATTCAAAACGCTTCAGCTGACGCAAAGTGTCTGCTGGAGCTGGGCACAGCTTATCAACCCTCTAACACCATCCATACCTCGAAGGACGATGGTGGAGCTTCAGACTTGGCCAGAGAGGACAGGGATACTTTGCCAGAGGTCCAGAGGAACAATGCAGGGATCCAAACACAGGAGATTCTCGTGGAGAGCAAGTTTCTGAGTGCCAAAGGCCTGAGAGCAGGGCCAACAAATTTCTCCTCCAACAGGACTCAAACATGCTGCCAAATCAATGCTGGAGTGGCTTCACAACAAGAATGTGAAAGTCGTTCAGCAGCCTCAAAGCCCACATTTGAATCCCAGAGAAAATCTGTGGAATGACTCGTACATGGAGCCATATCAGCAAAATCCAAATGTGCCAAGCTGATGCAGATGTTTCCAGAAAGAGTTGAAGAAGAGTTGCTGCGACAAAGTCTCATCTTACAGCTGAATAACTTTAAAGCTGCTTTAACAGTGCTGTTCACCACATTGAAAACATTAATACAGCTGTAAACAAATATTTATGTAAAGAAGTAGTCCCTGCTCAGACTCTGAACCACAGATATATTTTTTTAATGTATTAAGTTCCAGTTAAATATTGATTTCTTTGAGGCAACTAAAATACATTCTGCTGCTGCTCCCGTCCACAGAAGTACACACTTAGCTTCTATGCTGGTTCTCCTGCCTGCTTCTCCAAACCAGGGACCTTCCCGACCACCATTTACTGTATGGTACTATCCCTTTAATGATTAGTGCACACAGGTTACTATTCTGTTATCTTGATTTGATATATTATTTTCTAGAGAACAGCAAATGCCTCTGGTGCAGTGTGTTCTGTCAGCCGGAAGTTTAAAGAAGACAAACAGGAGTCATTTATGAAGCGCTCCAGAGCCCTGCAGCTGAGTTTTTATGAACTTGATGACATCCACAGCATCATCAAAGTTTAACAGTGAAACCGTATCCTGTAAAATACATTTTAGGGACCTTAAAGGTAACATTGTGTTTGACAGCCAAAACCCAAAGTGTAATTCACATTTCTCAGTCTGAGATTTCAGAATAAAACCTTATTAAACCTAAGCAATCCATAGAGTGTGAAGGGCACATGCAAAAATAAGACAATGGAAGGGTGATAAGATAAGTGTTCAACCAAGACCACAAATTAATTTAATGCGCGCCCATTTTTTTATTTTTTCCCACCATGACATTTTCCATGCTGTAACATCATACAGTCATGGAAAAAAAAAACAACCAAAATCATTGTCAAGAAAACCATGGAAACCACGGCTACATATCAGCTCTTGAATTAAACTCTTATGAGATATTTTTGTTGTTATCATTATATTTATCTAAACAAATGTACCTTTAGTCGCACCAGGCATTAAAATGAACAAGAAATCGAAGAAAACAAGGGTGGTCTAATATTTTTTTCCATGACTGTAAATGCAGGGAAAGACAGAGACTCTAAATACTTAATGAGGGCACAGTGAACACAGACTCTGTCCTTGTGGGTTTATTTCAGGGCGAGAAACAAGGATTGATGAATCACCTACTCATCATCATCTGTTTTTCTATCTCACTACTGTGTCTGCCTTCTAATCTAAAACCTTCCACTGGATTCAGATAGCCCTAACTCTCTCATCTATCTGATTCACACAAACACACCCTGGAAACAAGCCAAACAAACAGACATATTCATAATAATGGAAATCAATTTAGCAGCACAAAGCAAAAGCACCTGGAGAGACTTCATGCACCTGGCTTTCCTCACAAAGCTCTCATTTTCATCCTTTTCCCATGGGGCCCTTTTGAAAATCATTTTGTTTTGCAATCTAAATGTTATTTTTCCAGCCTATTGTGAGGGCTTAACTGACTCAATCTGCTGTATACTTATACTACTAACCCACTATCCCACCACAACCTCAGGGACCACAAAAAGGAGCTCTAGGTACCATTTCTCTTGTATAAATTTAGGGTTTTATTTCCTTTGTCTACCATCCAGCCTCACACCCTCAGATGGTGTTTGGCAAACAGCAGGATGAAGTTTCATAGCTGAATGTGCCTCAGGGGATTCAGGCGAACTTTTCCATGCACCTGCCACAGTGCCTGGTGTTTTTACAAGCAGCAGTTATTTAAGCTGCGGTAGGCAAGATTTTTATGTAAAAATGCACCTGTGTTATCTGCCTAAATCTTGATGTAATGCTGCTGTACAGAATAACATCAAATCCTCCACACTAGTTGTAAAACTACACATTGTGTCTACTATAAACATTTCTCCTCAGGTCAAACTGTCTCCTAAATAGCAGCAATCAGTCCAAAAAACATTGGCCTCACATTAATTTGTAAGAATGAATAACAAAATAAGAATTCATAAGATTTGGCCAAAAGTACAGCCCATGATTAAGGTACAGTGGAAGAAAATAAGACTATCCAGGAACAGTTTTATAAATATATGCTTATTCTGATTTTTTATGCCAGTGACACATTTCAAAGAAGTAGGGGGCAACAAAAGACTGGCAAAGTTGTGGAACGCTAAAAGAAAAAGCACCTGTTGGGGACAGGTGATAGTATTATGATCGGGTATGGGAGGGGCATCCAGTTGTTCAAAAGCAAGGATGGGCTAAATTCACCACTTTGTGAATAACTTGCGTAGGTAATAATCCCACAGTTTAAGGACATTTCTCAACAAGGTATTCAGGGATTTCACCATCTACAATCCATTAAATCATTCAAAGATTAAGAGAATCGGGATAAATCTCTGTACATAAGGATGAAAACCAACGTTGAATGACGTTACCTTTGACCCTTCAGACGGCACTGCATTAAAAACTCACATGATAATATAAAGGACATTACTACATCGACTCAAGAACACAGTTTGTTGCTACACCTATAAATGCAAGTTAAGACTCCAATATGTAAACAATATCCTGAAACACCGCCAACTTCTCTGGGCCTGAGTTCATCTTAAATGGACTGACACAAAGTGGAAAAGTGTGCTGTGGTCCAGATTTTAAATTGCTTTTGGAAATCATTGTGTCTCAGTTCTTAAAAGCTTCCTGTTTTATTTATTTTCTCAAAGTGATATAACAGTGGTAAACATGCCCCTTTCCCAACTTTTTT
Source organism: Centropristis striata (assembly GCF_030273125.1). Taxonomy (NCBI): domain Eukaryota; kingdom Metazoa; phylum Chordata; class Actinopteri; order Perciformes; family Serranidae; genus Centropristis; species Centropristis striata. The sequence continues at coordinate 20,513,939 of NC_081531.1, read as the reverse complement.
GGAACATGTTGTAGTAATCAAATTCAGAATTAATGTATATTCAAAATAAACAATAAAGTTGGTTAGTTTTAACATTAAATGTATTGTGTTTTAACAGTTTTCAATTGAACATATGTCAAAAAAGATTAGAAATGTATGCTTTATTTACGTATTACGTTTATATTTCTTTTCCAAAAATGTGCCATTTTGTGTGTGATACCCTTAGTTTCACTTATCTCTTCTGACACTGATAAAGAGATTTCAAATAAAAAACCCTGCAATTATCGTAATCTTGCAGCTAACTGTCCTCCCATTAGCTAGTTCATTAGCTTTCTAGCAAACACAAATGCTCAATGAGGAATGCTAATAAGCTTTGTCATAGTCCAAAAGACACGAGGCAGATAGTAGTTTCCTCCATGATGTGACAAGTGGCTGGCAAAGAAAAATGACAGACGAAAATTCAAAATGTCAAGGCATCCATTTAACAGCCTTTTGTGCTGGCAGCCAGTTAATCTGACACATTGTTGAAAAATCAATAGAAAGCAGAAAACTGTTTGGATAAACTGTTGGCAGCTGACATCCACCACTGTGAAACCGTGAAATCCACATTAGTTTCAGGACGTCCAGCAAACGACAGAGGAAGGAGGTGGGCGGCTCTGCTCGGGGGGTTTGAACAATTCTATCTGTTACAATCTGATATACTGTCCTACACACATACACACACACACACACACACACACACACATACACACACTGACGACATACACACACACCAGCAGATCCTCAAAGTCCTGACACCAGCACTTGAACTCTCTTTTTTTAATCCCTGCTCCCAGGAGATCTTTATCAACTACACTAACACATCCAGCCCAGACCAGTATTTTCACATGTTAGGTGTTGAATCCATCCAGTACAACAGCAGGCTGTAATGTCAGGAGGCCACCGGGGTTTAACGTGTTCCTGATGAATTATAAGTCATCTAGTTCTTCTTAAAGCAACAAATAATGAACTCAGCAGAGGGCTTGGCTTACAGAGAAGAAAGAAAGACACCAGACCCCGTGGACATGAAAGATAGTTTGTTTTTGTTGCTCTTGGTCCCAGTCCAAGGCACTCTGCAGTAAGTGACGAAGCGTTTCCCGTATGAGACCCTTTGTAAATACTTAGTAAAGTCAAAGTGGGATGGAGGGGAGGAGGGAAGGCTATAAGAATAATACCAGATGGAGAGCAGGGACTTTGCAAATTTTAGTTCCTTAACTATAAATGACCAAGACTGGATTTATGGGCCGTTTACCGATAACTGACACATAACTCTTCTTAAATAGTAATGTTGTTTTTCCCCTTGTGTTTACCGGTTAGCCAAATAAGATGCAGCATTTTTATTAATGGGCTTTAGAGGTGCTTGTAGGCAGATTTTGTTACCTTCGCACAAAGACAGGTTAACTGTAAATCCTGCTTCCACTCTTTGTGCTAAAATAAGGTAACAGTCTCCTGCCCGTAGCCAGAAGGACTTCTACATATAAATGACATTAATTTATACATCTTGCATTCAAGCCCTGGCTAAACGAGTTCACACAATGCAGATTAAGCAAGTATACTAGGAGTAAAGATGTTTAGTGTCTGTGGCGACTTTTCCCGTGCTGGAAGTGATGCATTTTAAATCAACCAGCCAGAGCTAACAGGGGCAGAAAGTATGGTGGAAAATCAGTGTCCAAGAAAAGTTTCTGGAGTGGATGTTTCAGATAAAAGAGAAACTTGGTGGCCAGGGGACTGACTGAAGTAAAAAGAAAAAAAAGAAAGAAAGAAAGGGGAGAGGGAGCAGCAGCAAGCTCACCTGTAGATACACGTCATAAGCACAGTGACAGTGTCTGTGTAATTACTCTCAATGCCAGAGGGGGGAGACAAAAGTTCCTCAATGCAGGTTTAACAAAATAAAATAACAACGCAAATACATTTAACCATCCTGTTATATTGCAGGTCAAATTGACCCATTTCGAAGTTTGAAAATCTAAAAAAAAATGTTCATAGTATTTTTTTAGTATGAAACTTCTTCTGCTTGGCTTAAAAAGTGTAATCAACATATAAAATGAAAATGGTGCATTTCACATATTTGCATGTTTATATTACATAGATACTGTTCAATGGTCAATCTGACCCTGAACAGAAGAGGTGACTCATGTTAGTGTATCAACTTACTCCATAAAAAAAAAAAAATGAACATGTAAAATAAAATTTTCGCCAAGTCAGTGTCATGTAAAATCATTGTATTTTATATGTAGGTCTTTCCAAAGTACATAAAAAAGGTTATCGTCATTGAATCATGATCTGTGAGAGGTAAAGAACACCATTGCACTAAATATTGATTGTGATAGTACCTGATGAAGTTAATCATGAAATAAAATAATGTTTATTGGGATTTTTTGGTTTCTGACACTTTTGGATGATTAAACATACCCCCGGGTCAAAACCCACAAACATTATTGCTGTTCCTTAAACGAACATAACAGGAGGGTTAAAACAGTAATCTTGAAAATGAAATTGACCTGAAATTCAATTGGGATTAATAGTATGTAAAACACCACAACTAGAACATACTAAAGTTAAGATTAAAACGATATGGTGCAGATATATAAAAATGCCTCAAAATCATCAAAATCTTTTTATAAATAAGACCTCTATAACTATGACAATGTCCTTTATTTATTTTTCCAGGATTTCATTGGGTCATACTTGATAACAAATCCTTTTAAATCTCAAGTATCAAGTAAATAATGTCTTACAATTCTACAGTGTCATTTAGCAGACACTTTTATCCAAACCGACGTACATTTGAAAGTTCATACAGCACAAGTCAGAAGGCAACATATGAGTAAGTGCCATGGGTTAAGTTTGAGTCCAATAGAATGAAGGTACTATCAGGCAGTGCTGTGAAAGGACAGTGCAAAATAATTCTTTCTTCCCCCATCTGTGTACATTATGTGTGAAGGTGTTCAATAGAGAGCTGGATTTCTAGTCTCTTCTAAAAGATTGAGAGGGACTCAGCAGATCAGATGGAGTTTCACCACCAGGGCATTACAGTAGAGAAGAGTCTGCACTTAGAGTCTGTCTACAGCTGTGTGGACCACATCCTCATTTTGTGACCTCAGTCTGACTAAGAGACTAAAGTTAACAGTTTAGATTTTGTAATAAATGTAAAAAAATATTTTTAAAACTTCCTTAAAGTTAAAAGGGAGTGAAAATAAGAAGCTTTCATCTGTTTAGAAGTGATGGCTCATATGAACATGTGAGTTGTAGAACACGAAGCAAAAAGAATGATGCATGTGGGAAAACTTGCTGCCCCTTATTATATAAAAATACAGTTGCAGGATCCAAATTATGTTTCTGTGAAATTATTACACATACTGTATCTCAGTCTATGCCAGCCCTCTCCTAATAACTCTTCAAAGACTATAACTGTGTCTTCTCCTCAGTAAGTTGCTTCATTAAAAGACGAATATCCAACAGAGCATTTTTCAAAGTGATTGTGGTTTTGACAGCCAATTATCATCAGCACACAGACATGTCTTCAACTCCAGGAAAGAATATCCTCAGAGGAGTTTACACAGCAGTTACTGATACACATGCACTGGCAGGAAAGTTGTTTACAACAAGGATTACATACAGACAGGAATGCAGGAATGAAAAAAGAAACTATTTCCTTGTTTCTGTATAATTAAATCTGTATAATATAATAAAGACTGACAAATGAACTGGTCCAAAGTTTTTTACCTTCACCTAATGCACTCCAGCTCCCAAAATATATAACTATATCCTGCCTGAAGGAGAATAAAAAAGTTTTAGAAGATTGATTGATGTGTTTATTAAAGATATGTATTGTAAAATTCCATACATTTTGCAAAACACTACAGGTGTAATATAACACTATAAAACATTCCCAGCAATTTAGGCACCATTATCTAATGCTAACTATTGGTGAATTTATGAGAAAATGAAATGAGAAAGTGTAGTAAAAAATATATATATGCATAATTATAATACTTATATGTTGTAATGTGATGGTTTCTTTCTGAAAGAAGACATATTATGGAAGCAAATAGCCCAAAATCTCAAAATCGCAGTGGATGAAAAATATATTTTTGCTTGTAGTATTTTCCCTTTAGTGGACACCACCAGTAAATAAAGCTTTATACACAGTGTATAGATTCCTGTTGTATAAAAGCAATAATGCCCTTAAGGATATTCTCAGCTGTGATTATTGGTACTCAGCTTCACATTCAAGGATTGCTTCACCATAATCACAGCAAAAATGCCCTCTCAGGTCCTCTTGCCACAACAGTTATTTCCACCTTGTTTTACTCCTCTCAGACAAGTTTAGAATAAAGACAGCAGGATGTTTTCTGCTCAGATAGAGTATGAAAGTCTGTCACCAGTTATCAAGTGCTGTCGACAGTGTATTGTTACACTTGAGGAAGAGAAAAACAGGAGAATCTGCACCCTGAACCTCATTTGCAATCCAGCAGAAGACTGTTTGTTTCCCTCTGGTAAATAATTCAACTGAAAACCACTTTTAAAGATGCACATGTATATTATAGCTTTTTCCCTGAAGGCATAAACATGCTTGCACAGTCCTTTGAAGCAAACACACATTAAAAACAGATTATGATAACTTTAAATAACGTATGTCATAAGCTGTCTATTTCTAATAGCATGTGCAGACATTATTCCAGGCACTGTTGCATTAACTAGATACAAAGTTTAACCAAACTGGAAACACATCAGACCCAGTGGATCAGTGTGATTATGTTCTCAGAGCTAAAGAGTATTATTATCAAGGTTAATGATCATGTGATACTGCACATCAAGACAGCCCATGTGGTTGAATCTGATATGTATGTAGGCAGTCTGTTTGGCTAAAGGCCGCATGGCTGTCACAAACAAAAACAAAGTAGTCTTTGATTAATGATGGCTGATAATGTTATCTCTGCACTGTGGGCTTTGTTCGCTCACTCTATCAACACAATGTACACAGCCGTGTGCAGAAGAAGAAATGTAAAACAAAAAAAGTCTAAATTGTTGCTACAGATAGTAAACTTGGCCATGAGATGCATATAAGCAAATATAATATTAGCCATGGTTAACTCTGTGTGTGGGCCGATTGGGCCTCCGACCTCTAGGGGCCTCCAAAAACATGCACACTGTGGCCTCAAGATGTTTTCTTCTTCTTCCCTTTAAAAAAAACAACGAAAATAAAATATACCAAAATAGTGTGTGTGTGTGTGTGTGTGTGTGTCAAATACGAACCAATTGATGCAGCGTTACTTTTTTTTATTTTTAAATTAGGCCTATAATTAGTTGGTGGCTGGCTCTTAATATACAGTCTATCATGACGATGAGAGGTCAGATGACCATGAGTTTTTGGATAGCGGAACTGAACTTTTGCAGGTGACAGACTGCAGTGTTAGGATTAAACTGAACTGTGACCAACCAACAACCATTGAACTCTCTAACAATACTGGGAATATCAGTCTGAACTGGACTGATACTGACGTGTGGAGCAGGTTTTTCCGAGGTGAAAGGACATGAAGAAGACCGGTGCATAAGGTAGGCCTGTGTTTTCTCAAGACGTTTTATTGCACCGGCGGAAGTGTGCTGGCTAGCTTTCTTGGTTCATTTATGATATGATAAACTGCAAATGCATCCAATTCCAATGCCTCATATCGCTTTTTTCCAGCTAGTTGCCATTTTGCTGGAGTCGCGATATCGTTGTTTCTATAGCAACGCAGCCGTCAAGGATCCCAGTTTGTCGAAAATGCTGAACTCGCTTATTTGGTCACTGTTCCAGTTGCTCATCCTCAAAGTGGAGAGAGAGTCTCGGGCTGCAGTCGAATAGTCAAATTTGCTTAGGAACCTTCCTAACTGAGTGAAATGACCCGGAAGTATTATCGTAGCCGCCATGATAAGAGCTGTTCGAATTCTCTAACTGTTAAGGAAAGGAGCCTCAATGCTTCCTTTAGTATCTCCTTTAGCATAGGATACACCGGACCATCCTTTACGAAAGGAAAGGAGGTAATGCCGTCCCACAATTCCTTGCGGTAGCAGCATATAAGGCCGACCTTCACGAGAAGAAACGAACAAAATGACTGACAAATCCCGCAGATCGTCGTGTAAGTTACTGATGTGTTTTCATCTTAATTTAATTATATGTTGAAAATGAAGAATAATGACATAGGATCTCAATTCATCCAATTTTATTTTTATTTTTTTTAATTCTTAGCAATTTTATAGATTGTGTATATGTGAATAAGATCTGAATAATAAAGGTATGCTTTAAAAGCATAATAATAACATGTACAGTAGTGGCTTTGTAGCACTCAACGTTATAAATGTGCCATGATTTATCAGTTTTCATTCAATCATACCTATTGGTATTTTGTCTATAAATATGAATGGACAGGTGCATGATCAACCTTTCTCAATGTGATCACCATTTTGTTTCACTTTTGTGTCTGGCGTGGTCTATTATTCTTTTTTGTTACATTTCATTTCCAATCATGGTAATCGCCTAATATTCGTGAGAACGCTGATTTTTGTAGTCGATCTTCAGAAAATTGTAGTTTCACCACGACATTCGACGTCATCAACATTCGCCGTCGCGTGATGACGTAGACTAAATGTAAGCGCAGTCGGATTCTCTAAACACCGCGATCGTCTTCTCCTAACTCCTCATGAATTCTCCTTCTCATCTTTCCTTGACCTCGTGACGTTTTCCATTGAGGTTAAGGAAAAGTGGTTAGGAAAGGACTTAGGAGCTGATTTTTGACTATTCGACCGCAGCCTCGGTGTGTAATATCAGCTATTGTCAATGCCTATCAGAATTCGGTTATAATTGTCTCCAAGGTGAAGATCCTAAATGATAGGATATACAGGGGTTTCTTTTGTTTTGTTTTTTGGAAACTTTATTAAAGCAAAATTGTGCAATACAAGACAATACACCAACAAAACGCTGTCAGGGGGTTTCAACAATACAGAGGCAAGCTTTCATACAAAAACATTAAAGTGTAGCCTACATAAATTCAAAGTTTTTTTTATAGCTTTCATGTTGGTAGATTTCTTAATAGACTTAATGTATTGTTTGATTTCATTTTCCAAGACAAGAAAGAGAGGCTTTGATTAACGTAAAGACATTTATGGATATGCCATTTGGCAAACTGTATCAATGATTGATGTTATAGTATTGTTTTTCTTTTGCAAAAGGAAAGTCAGTGAAACCAAACAGTATATGTTCTAAGCACGGGGACAAATGAGGTTCAATCGAAAAAGATCAGGTTACAAATATCTTTCCATAATTTAGTGAGAAAGGGCAAGACCAAAATAAATGAAAAACATCTTCAGGGTGTCCTTCACAGAAAAAGCAGTTTACGTCTATGTCTTTCTTAAATCGTTGTAGGATATACAGGTTACAAAAACAATATTAGTATTTGTGATTGGTTCTCCAAGGCAACCTGCCACATATGGGTCAGGGACCACGTGTGGCTCTTTGGCCCCTCTCCAGTGGTTCCCTGTTGCTTTGACAAAAAATGATATGGAAATGAATAAAGGATATTTGTATAGGCCTACAGCGATTCATACATTCTCAAATTGTAAACATATGTAGCCTATAGTCAACTTAAATGTGCATCATATGCACATCTTGTTAATTGCTTTACCCTCTAAATTTCGCCAAACCTAGCTATAGCTATAGACTTCCCAAAAAGTCTTGAGGAAATAGACAGATTTGTTTGCTTTCACTGCCAGTGCTTCTAGCTTAGCTTGATCTGTGGTGAGAAATTGACAAATTGCAAATTGCTTTCATTATAAGTTATTTTGTGGCCCCAGATTGATTGATCTTTCTCTCTCTCTTTTTTTTTTTATAGAAAAGTTTGCTGACCTCTCACCCACACAAAGCAGTGTGAATTCATCACTGTGTTGGGGTGTGAGTGAGTGTATGTAAAATATTCTGAATCATAACACTGTATTGGTGGAGGTGGGGCACTATATGCTTGCACCATTGAGCTAAACATTGTATTCTAGATTCTAACTTGATATTGTTGCCACTGGCCCAGGAAAGTATTGTTGCAATCATGTGGTGTAAGTCCTATATGATGAAAGATATCTACAGGTGTTTATGTTGTTCTACAGGACATGATCAAAGACTGTAGCCCATCAGTGTAAATCCTGTACGATGTTTGATAGAAGATATCTACAGGTGTTTATATTTTTCTACAGGTTGTGATCATAGACTGTGGCCTGTATAAGATACAGGTGTTTCCAACAGATAGTACGCTAAAGATCTATCACCTTCAAGTAATATTTGATCACTGGACCTATTGTTAACCTCAACTCTGTTAGAGCAGGGATTATGTTGTGATAAAATGTTGGGATTGCCACGTGTCAGGCACTCATCATGTTTCATATTTCATATATCATATGAATTGCAATGCAAAAGTTTACATTAAAAAAAACACATTCGTGAAAATATGTTGGTTTGGTTGGTCTAGACTGGCTCTGACCTCAGGTAATCTCTTATCACAGGTAACTCTAACAACACGATAATGAAGCACAGGACAATAATTAGACAATGACTGAAACAATCATATTAGTTTGGGTTTTTTTCAATGCCAAACATTTGCTGGTTCCAGTTTCTCAAATAGTTAACTGATATCTTTGGGTTTGGGACTTTTGGTCACACAAAACAAGACAATGAGACACATATTTTTATTCTCATTTTACTCTGCTGATTATAACTGTGGGAGGTAATTGTTTGTTTGATCAATCAAAATGTATGTTCACTTTGCAATAATTAGTCAAAGCAGCACATCAAAAGGTTACTTTGAAGTTAGTTTGACCATCTAGACATGTCCTACAGGTGTACAAAGGTCCTGAAATGATGTCTTAAACTGTGTCACTGCCATCACTACTGGGAATTGATTAATGTTGATTATCATCATTTCTCATTCCTTTTCCCTGTCATGTATGAGTTTAGGAATAAATGCCTTGGGCAACCTTAAGTTCTTTAAACCAGTCATTCATCCAGTCCAAAACGAACAGATTCAGAAGGACTTCAAAGATGGAGATGTTGATAGAGACCCTAAGCTGCCTTCCTGTACTGCCCTCTGGTGGCATAATATGATATAATATAATAGTAGATACTATATTTTCAACACATTCAACAACAACTCCCTAATGCAATAAATGCAAAACCTTTATCCTAATATAGCTTATATAGAGAGATATTTACAGCTTACATGCTTTTGTAATACATACTTATAGTGAGTATGAAGGACAACACAGCACAATAAACAGTGCATTAATACATATAACAAAAAGCTCTATTTTTCATGATCTAACTGCCAAGGACTGTAAATGTATGTAAATAAAAACAACAATCTATCAGATTGTAAATGATCAACGCCCAAATACTTGTATTTAGTTGATAGTTGATATATCTATCAACATATGGCTTTCAGAGTCAATGTTTTTATGCATGAAATATTGACATTATATTGCATTAAAATTTACAAACCATGATTTCAGAATAAAAGTCTGTGACTTGTTCACTGTTTCAGACGAGCAGACATTTATTCAAATTGAATGGCTTATGATGCATCATATTTTTCAGCTTGCCTAATTTACAGTAATTCCCTTAGACATTTCAATAAAAGTGCAACGTAAGCTGGTACTCAAGCAACCTTTCTCAGGATAAACAGTTAAATAGCTGTTATGTAAAAGAATAGGAAAGTAATGTAAATTCATTTAAATTTGATTTTTTTTTTTTTTTAATACAACCTAGTTGCACAGTAATGATTACTTAACTTGGAGTTCTTTTTTTGCACCTCTGGGGCTACTGTGTGATAAATAAGTGCCAATAACAATAGTAACACCAAAAGAGTGGTCATCCATTCCTCTGTTAACACCATGGAGAAAAAGCAACCAGGCACACATTTTGATTTTACAGTCTTATGATATAAATGGTAACTCAACCAACAGCCAAATTCAAATTCAAATTCTCAAAACTTGATTCAGTATCTCTCTGCCTTTCATACCTCAGCCAAGCCCCTGTTCCCTCTGAGTTTCTTTGATGTGTTTTAGCTGGTGGAGAGAAAAAAAGGAGCTGGTTGGGAGACATTTATTTTCTCTGTGTCCATGCACAAAAGGTGTTTCCTTTCTGTCAGTTTCTACCTGTAGTTGAATATGTGTTAACTTGTATACATGGTCATTGTGTATATTTGTGTGCATGCCCAAGCCCATGTTTGCCAATTTATGTATGGGGCTTTGCATGTTTTCCTCGATATTATTTGTCACTAATTGAGGTCGCTGCATGTCTGTATTGAGCATGGGCATATGTGTGTGTATGTGTGATTGTGTTTGTGTGTTGTGTTTGTGAGTCTGGCAGGCAGCATTGTTCTCAGCAGCGGTGAAGGACACATCTCCGTGGCCTGTGTACCTTTCCCCTCCGCCTGCTACTATAAATAGCTTCCAATGTTTTTGCAGTGTGTGTGTTTATGTCTGTGTGTGTGTGTTTGTGTGTGTGCGTTACCTTCGTTTTCAGAGAGATCTACGAGACAGTTGATTAAGGGAGGGTGAAAGAGAGACAGAGAAAAAAGGGAAGAATATGAGAGGGTAAATTAGTAAGAAGAACGATATGGAGCACAGAGATGGAAATGGAGATAGGGTGGACTAAGGCCAAACATTGGATGGTTCCAGGTCCTTAAATGTCTGCTTTTTTTCTTATAATCTAGTAAATTCCATATTTGGGGATTTTAGACTGTTGGTAAGACAAGATAAATGCTGCCATCTTTTGGCTTCAGATATTGTGATATTATGAGCATTTTTAACTGTTTGCTGAGAGACGAAATGACTACTCCTATTAATTCTTGGCTAATTAAAAATAGTTACGAGAGCAAGACAGATATTGGTCAGCAATATCGGCATGGACATATTAGTAGCGGTCAGCATAGGCTGATATGTTGTCAAGTGCTATGAATGATGATGATGATGATAATTGTGATTTTTAAGTTTTTTTGTCCTTTGAGTAAAGATTTTTTGCAACCAAAACAACAGCTGTTATCTATCTGTATATGTGTGTGTGTGTGTGTGTGTGTGTGTATGTGTGTGTGTCTAGGGCATATCTCGCTGACCGTTTGTCAGACTGACCTAAGATTTTGTATGCGGCTTGTGCATGACACGAAGGTGTGCATCCTCGATTTTGAAGATTTTTGAATTTTTCAAAATATCATTATAGGTAGGACGTGTTGCGGCATTGCACTGTTTCCGATTGGGCGCCTTTTAGGGGAGCTCCGCCCCATTGTGTGATAGGCCTACACTTGGTCAGTAACCCAATTTGCTCTGGATTTCCACGCCTGACTCATCATCTGTAAGTCTATTTAGCCTACCTATCTTTCGGATTTCTAAAGTGCGCTACAAGGTCCGACTTCCCAATAATATTCAAAAAGTTTCCAGCGAATATCAGTGTGTATGTGCTCGATGGTGTGCGTACCTTACACTTAAAAGTAAGTGTTTTATGGAGTTGCAGATGTTGTTGTGGTCTGCATGTACTGTGCAAATTCTGTTATTCGCGATTAGCATGCTAAGCGGAGATTTAGCTTTATTCACTTCTTATGTTGCATCTCCCACTTTACGAATACATACTTCCTACGGGCACTGCACTAGTACTTTTAAAATAAGGTGATTCTAGTCTACAGTGTCTCCATTACAATGGAAGACACTGATCTCTACTGCAGGATTTAAATATGTATTCTTACTTTAGGATTATCAATTAGCTGAAATATGAAATATTCATCTTAAAAACCTACAATGAAAATCTGTGAAGACTTCCACCTTGAGTGATTGAGAGTGTTTAATATTCATAAATCAGCACTCCTGCACTAAGAGTCTTGATTGAACCCTAATGACTGCAAACAGAGGGCCCATGGGTGTCATATGTTAAATTGTTCTCTGAATGAATTTCCTACTTCATCTCAAGACCTTTTTTTTTCCTCAAACCATACAATCACCTGATTTATATGAATGGCTTCAACTGAATACAGCTGCACTCGCAACATTCAGTCCATAAATTGATGGTGTCTCAGGAGTGTGAGGGCTTCGGCTCCCAAGGGGAACTCCCTTCTGTCAGGTTCAAGCACTATAAATAAAGGTATTGATGTGGATTTCTACTTGCTCACATCTCTAAGGGCACATTTTAGCCATGCTAGCAGTGTGGCTGTAGGGATGAAAGGGCTGGTCTGTCAGTCTGACCACCACTTTGGTCCAAACTGAAATATCTCAACAACAGCTGGATTGACTGATTGATTGATATTAAATTTTCTACAGACATTTACGGTCCCCCAAGGATGAATTTTGCTGAATCTGGGGTTTCCTAACTTTTTCTCTAGAACCACCAGCAGATTAATACATTTGGCTTTTACTGAAACATTTAAACAACTTATGAATGGACTTCTATGCAATTTCACAAAGATATGCATGTTGGCCAGAGGTGAAGCTTACTTTGACTTTGCTGATCTCCCTACTTTTCCTATAGTGCCATCACGAGGTTCACATTTGTTGTTTTGAGTGAAATGCCTCAACAACTATTGGATAGATTGCCATTAAATTTTGTACACTATAAATGGGCGCTTCAGTATGAATTGTACCTGTTTTTTGTACTTGCAAAACTAATGACATTCCAACCACTGGTTGTTCAGGTTTTTAAGATGCACTATTCAAGCACTTTCAGCATACGTACACCAAAACTTTCCAGGCTCTAAAACCCTTTATCATCCAATCTAAATTGTTACTATAAATGCAATTGCAAAAAAAATAATTTACATAATTGATTCATACCCACAGTAATCTATACCACTTTGTTTATTTAACCAGCTGTTCATGTTAACTTGAATTGTACACATTTGATCAAGCAAGTATCTTCACATTCAAGCAGATTTCTAACCTTGAAAACATAATGGCTGAAATGAAGCATTTTACAAACTTTCGAGACTTTATAAGAATCCTGCTATCAGCCTCAGCTGTTCTTTGTGTTTATTGCTAACTAGCGAATGTTATGTTAGACTACATTGTAGTAGCATTTAGTACTGCTGTGCCTCACTGAGCTGCTAGCAAATACTGAAGGTACTTCAGGTGAGCTGGTATTCCTCTGAACTGTTTAGCCTCAATTCAGCTGCATTTTGAAGTCATCCAGCATCTTTTATTTATAATACAGTACATTTACAAGGATTTATCAGATGGCATTTCCCTCCCTGAATGGATGACTATGTGCCATCGATGTCTAAGCCGTTCTTGTTAACTTCTTGTGGATTATTGTGACTTGGTTGAGGTGTGTCTTGAATGCTGATTGGAAGTGAGAAGGACACACTAAAGGCAAAGTCACCGATAATGGGAAGTCACCTCCTCTGGTGTCTCATATCCTTAAATCCCTAAGAGGACAAGCAGAGCCAACACAAGACCTCACACACACGCACGCATGCATGCATGCACGCATGCACGCACGCACGCACGCTATCAGGGGTACACACACACACACACACACACACACAGGTAAGACAACTCATACTCTATTACTTTAAGTACTTAATATAACTGAAATGTATTAATGTTCCTATTGGGGAGGATAACTGTTCTTCTATGGGGAACACTGCTTTGTAAATCACTTCATAATAGTATTTTAAGTTGTTATATACTAACATTGCCTTAAAACAAATACCAATAACATATTAGCCATGTTTGATGCTTTTTTTGTTCTCATTTGTATTTCATTTTAAGTTTTTTTCCCACACCATAATAACATTGCTTGACTTTTTCCCAGTCTTTTTTCACTATAGCCCAACTCAGACTCTTCTACATGTACTCCTGCATCATGCCAAGTTGCCCCCCACTTGTGCTGGGAAGAGAAACCTTGTCCTGCACCCACCTATGTTACCCAGGGAAACCTCAAGCCCCGCATCCAGGCCAGGGAGCTACATGTTCAGGTGCTCAAGGTTCAACAACCCCCTCAGACCCAACAAGCCGACTGTACAATCGGGTTTTCCTCAGTCATACAAATGAAAGAAGTCTGTCCAGGCAGCAGATCGACTACAGGGGACACAAACCTTAAGCAACCGCTGCCAGTGTCTTGGACCCCAGCCCTACTGTTAGTGCAGACCTGCAGGAGGGAGGAGACAGGGGAGACGATGCAGGAGCAGCTCAGAGAAAGGAGCATCACTGGGGGGTGTCTGAGCATCTGCTGCTGGCTGTTGTTCTGACTGTCTTCTCCTTACTGGTAGCTGATGCTCTCACTGGAAAGTGCTGTAATGTACATGGGAAAGATGTGGACTCTGCTGATGCAGACCCATTGGCTGTATATAAAGATGTAAATCTTTTCATTGCTACAATAAACCAGTATTGATAAGCAATGCATTTGTTGTGTTGTCTGTGAGTTATTTTTGTGGAAAATGAAACCAGCAGCAACCTGAATTTAAATTTTAAAAAAGGAACATTCACAAAATGCTTTAAATAATTGTTGACATCATTAGTGGTTTAGGAAATATTCAGACCTTTTACTTAAGTAGAAGTATTATTAAGACACTGTAAAAAATACTCTTACAAGTGAAAATGTAACTTCAGTTATAATAATAATAATAATAATAAATTGTATTTATAGGCGCCTTTCTTATCACTCAAGGTGACCGTACACTGCGACAATAACAAAAATAACAACTAATAAATAACAAATAATAATTGAACAATTTAGTAAACAGAATGTTGTAGTGCATTGCCTTTGTCCTATAATTCATGAAGAATTATTTTAAATCCATAAACATCATAAAAACAAATGTGAAGAATTACCAAAATGTTCACCCTCTGTAGGAGACAGAACTATAATAATAATAATAATAATAATAATAATAATAAATGTTATTTATAGGCTCCTTTCTTATTACTCAAGGTTATCGTACAGTGTCAGAGTCAAATTTACAACTAATAAATAACAATAATAACTGAACAATTTAGTGATGAAAGAATGGGGATGTAATGTGAGATTTTTAGGTACAATATGCCAGATTAAACAGATGGGTTTTGAGCTGGGTTTTGAACAGTGAAAGAGAGTCGATGTTCAGGAGGTCAGTGGGGCTTGGAGCAGAGCGGCTGAAGGCTCTGGAGCCCATGGTGGTCAGATGGGCTGGTGGGACGATGAGGAGGACATGAGGGAGCGAGTGGGAGTGTTGACTTGAAAGTGAGAGGCAGGATATTGTAGTCTGTTCAGTGTTTGACAGGGAGCCAGTGAAGTTGCTGTAGTACCGGAGTGATGGGTGACAGGTGGAGGGAGTTCTGGTGATGATCCGGGCTGCAGTCTTCTGAACCAGTTGGAATTTGTGGATGGATTTTTGAGGGGGACCAAAGAACAGGGAGTTGCAGTAATCAAGGCGAGATGTGACCAGAGAATGAACCAGGACAGCAGTGCTGTTGGGTGTGAGGGACTGACGGAGGAGGTTAATGTTGCGAAGATGGAAGAAGGCAGACTGGGTGATGTTAGTGATGTGGGCATGAAATGATCCAGGATGACACCCAAACTCTTGACCCGAGGGGGAGGGAGAAACGATGGAGTTGTAAATGTTGATATTAAAACTGTCAATAGTATACAAGTTGAATTAGGAAAATGTACTTAAATAAGACAAATTAGAAAAATGTAACATGTTACTGTTATAGTTGCTTATTTTTTCAATATTTTCCCTTGTACTTGTATGAACTTAGTCTAATTTATAGCATCACATAAACTCTTCATATGTTTTGTCCGGAAAAATAAATTGTAAAGTAACTAAAGCTGTCAGTGAACTAAAAAGTACAATATTTCCATCTGAGTAGAAATACAAAGTGGCATGAAAAGTAAAGACTCGAGTAAAGTATGAGTACCTTAAATTTCTATTTAATTACAGTACTTAAGTAAATGTTCCAAACTGCATTCCACTGTGGACACCATCTATTAATTATTTGGATAAAACAAATATGACCCTTTCTGACAGTAGCACAAATGTACTTACTGTGTGCCACCTGGTGGCTTGATGGCATAGTGCTTGAATTACAGCTGAATTATTTCCTGCCAGTATGCTTTTTACATCACCTCCACAGTTAACTGTCTGCATCCCGCTGTGTAATCCTGCTGCACATGCAAACTGTTATACAAATCACACAAAATACATTGCATTATAAAGATTATACCGGTGGTTTCTGATATGTATGGCTTGTGACACCTTACAAAAAAGCAGTGTGGAGTTGAGGTCATTGGTCCCATTTCAGATATCTGAGGGATTTCCCCTTTGAACTTTGAGCTTTTTTTAATGGTTAGATAACTGTTGAGGCATAAGGTCAAATGCTTGAATATTACACAACAAATGCTAAGGTTATTGAATCGTCCACAACATGAGTACATATTTGTTTAGCAAAACCTAGTTCTATTTTCTTCCGACCACATTAATCATGCAATGAGCGCTCAGTTATTTTGGTGGCTGGAGGGAGCTCGACTTTTACTTTGGGAACCACAGAGCTCCACTACCAAACTATATATTAAATAGTTAAAGGTATCTCTATTTGGCCATCTACAACAGTTACACAATGCTTATGCATCAATATCAATCATTTAAAACTGACATCCATTTTTCTGCTTAATTAGTATTTTTACGTTCAATACTGTATGTTTTGCTGATAATTCTGTACTTTTACTTCAGTAGTATTTTTAATACAGGGCTCTTTTGTAGTATTGTTTAACTTTTATTTGTACTTTTAGTTAAGAAAAGGCAACCAAATACTTCTTCCACAGCTAAGCTCATCAAAGAAAAGTGACAAAAATAAAAAGTCTGCATTGGATCAATGTTAAAGCCTGTTATTCATTGAAAACATTTATTACATTTTTATGATGCAAACAACAGCAAGTCCCACCCTTGTTGGAACAGCTCATCACGTAGTCATGAGGGAATGAAAGAGACACAAAGGGACAGGAACAGAAAAAGTGTGTATTACGCGCAATTCCATAGTTTCCATTAAAAAAAACATGACAATCAGCTCTCATTGTAAATTTTGGCATCTTTTTTCCTCCTGTTGTACTCTCTGGAATAATGATCATTATTAAAAATCAAAAGAACAAGGCATGCATAATAGTTTCTGGTAATGCACATAGATCAAAGGATACCACTAAGATACAAAATCCATGTACGATGTTGATGTACATTTCATATATATATGGTCCCTTTCTTAGAGGTCTATCTAACTGTTCCCGCTGTGGGACTGTGCCCTCTGTTATCTGTACTTGGTCACTAGATTCACCCTGTACAAAGGTCTGCGCCAGAAAATATATCTTTAGGATGGACTTCTAACATTGGCGATTATTACATGTTGCAACCATCTGTTTTATCTTCCCTTCATCTCTTACTGCATGTTATTATCAAGCCATTTATCCCCAAATGTCATTTACTTAAATAGTTTTCTTCGCATCAATTGTGCTATCTACACGATTTCATCAAACCTCGCCAGGGTCATAGCCGGTATTATTTTCTATTAAAATTCTTCTCCCATCTGCTATACTACCACCCCATGCTTCACTTTAAAAAGGGAAGCGCACGGCCTACTTGGATCCATTCAATGCTACTGTGCCCTCAAGATAGAAGTCTGGAACAAAAGCATTTTAATTTCCAAGTAACCTAAAGAAATGGATCGAATTTCTGATACACTAGGATAAATGCACTGGTCCATTTTAATAAATGGGTCAAACAGCCACACATCTATAGTGAGGGCTGTTTACGTGGCCACTGAGTTTATTTATTGAAATAATGTTAAAAAAAAATTAAAGACAAAAAAAAAGGCTGGACAAACCGAAACGTATTGGTTAAATACAACATTGATGAATGTCTTTACTGTTAAAAAAAAAAAAAGTGTACTGCAATGTTTACAACTATGTTGCTCTCTCTCATTGCTCAAAGAGGGGGAAGAGGCATCAGGGATTGTTGATATACCAATGGAATCATGTACAGATTTACAATTATAATGCATCTATCATCACACTCAACAGATGTCAGGAAGGGAGGGAGAGAGGGCAGCAAACGACAGACACAATATAGAAAAGATTCATCTGTTTGAATTTGAACACCCTTTGCTGTGGAACCAATGCTATGGTACTCTCTTAGAAAAAGACAGAGAGATGGAAACGAGTGTGTGTGTGTGTGTGCGCGTACAGGTATGAATTCTGTAAGTGTGGAACCAAATGTTCGACCAATAAAAGTCTATTGGGATCAAGTTGTACTGGTTTCTCTGATGGTGGAGGCAGACTTGTTTAACCAAACATGGGGCTGAGTATGATGGTACTGGTGGCAACGGTGGGCGTCTTGAGTGGTTGGGTCTAGCGCCCCCTGATGGTGGTGGTGTTATCGGTGTGTTACAGGGCTTAGCTGCTTTAGTCGATATACTGGGAGAGCCAGCGGAAGCCCTCGCCGTAGCCCTGTCTCTTCAGCACACTGCACATGAACACTTCCAGTGGTCTTGTGTTCAGCTCCTTCATGGCAATGGTGCCCTGAGAGAAAAGCAGAAAAAAAGTCACACGTAATTCATATTCATTTGAAAACTGTACAAAGACAACATTTTATATTAATAAACCTTTTTTTTGTTTTTGTTTTTAATAAATATATACTGCATTTGATTAATCCTGTGTCATTTCAGTTTACACAGCATCCCAACTTTTACCGAATCAGGTTTGTAATACAATTCGTTCTCCAGACAAAAAAAATACATGAATTGAAATCAACTTCAGTCTGGCCTTTTGTTGTCAAGATATAACAGACATCAAGTCTTGTGGCGTGGAGAGTTTAGAGTTGTAATTTGCAAAAACATTAAGAGCAAGCTCTGGGTTTAGATCTTTTTTTTTTTAATATGGAAATGTGTTAAATAAGTTGTTGCTCTCTCATGTTGCTCTTTTCACTTCGCAGACAGGTAAAGATAAAAACTCAAGATGACACTTAATAGAGCATACTTAAGAAAACAAATGGCCCAGCCAACAGACTGTTTTTAGACCATAATGAATAACTTTGGTAATATTTTGGATCAGGGACTTAGAACATATTGTTTCAGCAGATTGAGTGCTGTGTTAACTCACCTTGCCTGTCGTTTGTCCATACAATCCAAACATTTCTCTCAGCCTTTCCTCGCCGATGGCCTCTTGTCTGTCGATCTTGTTGCCCAGGATCAGGATAGGCACATTTCCGATAGTCTCGTCTGTCATTAATGCCTGATAGGGTAGACTTGGTATTATTATGTGGCTTTCATATTCAACCTTAAACTGGGAAAGAAAGAAATCTACCCTTCGATATTTCCATGTTCTGTGCCACCCATCATTGCTTATTCCTTGTTAAACTAACATTAGAGCTCACTCACTATTAACACAAGCATGGCAATAACTATAAAATTACAGTTTACAACAAACAGTCTAAGGTGAGCTAAGCTTAACTGGTAACGTTTAACATGAATAGTATAACTTTTAACACAATTATTTTAGCTTTGCAAGGTATCTAAACTTTTCTGGCGTTGTAAACACAACCAGAGAACAAGCATGTGACCAATAATGTGGATATTGAAAGTTCTGCTGCATTTTAATGTTGTTATTAACACTGTTCTACAATGTGACAGTGACATAGCAGGTAGTGGGCACTTACATCAAGTTCTGCTTTTGATTCGGCCAATCTAAGCAGGTCTGCACAATCCACAAGGAAGACAATGCCATTAATGGCAGGGAGGTAGTTTTTCCACACTCTGCGGGCTGTGTGAACAAACACAAAAACAGTTGAACAGTCCAGATCGATTATGATGGACATATTTTGCAATCAGTTGTAATATATATTCTCTTTACTAGTAATATAGAAGTTTTGGCAGGAGAAAACTTATTTTTCCCGCTGCACAAATTGCATGCAGAATTTTCCTTAATGTTGGTCAGATACGTCTGAAAAACTGTTAATATCTCAAAATGTTTTATTTTCACATAATAGCAGGAGTAAAAGGATGGTAAAAAAGCCTTGCTAACACATACAGTGACCAATTAAAAACCCCAGAACATTTGTATACACAACAAACACATACCTTGTGCGTGGCCTCCAAGGTCAAAGGTGGTGAAAGTCATGCCAGCAATTGTCAGCTCTTCCGAAGCTGGAGAGAGAAAGGAAATCGTGAACAAATCTAAAAGAATCTGGCAACTCAAAACATACTGACGAAAAAATATATCTGTACATTTATTTTCACATGCAGCATGGGTAAATATGACCAGCTTTACACATAGTAAACCTACCGTTCATACAGGGGTGTGTTTAAAAATAGTTATCATAAATGTCATTTTGCATGGATGGCTCAACACATAACCGAGTGTGAATTTGCATGTTGTGTGTGTGAGTAGCATCAACTCACTTGGATGTAAAGTTGGCACATGCTGTCCCATTCTGTCATCTTTGAGCATGTGCAGTAGCGTCGTTTTGCCAGCATTGTCCAGGCCAAGAAACACTAACTTGCCTGTTTTCTTGTACAGTCCTGAAACCAAGCCAAAACCATTTTAGAACACAAGTCATGTTTTTTCAATGGACTGCGTCATATTATGCAAGGCTTTGTCTTTGGAGATTTCACGTATGAGAAAATGTTGCCACATATTGACTCAGGTGATTAGTCAAGTGAAATTGAAGGCCTGCCATGACTTAAGAACTTTGGTTTGATGCACAAGTGGCTTTCCTCCACCTACTAACTTACCCATTCTTTTTTTTTTTTTTTTTACTTTTTTACATTTTATGAATGTTAATACAAAAAACTAAAACCACCCTTGCCCAAGTAAAGCAATGCTGCTTCATTCTGTATTATGTGATGTTTGAAGAAGTAAGCAGGAGTTGATTTGTATTTGAATGGAATTCTGTCTTATTGATTTAAATACAACTACTTTAATTTAAAATGCACAATTGCTTTATGCTTCAAAGGGAAGCTGACATTGCCTCTTATGGTCATTTTTCTAAGATAGATGCACCAACTAATGGAATATGGGATAAAATGTGCTACTTAAGTCACTCCGTCTTCTACTTTCCTTGTGAGATTACAAGGCTTTGTATTTACCACTATGAGTCAGCGTAGTGATACTCAGTGGATTTGTGAAATTTCTCACTGAGTCAGCTCTACTAGACGTCATCATTGCTCACAGCAGCACTGTACTACCTGTCTGACAAGAAGAACAGGAACAACTGCTTCACAGGAGTAGCTCACAGAAACTAGAACAGTGCCCCTTGGGGAGAAGAGCAGCTAGTCACAAGCACATTTTAAAAAGCTGGGGTGAAAAATCATGGCATGTTTCTGAGAGGCATGTCCTTTAGGTGCTCCCTGTGTTCACATAACATTAGGGTTGGGCAACCATTTGAGTTTTCATATCCATAACCAGAGAGATTCATGATTATTGGGGGGGGAGCAAAATGGCATATTTTTTAGGCCAAACTGGAAGTAGCATTGGCATGGCAGCTATTGAGAATTAGCCTATGGGATTTTTTGCATTGTAATTTGCAAAAACACGTTTCTGATGTTTTGTTCAGAAAAACCCATTCAAAATCATTGTTGCGTTTCAGAGGTTAGACCCCATGTCGCTAAAAAGCTAACTTACATCCTGGTTTAAAGACTCATTCCTGTGGCGTATTTGTGCATTGTGATGAAACTTCTTCAGACGTGATAAAGGACAGGGGGCCTGAGAGCAAAGGTTTGGTGAGCGTGCACATGAAAATGCCACTGGCCATTTGTTGGATGCTTTTAGCCAATCCACTTTACACAAACATTAAGAAGCAAGTGTGGCCCCATTGGGAATCAAACCCATATTTAAGCCAGTTTGTGTTTATGCTCCAACTGACGTTTCAAGCTACATAGTGCATTCAAACAAAAAATGACTGGCAATGAAACTGGTCAATAGGAAAGGGGTTTTGCAATGTCTGATTGTATATTGAGTAACATTGCAATTGCAATACGTTTCATGATATTGGAAGAAAATAATATTTTTCCACCATTATTCTCATTTTCACTGAAAAATACATTCAAATGACCCTGCTGTATTTTTTATGCATGGATCTGTACCAAACTAAGATTTCTGTACAGCCTGTAAAACACAATTTGTAGGCAGGGACATCTCTGCAGCAACATAATACTTAATTCAAAATAGTATTTGACACATTTTATTGTTCTTTATTTTAAGAATTTCTTTTGGCTCTTACTTTTATTTCATAGGACAGTTGTCAGTTGGTAAGCTACACTACACACCACATATTTAACAACAAATATTCCACCTCCTGCGATTTGGCTATTGCACTAGACCAATTGATTTGAGGAGGCAACTTTGCTGAAAATATTGTAATGCATGACATCAGCTAGGGAGGGTGCCTGCTCAACTGTCATGGTATTTGTATTTCAGAGTTGAGTCTATGGTTCACAATGTAAACAGACAGAAAGAAGCTTCTCTATCAATGTCTACCACAAGAGGAATGTAGTTCAAGGAACAAAGCCAACTATTGTGCACAACACCATTAACCCACTTCAGGACTGAGGTGTCAGACAGACCAGTAGTTGTTACAATTAGAGTTGTTTGTGTGATCCCTGAAGACATTAATTAAATCCTCTCTCGTATTACCATGCTCTTAAAACATTTCAACAATAGCTTTGTGGTTCACACAATGGCAACATCATTTTGATAAATTACTTAATTACATTAAATATAAAAAATACTGTTTGCAGTGACCTTTTAAAGTTTAAACATTGTATATTTGAGTTTGAGTTAGTGTGTTTGATCACCAGTACTTACCTAAAAACTGTAGTACGCTATTGAAACCATTATATAAGTACTGAAATATGAATGACATATCCGGAGCTGTTGAATCCTGAAAAACAAAAAATATGGGGGGAAAAGGCAAATTAAGAAGACATGAATGCACACAGGAGAAACAACAGCTAGTATATATAATTGTATTATTATTAATAATAAATATAATATTTTGAGTGTAACATTAATTAATTGTCATAATTTAAGTATTTTCCCCATTATTTATCAGTAACTTTATTGTATTTATTTTTGCACATAGTTTGTTACTGATGTTAGTCATGGACACCATAATATACATTGAGCATTGTCAATATCAAAACTTTGTAGGGATAAGACAGCCGCATTAAGACAGCATCCTTCATCCCCAGCATGAACAGAATACTTAAAAGCAAAGAGTTTTCATATTATTTTTTTTCACATAATAGTTGACATGGCACACATGTACAACCTCTGCTGAATTCTTCATTTAATTGGCAGGCTGTTGATGTTACTATTATGCCCCAACATTCACATGCTCAAACCACTGGATTGTAGCAAAAGTTGGATGTTTATCCTATTGCAATATAATATTACTATATGAAACTATAAAGAAACAAATTAAGAGCAGCAGACAGGCAGTAAGATCAATAGGAACCAATCAAAACCCCTCACAACAAACTTCATAAAAGTGACGACACTGTTCAATGAATATGCAGCCTGTC
Organism: Centropristis striata; assembly: GCF_030273125.1. Lineage (NCBI taxonomy): Eukaryota > Metazoa > Chordata > Actinopteri > Perciformes > Serranidae > Centropristis > Centropristis striata. The sequence goes on along the minus strand of NC_081531.1, from coordinate 20,490,374 downwards.
TCAACCTATCAGATAGATATTGGCAGCTGGTGATAAGAACAATGACTGACTTTCTACTGCCAATGATTAGCTTGTTCCAGTGAGATTCTTTGGACAGAGGGACAGGAGATTCAGAGCACAGATCTCAAACCATCTGACAACCCCTGAACAAGCAACATGAGTGTTTAGATTAACATGACCCATCTGCAAGGGCCTCAGAAATGAAGCCTAGTCTTAGTTTTGCATAATAAGCTATCCAGATTGTATTTCAATCAAAACAAAATGGATCTGAGATAGTACCTGCAGTAACCCCGTGAAGTCAACAGCTCCCTTGTCTGACTGAATGCAACAGCTTGTTGATTTTGCGTAAGCAAATGTCTTGCTTTGGTCATTTGTCATTCTAGTTCACACAAGCTTATTTTTACTGCTTCAATGTCACAACCATGATAATCTGAGAAAAGGGGTCTGGGAAAAAAAGAACTTCCTCTCTCTGTAACAAAGGAGAACTTTTTAGTTATAAGTTAATTTGTGCATTTCGTTGCCTTTTCCCTGTGACTGTTACAGAGACATCAGAACAAGGTAAGCTGGAGCCGACCTCTAGCCCCAATTACGTAATATGCAAACAACTCCAGGGCTAAAGTATAAGGTAGCCAAAGGTTAAGACCACGCAAACACAGCTGAACTACACGTCAGCTGCTGCTACACTCCAATCCCATATGCTCCCATGCCTGCTATGACAATGTTGGCTGGTGTTAGATACTGATGCACCCATATGTGGCGTAATACAGCTGTGAATATGTAACAGTTTGATAGTGACTGACAACATCCCAGAACAAATATGGGCTCAAATAAGACATAAGCAGCCTTCTGAGTGTTTGCAGGGTCATATCTGTTAAAAAAAAAATTGGTGTACAATCCACAGGTTTATTTTCGGGTACCATATCTGTAAACAGTGAATTTTTCCCCTCAAAAAATTGGTATCAGTCCCAAAAATCACATATCAATTGGGCCCTAGAAGGCAGCAGCCATAACCTCTTTCAAGGGATATGGGATTGTTGTTTACAGGGTTTAACTGTGATGCAATATAATCAACAACTATAACCAAAGACATTAAATTGGCTAAAACTATGTGAGAAATTGCTGGTTTGGTTGCCAAATTAAGACAATTGAGCAGTGCACGAGAGGAACTTGGCTAGGAATGCCCTCAGACCATTTCATCAATAACACATCAGTTACGAATTAAATCTATCAGATTAGTCATTAAGCATAATTTCAAGTTAACACTTTAAGCACAGGCTTGTTTTTGACAGAATTAAGTACACTCCCCTCACTGCAGCGTGAAAATTGAGAAATTGAGTGTAGCCTCAACCTTTCGCAGCTCCCCAATTCCCCCCATTTTTTTGGGGGGGGGGGGGCATTTGAGGTTGACATTGACTGTAACAATCCCATGTTAAATATATACATACTTTAATGTTGCATGATAAGAAATATGATATAAAGTGATAACAGCACAACAGCAGCCTCTGTTAAAATACTATTCTGTGTGCTTGGATTTTTTTCCCCCCTTTTTGGTATGCAGATGGTTTCCAATATTGGTTGTTTTACACTAGTGTATTGTATAGAATGCTAAAATTCCCCTCCCGGGATACCTTAGTCTCTATAGGTCGTAGAAAAAAAGCATAGACCTAAAGTGTATGCTAATTAAAAGGTAATAAGCACCCAAAAGGCCCTTACACCCAACGATATAAATTATTCAGTGTCTGAATAACAACTGTAAATGTTTCCACGCACTCTAATAATCAAGGAGACTTGAACATATCTTTCCTATGTAAACATGAGTGATATTTTAGAAACGTGTTTCATCCACAAATAAATACGACCAGTGATAAAAACACATTTTTACTTAAGATAACGTCCACATCCACATCGACTGTAAGATGTCAGGCAGCGAATCAAATGTTATAATTAGAATTGTGAATCTATAATATAGTAAATTACACTCATTGTGGTTTGTCCCGGCTGTCAAACCGGTTCAGCTATCGCAACCACTGTCAACGTAGCAGCAAAGTTAGCTAACCAATACCGTAACAGCTAACGTTACATGGATGGTTGGTCTCGGTAAGGTTCCACGTTGGACAAAAATATGTAAAAAGGGTCCAAATATCAGAATAACAGCACGTCATATTAAAGTTAGACAAATACGTTGAATGCAATTTTATAAAGCGTGGGTGAGGCCGACTAATAGGCTGGCTAGCAGGAAGCCATAGCTACGTGTCATATTCTCTAACAGGCGACGTCGCATTGACTCGCTACGAAAGCTAATCAGCCGTTAGCTAGCTAATGAAATACTTCACCGATGTACTAACGACAATATCTCGAGCATTTCCCTTCCAATAATAAATGTGAATATTTAAATAAATACAACAGCGGGTCGATATATCCAGCTAGTAGCTCTTCGATGAGAGAGTTAGCCTACTTGGTGTTAGCAATGCTAACGTAGCACCGTTAGCTACCGGGATAATTTGCTAGCCCAGATGCCGACCGCTCATATTATACTCTTTTCTGAATACTGTCGGGAAATATATTAAAAAAACTTACCCGCTATTTAGGTGTGGATTTATTTACCAAGGGTGTTCGCTCTTTTAGTCATGTAAATTGGTCTCCCGGTCAAAAAACAGAGAGCCTGTGAAATGCCAGGTCCTCCTCTCCTTTTTCGTGTTTTGTTACTGAGCCACGACACTGCAATGGCTGTCCAGCAACTCCCCAAAAACTCTGCCCAGCCGCTTCCTGTTTATGTTTCACAATAATCTTTCCGGCAGGAGATCTGAAACAAACCGAGGGTCTGGTGCTCTCTTATTTTTTCTACAATTTTCTCACACGTTTTATTTTTTTATACAACCCTTTTGTTAAGGTAACGATGGTTTATATATCGAACAAAGCGAACCACCGCCAAACGTTTGCTCATAGCTTGTTTTTATAACATTTGTTATCCAGCCTGTAAAGTCATGAAAAGTATCTTGTACGGCAATTAATTGTCACTTTATCTAGTAGTTAATTCAGACTGGTTGGCTTGTTGTTGGCTTTCATATAGGGCTGGGCGATATATAGATATAAGAAATATATCGATATATTTTCAAATGTGATCTGGAATTAGACCATATCGCATATATCTATATAGTTCAAATTTTTATCTTTCTTTATATATAAATGCTGCCCTTACTAGGGTTTGTCATATTTAGTTATTTTGTAATTCTTTTCTCTTATAAATATATCTATTTCATAAAAAGGTTGGTCTATTTTATTTCAAAGGCTATTTTATTTAAGATTTTTTTATTTATTTAAATGTGCACTTAATGGAGCTTTGGCTTTTTTTAAAAAAGGTTCTCCTGTTGTTATACAGTATTTATGTTCACTTAAATAAAAAGTTTCAATAAAACTACTTGTGACATGTCATATTTGGCATTGACTTTGACTGAACATTTGTTCTCATTTTCGATAAAAATTATCGGGATATATATATCGTATATCGACATTCAGCCTAAATATATCGGGATATGACTTTTGGTACACATCGCCCAGCCCTATTTTCACACAAGTCACTTCAGAAAGTTGTATGTTTCTTTATTTTACTTTCAAGGTATATGTAACTTTTCACATTTCACATTAAAATGTCTTGAAATGAAAAAAAAATGTCACTTTATCTAGAAGTGGGAATTATCGAAATGATCGTTTGACTTGTATACGGGCAGATTAGCAAATATTTTACCGATATCGCCTCCTCATAACTAAATGCTTTACCTGTAATGCTTGTTAAAGATACGGAACTATCTTGTCTTGTTTCCAATACACCGAGAAACCAAGAGCACAGGAGGAAATGCCACGTGTACACACTGCGCATGCCCGACGAGTTTTACGTTGATCCTGCTGGGTGATCCCAACTTCCGGTGAAAGAGGAGAAGTGTCTCACACGATTACTCTGACAAGGCCTGTCGTTACTCACCCGGAGGTAGTTGAACGGGGTTTCGGTAATAGCCATGGCCCTGTGATCGCCAAAAAGCCAGCTAATTAACTTTTTAAGAAATTAGGAAACGTAACTATAGACACCGCTTTGACTCGTCAGAGCCACAGGTTTGAACGGTACCCCGCGACTGTCAGCTAGTTAGCTAGCTAAAGACGCAGCTAGCTATTCGCCAACCAAGCACCTCTAAATTAGGTCCTGGTGTCTATTTCAAGATGTCAACTGCGGGATTTAACTCTCAGAATGGGACAGGGGCAGGACAAGCATATGCGAATGGTGAGTAACATTCAAATGTAAGTAAAGTTGAGTAAAGGCAAAGTAGCTAGGAAGAGCTAACTTGCTTACCGCAAGTAATAAGCTAACATTAGCAGCAGTTCTTGGATATCTATGGCTATTTGCTAACTGTTAGCTATGAGGCTTGGCCAATAGCTCTGTAACTAAAGGTAGCCAAGCGACAGCAAACTGTCAGACATAGTTGTGCTGGGACAGCTATGGTTAATACTGCCGTGTGGTAAATCGGCAAGGCTGTGGCTAACTACACTTGTCTTGACAATTAAATTCATAAGTGCTACCTTTAGTTTGTCGAGTTGAAAGACAAACAACTTGACAGACCGAGGGGTCAACAGGCATCATCACTTTTCAGCCAGGACGTCCTATCTTCTCTCAGTAAGCATAACTAAGATGATATGATCACAGCGTCAACCCAGCACTTGTCCTCATCCTGTCAAGCTACTTAGTGAGCCAGAACCTCTCCTGTCATAATTAAACAAGCTTTAACTTGTCATTTCGCATTTACTTACTTAGTTTGTCCTATATAGTCACATTGTCAGTTAATAATTCCATCAACATGTTTATACGTATTTCACTGTTGTGGAATGTTGATTTTTAGCAGATTAGATATCTTGTACATTTATATTGTACATGTGGCAACTTGGGGATGATCCAGAAATGTTGCTACAGAGCTTTCTCCAGTCCAGGCTCATCCAATTACTGACTTCAGTGTGAGATTTCTCACACATTTCTATGGTTCCGATGAATGTTAATTAAAAACCATCTAAATGCACTCTGACATTTGACGAAAATGTGCCTGTGTGCAACTGCCAGGAGCGATTCTTATTGATGCATTTGAAGAAGCTCTCTTGTGCTGTGCAGATGAAGCAACTGGAGTTTGAGTTTAGAATGCCTCAGGTAGTTTTCGAAACTGTAGATGTTTCTGAACTGTATCTGATTGTTCGCTGCATTTCCCCTTGATCCTATCCCTTGAATCAGATGGTTCAATAAATGAGGTAAATAGATTTAATCTGTTCTTTGAGCTCTGATTGATTTGAAAACAATGCGTTGCTGACAGTAGAAACAAACAATGAAAACATGTCACTAAAGCCAAATTGGAAGAGTTTTCAGAGCAAATCTTGTTAGCCAAATTCATTGTTATCATGATACATTTGTAATGTGAATGAGCAATTTAAATTGGATGAATTATCTTTATAATCTGTTATAAATAAGTGGTTAGTGTGTACATCATTTAAGTGTCACACCAATACGTTTTCACATGTCACATATTTTTCCACAACTGATGCGCATACAGTAATAACAGTATGACCATACACTCACGGTTGAGGGTGTTTTTTCTTGACCAATTCATATTTTTTGCATATTCTTATCATACACCCAGTCCATGTTGATGAAGCCTCCGTTTGACCCTTCAATGGGTTGATTTGTGATTGGATGACGTTCTGATTTCACATCAGGCCTTTTGTGTTTGGAGAAGAGCTGTAACTATGAGCTTTAGTTCTTATATTTATCCCTTCTCTCAGAAAGGAAAAACGATTTGAGGTAGACTATATGCCTTCATTGCTCATTGAGAAGAGTTGTTTTCTAATCCCTCCTTGCTCATCAGTCACTTAGCTCTCCTTCTAGTTGTGTAGTACAGGACTAAGTGGATAGAATTGAATCTGTTTGCATAATGTAATAATTTAAGGTGCAAACAGTGACGCCCTGGTGCAGTGGTGCCACAATTTTAGCACTGTTGCCTGTTAGATTGTTATGTTTGTAAAATATTTATTGTTATGAATTGTTTCTCTGACCCATTTCTTTATTTATTTATGCCTACTGCTTTGTAAATCAGTATTTTGGATCAGTATTTTTGCTGTTTTCAAGATCTACTATTTTAAAAAAAAGAGTGAATCCTGTTTTGATATTCAATTTGGTTCTTGGTATTGATAATTGACATTCAGGAATTAGAGTAACAAATGCCACATTTTGGTCTGGTTTCTGTTCAATATAAAATCAAAGCTTACCTAATTTTGTTCAAATGTCTGTGGTGATTTACTATTGCTGTGTTCTGTCAAGTAAGGTCAGACTTGGCTTGGAGCCCCACACTCACTGTCATTGAGAGCGGATCATGGTAAATTAAATCCAGGTTAAAGAGATTAGACCCTGTGCTGGCCGTTCATTGGTCATTTGGTGTATCTGAGTGGTTTTCACTTGGTGTCATCTTTACCAGTACTCTACCATCTGTTTTTCATTTACCTTTTTGAACTGTGCTCCGGATTTAAACCCAAGGACCTGCTTGGGTTTAATACACTGATTTAAATAACAAACAAAAGCCCTTTTCAGACATGGAACCTGTAACATTGCTGGCTTTGTCTGTCTCGGAAGCTAATATCTTTTGAGCTTTCAATTGTAAGGCTACTTTACAGAACCATTTCATAATGGCTCTGATCAAGCATGACAAGACCATAAACTAGAAAGCAATCCGTGTTAAAGGAGTCCACTGTTGGAGAATAGTTTGAAATTAAGAGTAGCTGTCATGGAACATTTCCATAAAATTCAAGTGCAGTGTATGTTTAAAGAGATGTAACATCATTTTGATGGCTAGATCTATGGTGTCTTCGGTTAAAAATTGCAATACCTAAATAAGGCCTGTTGTCTTTTATCTAGGTTTTCCAACATGCCTATATTTTTCTTCCTCTCTTGTCCAGGTCCATCACAGAATCCAGTTGCCCTGCAGCAGCTGCCAGGGGTCAGCTATGGTATGACTCACCAACCAACCTACAATCCGATGCAGGCCAAAGCTCCTGCACCCCCTGGCCCCGGACTTTACCCCTCAGGGCCATACCAGCCTGTTGCCCCAGTCAGCTCTTACCAACCTGGCCCACCCCTTACTTCTTACCCAGCTCCTCCTGGCCAGTCGCTGTTGACCAGGCCTCCGATGGGAGGTCCTCCATCCCATACCCCTCCTCAGTCTGCCAGCCCTAGCCCTGGTCCAAGGATGCCCCCTGCACATGCCACGCCTCCCCCTCCTGCTGTATCTTCTAGTAGCTACTACCCAAACCCTCAGCAGCAGCAGCAGCCCATGGCTCCAACATGGCAGTACAACACAGCTCCCCCACCAATGGGGCCACACAGTCCCATGAGCGCACCTCCCCGCGGCCCTGTGGCTAATCACGTGAACCCAGCTGTAAGCTCAACAGCACTGCCGCCACCGTCATCAGCAGCTTACAGCTCTGCACCACCAGCCCATGTGTCCCATAGTGTCACCCAGCCCCCAGGCCCAGGGATGCCCCCTACTTCTCTGCAAGGATATACCCAGCCAGGTAGGCACACAAAGGCCCCACAAAGTTTAAACTGTACGATGCACAATGTAATTTTATTTGCAAATGAAGGACAAGATAAATTCCTGGTGAAGGAAAGAGTAAATGAGACTTATGACACATGCACTCCTTCAAATTGATTAAAAGATTAATCATCCTCATCCTTAATGAATCAAATCAAATAGATCAGTGAACTTTAGTCCATTAATTGTAAGACCCCCATTACTGAATCATTGTATTTTTTAGACATCCACCACTATCATCTTCTATAGCACCATTTCTGTCTCTTGTCTCTTTTCCTCGTCATTGTCTTCTTTCACTGACATGCTGCAGATATGCATATCAAGAATACTGATATGTTGGAGCCTGGACCTTGCCCTCTCTTCCTACTTTGCCCATGTGTGCTTGCTGCTGCCTTTGGCTCCCTCTCATTTACTCTGAATTCGTACAAAGTTCAAATCAGAATTTTATTGTCTCCAAAGTAATTCTAATGTAAAAGCATGACGTGGCTTTTAGGACAAATGCAAATTTTTGTTTCAGTTTCTGGGGCAGATTGTATTGCCATAATGTTTGTTTTCTGCTTGTGATATTAGAATACACACAACCCTAGTTATAACATATTGATAGATTTAAGTTCTACTTCAATATCTTTCTGTGAGAGTTTAATGGTTGTCTCCACTGAGAAGTGTTAAACAAAAGGCCACTCAACAGGTCCTTTCATAGTGCATAGTTCCCACAAGTCCCGCTTTACAACAAGCATCGGACATTTTCTATACAGTTAGCAACGTCTGTTTGTTTACAAAAGGCAATTGAATGGACACTTTGTGTACAGTCAGTGGCTGCAACGGCCGCAGGATTTGTGCATGTTGCTGAACATGATATGATGAATATCGGACTCAGTAGGAGGCGTGTTTCTGATGATAAATTACATATTTTATGCCTTGCCGGCATGGTCGATTCATAGTGATCCAGCTTCCAACAGTCCCACCAATTTTACAGCTCTGTTTCTACCTCTGATCCGGGATCACTTGATCCCCATCCCCCCATCCCGCCTCTGGTGCTTTCATAGTGCAGGTGAAATGTTACAGAGGTGTAAATATTGCGGCTTGAAACGGTAGTATGAAAGGGCCTAAAGAGAACCCAGTGAGTTTTTATGCCAACTCATCATTAGTATTTCTCTGGAGGAAGTGGTCTTGTGAAGTGATGTGAGCATGAAGCTGGTTATGTAATCTCTGTCCCGAGTGTCTGAATGATTTGTCATACTATTTGGCAAATTATCCTGGATTTTTGGGGGATTTTTTTAAGGGATGCAATATGCAATACTTCTGCATAAATGCAGAGCTCACATGGTTGCCTCAATCTGTCTGTTATCAGCATATCTATCATCTTGTGGTCAAATTGGCTTGAAAATTGCTCTCAATATTCAAGGCGAGTCTGCTTGATTTTAGTGACCTTTCCCCTAGCAGCACCATCAGGGCATATCTTCCGAATACAATGGTGACAGTGAAAGTAGCTGCTAACTGCAGAAATTATTGTGAAGATGTGCACTCTGTTGACTGCTTTTTTAATTTAAAAATGTCACATGTGTTGCAAGCAATTACTACTCTAAAACGTCACACATTTTACCACCAGCCGAAATAATCTGTTAAGTAGTTTTTGGCTCTGTTGAGCTGCTGAAAATTTCAGTCTCCCATCCGTACAATGTTTCAGATGAATATAACATTTCACAATGCAGATAAAATGCACAAAAGTACTGTGCACAAAATGTAATAAAGAGGATTATCTTTTTTTAGTCACTGTCATGCAGCTTCATCTCAGTCTAATCTCAAATCGAATTAAGTGTACACTTTTTGGCCTTTTGTAGGTAGATTATTCCCTAACGATAGGTTAGCTTTCTTAATTATAATAAGCACATAGCATTTTGTGTCACTCCTGTAAGAATAATGTACCTGGCCAGCTGCATGGTATACACCATGCACTTATCATTTATAGAAAGTGTTCTATAAACTTTTTACACAAAAGTAAACATACTTCTCATATTATGTTTATTGATCAATAATTTAATGAAGGAGATTATTTGAGCCCAGAAACATGATTTGGCTGGTTTTTCAGCAGTCATAAAGATGTCTCTGTTGCTGTCACTGTTCTGTCATTAGCTGGCTGTGGGTCAGCAGTGCCACCAGCTGTTGTTGCCACGAGTCGGAGCTTATAATGTTACACATCAGTGATGCCTAATATCTCTTCTACATGACATGTGGCAATACCACCGAGTGCTCTTAGTTTACATGACACAGCAATGATGGCATAATATCAAGTCATAACTCTATATTCTAAATTACCTCAATGACGATGCAGTTTCATGATGGAGTGTGTAGGTAAAAGTGTATCATCTCACAAAATATACTGCTGAAGCAATAAGTGGATGAAAGGAAAATTAGATAATAACTTTGATAGGGGATGAAATGTATAAGGATTTGATGTTTTTTTGCTCTGGGAAACTGTGATGTTTATTGCTAATGACATTGTCACAAAATCAAAAAGCTAAATCCAAATCTTTAATGAAAATAATGATGGGTTGTTGTGCAAAGATGAATCACTCTTGTTGTTGTTTTTTCACCAGGCACTGCACCCCCACCGATGAATCCCATGGCTCCCAACACATACCAACCAAGTAGAGCTCCCTATGGACCCCCACCTACAGGCCCACCACCAACCATGAAACCCACACTGCCTCCCACTGGACCCCCAATGGCCAATGCTACACCTCCACCCCCAAAGGCAGACGGTAAGTTCCTTTAAGTTTTTTGTTTAAAGTTTTTCCTCAGGTATGACAACTTCTAAAGACTGCAAGATGCTAATAAGTGCCACACCTTAAAGTTCTTTAAACCTGACTGCATCACTTTATTTATTTTTTTACTCTTTACATTGTATGCTTCATTTTGAATTGACTTAAAAGTACCAATGACCTAGTGTGAACTCAAGAAACCAAGACTATCAATTCATTTTTGAAATGAACGTTTTGAAATCAACTGTCCCAATTGTTAAATCAAAAAGCTATCATGATTATGAGTCTTACTGTTTGTACTTTTATTCTATTCATATTGTAAGTCAGCCATTTTTGTTCTGATTAACTTCCGTTGTTTCCCCTACTCCCTCTACATGCCAGCTCAGTGTGGGGCCGCTGTTAACAGCACTCTGCCCCCCACTGAGCCCGACTGCCAGGAGGGGGATATTGAATGTCCAGGTGTGGCCAAATCTGTCAGTAGCCGTTAGTGTCAGTGCTATGGTGCCCATCCTGTCCTCTCTGTGCAGTTGTTCATTGTTTCTGGGGATGCACTAATTCCTTTTTTTATCCTTTAAATTGATACCAAACATGTAGCTCTACAGAGCCAGCTGATACAGAGCTCAATAGAGAAAATTTGTTGTGTTTTTATGGACACTTTGCTTTGGTCTCCATAACTTGTGCATTTGTTGTTGGGTGTTAGTGCCGCTTTAGCCCAGTTTTTTTAGTATTAGTGCATCCCTGGTAACATATTTCCTGTTGATAGTTTGTTTGGCTCTCTTTGTCATTCATTCCCATCTCATCTCTATGACCTTTCAATATCTGTTTTAGAAGCATCAAAGTACAAATATTTGTTTAAAACACCATACATTACTTCCATCATCAGTATCATCATTTGTATAGTTGTTTTACTGCAGTGTCTTTTGTGTCCATTTTATGTCTTTCAATGCAGATCAGATCATTTCGTATCAATCGCCTGTAGTTAGTACCCTGGGATAGAATTAGCGAAAAGTGTCACTAAAATTATTCACATCACATCTGTGTTTGTTTTGAAACAGGAACTGTGGCTGGCAACGGCCCACAAGCACCAAACAGCTATAATCATGTTGACAACAAATTGGGTAAGGCCATTTTCTGCCACATATTAGATTCTTTTCACATGAACAGTCAAGGTTTACTAAGCAGGGCTTCATCGCTGCTTGCAATAAACGAGCAAATGGTCCCTTTTCAATTCACATGATCAAAGTTTTTGAAAGAGGCAAAGTATTTCTAAAAAGTGTTTATTTTCTCTTTTTTTCTGTCACCACTCTTGATAGTAAATCCCTTCTTCACTACTGTTTAAACACTTACAAATGAATGTACTAATGACTTAATACACAATGTTGCAGGAGTAAAGCTCCCACAAAGCCCATTAATGATGTTGGTTCTGTTCTCTGATTTTCTTTTTTTAAAAGGACAAGGCTGGGAATATTCTTTACTTTTCATATCATAAACAATCAATGAACTGATCCTACTTACAACTATTGTTTCTGTAACAAACAACTACTATGTGTAGCTTATTCCTCTGCTATAGAGCTCCATTGTTGTCCGTGAACTATTAAAAACTAATTAATGAGCCACACTGTTACAATGGGTCACACTATCACAATATCTATAGGACGTTTTAAAGAACAAATTACTCAAAATATGAGGGCGGCGAGAGAGAGTCTGTTCCCATAAAATCGGTCAATTATACTTAATGGATTTAGAACTGATTTAAGAGTAACTGATTATTTAAACGATATTACAATATGTCTACTTTTAACATGATTACAATATTTCTTTATTGTAAATATTAGGTTATTGTCAATACCAGGCACCCCTACTTTTAGAGTTTGTTTTGAGTGATGGATCAGTCTTGATGGTCTTGATGGTCTTTTAATGGGATGTCTTAACAGCCATTCAAAAAAAGTCTATAATACATGATAACATATTATTAAGAGTACCGTATTTCCTCAAATAGTAGCCAGGGCTTCTATCAATAAAAAAATCAGTTTGGGACCCAGCTAATAATAGGGGCAGGTTATTATTTGAAGGAGGCTTTTATTAAAAAAAGAAAATCAGAGCGGCTCTGACCGGCAGTGTTTTACACAGCGCATTGTAGCCAGTTACCCAGATGTTATCCATATTGGAAGTACTCGGATGTAAACAAACGATGAACAGCACGCTGAATGTTCATTTTAAGCAGGATTTAAAATGTCTAAACTACTAAAAAGCCCAGAAGAACTTGCGTAAACAGCTCGACTTTACAGAGAATGACGAGGACAGTGGGAGAAACAACGATATTTACCTACAGTACTAACTCGTGTGGCAAAACTTCAAAATACAGGTGTTGTGTCTAAATCTGTTACCCCATCAAATGATGTTTCCTGGATGGCGTTCTCTGTACCATCACCTCCGTGGTTGGAGTTAGGATTTAAGTTTAAGGTTAGGCCTTGTAGAGATAATTGTTCGGGGTTAAGGTAAACTTGGGGTCATGTTAAGCAACTTAAAGGACGACTGGTTGGGGTCAGGGGTCAGGTTGGGTGCAGGTTAAGGTAAGGGGTACACATATCAACGGGGGAACAGACTTTGACATAACACTGGTAAGACACCCGGCTTATAAAAGAGGCCGGCTTTTATTTACTAAAAATTGTTTTTACACCCGTTTACTAAATGAGGCCGGTCATTAATAGGGGCCCGGCTTTAAATTGAGGAAATACAGTAATTTACTTTTTCAGTTAGAACTGCTACTTTGTGAGTTTGAGTTCTTATCCAAACTGACTTCTCTTTCTGTTTTCTACTACAGCTGGCCCGCCCCACCCCGGACCACCTGGTCGGCACTTGGGCCACTATCCCTCCCTCCCCCCTGGGTACCAAAACACTCCGGCTCCCCACAACGCCACCTCCCCCATGCATCCTGCAATGCAGGCCGCCACGCAGCCTTACACTCAAGCACCTCGACCATACCAGCAGGTGAGTCAAAACCATGTGCTGACTGAGTACTGAGCATACAACCTATAATGTTTATCTGCTCTTGCTCGATGGTTGTGGAACAATACGCTTTGCCATTTGTCATTCTTGTCCTTTTCACCTAGAACACAGACAGACCCATTCTGTCTGTCAAAGCTATATTGAAACATTATGCTGCCATGAAGATATAAGTTATAGTAGTAGAGAGTATCAGCAGGTATCTACACCCTTCAATCAAAGCATGGGTGGCCATCCATGCTAAATTATTTGGCTGTCATAAGTTATTGGTAAATACATGAACATCACAGTTTGTTGTTTTCCTTTCTCTCAGCCACCTGGTGGCCCAGGGCCAGCCCAACTGAGCCCGTCCCTGGCAGCCATGAGCCTCCAGTCCAGCACCCCAGAGGCCCTGAGAGTGGTCAACCTGCTGCAGGAGAGGAACCTGCTGCCACCAAACTCAATCCCCGCCCCAACACCTTGCCTCCCACAGGACCTGCAGAAGATCAACTGCAACCCAGAGTAAGCCAGGGCCTACTATCAACCGCATGTGTCTATATTTATTATCTTTCATTCGATTTTTGTCAGATAATAATGATGTTATTAAGTTAAATGTTTACCCTTTCAAATGTTTCATCGATACTATATAACTTTGTGTAAATTAAATGATTAAATATACCTTAAGTGTGGCTTTTTGCATTTTAAATTACTGCTGATAGTGAAGAATGAAAATTTAGCTTTTTGGTTGCCATCTGTGTATCTTTACACATTTTGCGGTAGATCAAAATAAGCATTTGCATATGTTGCCCTGCAAGCCTCTTGGCTACATTGTTCCTTGACACCTTTTATAAAGCATGTGAAACAGGGTTGGAAATTGTGTTTCTTTGACAACCTGCCTCTTAGCAGGTGAGTCAAGCAAATCAAGCAGCCAATTGTGTATTTTACTTTAATGTGGTTGGTGCTAATTTCTATCCCTGGTGTAAAATATTGCAGACAACATGATCTACTTCAAGTACTAAGAATATCTGTGTTTGTGTGTCTCTCCAGGGTTTTTCGTAGTACACTGACCAGCATCCCTCAGACTCAGTCACTGCTGAATAAAGCCAAGATGCCCCTGGGTCTGCTGCTCCACCCCTTCAAAGATCTCTCGGTAAAGCTTCAGTTCAATATTTAATGTGCACACACAACAGTTTGTTAACTTAATAACATTTGCATTGTAGGCTCATTAAACATGAAACCTGTTTTGATACAGTGGAGTTATGGATTACGAGGAACATGATAAAAACAACTACCTTTTTCCCCCCTGAGAAAACCAAATTTGCTTAACCAGGCTCTTTACAAGTTACTAGCAGTCACCAATATTACTTTGTCATTTTACACTGCATAAATTAGCCTAGTGGCTAGCAGACATTTCCTTTACTCATAGCTTAACAAAGTATATTTTATACTTGTTCTCATTTGGTTTAAGTCACTGCATCTCCTGACAGAACACTTTGGTTTAATTCAGCCTGCCTGCACATTTTTTCAGCCAAATGTTTTTAGAACAGAGCGGTGTAAACCTCTATACAAATATTTGGTTTAGATTTTTTGAAAGTGCTTGAGTTTTACTTTTAAAAATCTGTATGAACCCTGAAAATGTCAAGACGTTTACTGATTCTTCCTAGAATTCTTCTTCACACTTTTCTTAGGAAGAGAAATTGATTAAATAGGCCTTCAGGCAAAATCTGTCAGAATGAATCAATGTTTGTTCCTGTGTTAATTGAGGGCAAAGAAAACAGAGAACTTGCACAACTTGAACAGCAAAAAGAACGCCTTTTTTTGAAACACTAGTTACAAGAAGATGGGTTTGCACATCTCACACTGTTTACTTTTGCTCTGTGGTTTTGCTTGCAGCAGCTTCCTGTGGTGACATCCAGCACCATCGTCAGATGTCGATCCTGCAGAACCTACATCAATCCCTTTGTCTCTTTCCTGGACCAGAGGAGGTGGAAGTGCAACCTGTGCTATCGGGTCAATGATGGTAAGAAAAGGGGGAGGCGTGACGAAAGAGATATAATCATATCAAAGAGCCACTGTAAGGGAGAACACTTCAGGCGTTAGAAAAGTGTCCTTAATAACACAGCCAAGCTACAAAATGTACATTACAAGGACAAAATGACAAGGCAAAATTCTTTTAATTTCCAAGGAGCTGGTTGTGATAACTTAAAACATTCTGTTATGAAGCTGCTGCACCTCTTTTATTTTATTTTAGCACAATTGGTTAAGAAGCTTTCTGTTTTCATTCTTAACTGTGTGAACACCAGAAAAGGTGTCCTGAAACCCACAACTGTGTTTCATGTTAGATGGCCTCACTAACAGGATAAATTTGTGTTTATGTTGAAAGTAGGGGTGGGCGATATGGCCCTAAAAGATTATCACGATATTTCAGAGTATTATCGCGATAACGATATTCTTGACGATATCAAAAATACTGAAAAATATATAGAAAATTATTTTTTAGTCCGTATAAATAAATAAAAATTGTACAACAAAATAAAAATCAATCATAAATCTAAATGTAGTGTAAATTGCAAATCTCAACAGTTGCCAAATACAAAAAAAATTACTTACTTGAGTATTAGCGAATAGTAATAAAAAATAACCTTCTAGGGGGTCTGGGCGCCCCCTGGGAGAAAATTTTGTACATTTTATAGTACAATGTGATCAATCTCGTCCACTTTGAGAGCTAAATGTGAGCAAACACCTCACAAACACATCATTGCCTATTTTAATTAATTATTGTAAAGGAGAATAAAGGTTCTTCTATGTTTTATTTAAGGCATCTTATTTTGACAGTCTTCTTGTAATTTCTGTGGTGGATTCTGTGCTCTTATTTTGAAAGCTGCATTTGTGAAGCGACAGGAAGTAATAGTAGCTTTTTGTGATTAAAACAACTTTAATTGTTAGCTAATGTTTGCTTGCGGCTAACGAACGGCACAATGCAACAGTGTGTTTGGACCGTTTGGACCTCTGACAGGACAGGTTGATAGTATTTAGATCGGCTCACGCACACACAGACGCACAGAGAGAGAGAGAGGGGACGGGACTGATACATTACAGACAGGTAGGTGCTTGTTTTGAAGCGCAGTGGGAGGGCAGCTCGGTATATTCAGTGCGTGTGTGTGAATGCGTGCGCATGTCTCGGAGGAGGACAGAGAGGTGGGTCGGGGTTTTGACTGACTGACGGGTGACAGACACTGCTGAGCAGAGACACAACGCAAAATAACTTTATATTATGAATAGTGTAGATATACTTTCAGTAGCTTGAAATGTGACGTTAGAGCAGCACAAGAGACTCTGGCGGGCCGCCAAAGTCTAGGTAATTAATAGGAAATCCTTACGCCACTATGTCAAGAAGTAGGGCATGTTGCCAATATCGTGGTATGCATTTTTTTTACCCATAAAAAAAATATACCGGTATTATCGTGAACGATACGATATGGCACACCCCTAGTTGAAAGAAGTAAAGAAGGTAATCTCCTTTTGTTATGATGATATAGGATACAGTTTTAATAGTAATTAAATAACTTAATTTTGCATACATGTACAACCTCAATACATGTTTTCACCTTTATAACTGGAATATTAAATGTAATTTTAACTTTTTTAGTCCAAGTACTACATTCATCATTGCAAATGGAAGAATGACACACAATTTAAAACTATAACCTGACAAAATGTTGTGTTGTCTGATTTGTTTGTGTCTGTGTAGTTCCAGAGGAGTTTATGTACAACCCAGTCAGCAGATCGTATGGAGAGCCACATAAAAGACCGGAGGTCCAGAACGCCACCATCGAATTCATTGCTCCTTCAGAATACATGGTAGGTTTCAACAACTTGGTTCTGTTTAGGAACTGAATCATGCTGTTTTTTGTAAATTAATTACTCATTTGCAAATACGTATTTAGTCAATGAATCAATGAATTACACATATGTATTTGGAAGATGTGTGATTGTGATTGTGTGGATTTGATGACTTTGAGTTACATTGCCTGTGTTTGTCCTGATTCATCCAGCTGAGGCCACCACAGCCTGCTGTTTACCTCTTCGTTCTTGACGTATCCCACAATGCAGTGGAAACAGGCTACCTGAATGTGTTCTGCCAGTCACTGCTGGACAACATCAATGCGTATGTACAACATTCACTGTCCATTGTCATAGCTGTTTAAATATGTCAATATGGCCTTAGTTTGTAACATAACATTATTGTAGCATATCACACTTAATACCATGTAACCTATCCTTTGAATGAAAAGTTACAAAGTTAAAACTGGGCCTTGTAAATCCAGATAAAATTACGCCATTCCTAACACCTGAGCGCGAGCTTTATTTAAGTGTGTCTGTCTGTGTCCCAGGCTTCCTGGAGACTCTCGGACAAAGGTAGGCTTCATCACCTTTGACAGCACCATCCACTTCTACAACCTCCAGGAGGGACTTTCTCAGCCTCAGATGCTCATCGTGTCTGACATCGAAGGTGAGACGCAGTAGACTGTGAAGGCCACACGCTCATTTCTACAGCAACACCACACCAGCTGTGTGCAAAGTTACTGCAGAAATGTACAACTATACTATAATGTCAGACTGCCTGCATCAGTAAACATGAGTGTGATGATCATCTTTGGAGACTCTTGCCTTCTTTGTGAAATTTCTCAAACATTTAAATGGATTTTTGACAAGATAACCATATTTTCTGATCTATTAAATTATTGATGCCAGTTAAGCTGCAGAACTAACAATGGCTCTGAGTTTATGTTATTAGATGAATGGTCATGGTAGTCTAGTCTCATCAATATTATGATATCAGTGTGTATATGACTGTATTGTATTTGTTTAAATCATAACTTTTGTGCTCCACAGATATATTTTTACCAACACCAGACAGCCTTCTAGTAAACCTCAATGAATGCAAAGAGGTAAGAAAATGAACCTTGATTACAGCTACGTTTTGAATCTGAATATTATGTGAAAGTCCAAAACCTCTTTATTATATATCTATGAATGTTGAGCTTAGTTTTAGTTGTGTGCTTAAAAAAAACGTCTATCATCCTACGTCTTAAAAATAATACTGACATTTGTTTTTCAGCTTGTGCAGGATCTGCTGAAGAGCCTGCCAAATTTATTTGAAAAGACAATGGAGACCCAGTCTGCCCTGGGGTCAGCGCTACAAGCAGCCTTCAAGCTGCTGTCGCCCACAGGAGGGCGCATGTCTGTCTTTCAGACCCAGCTGCCTAACCTCGGTGTGGGGGCACTCCAGTCCAGAGAAGACCCCAACCAACGGGCTTCTGCTAAGGTCAGAGAGACGGCAGTTAGAAGTGTGGTGGACATCATACAGTCGGATTAAAAATTACGAAAAGAAAAAACATATCATATTAGATATTTCCATAAAGTGCAAATGTTGACAATGCTTATTATAGTAGTATTATACCATCGGTATGTATTTAGTCACAATGCAGTGTCAGAATAATTGCAATAAAAAATGTACTTCACCTTTGATGTTGGTACCAGTTTATGAGGAGACCAAAGTCAGAATTCTATATATAACACAATATTAAAATCAGTCACTGTTAAAAATCAACACTGATGCATTTCAAGTGCTCTCACGTTCAGGATTTTCATAATAAAATTGAAAAATGTGTTTTGATTTTAACAAATTTGGGGTAGTTGCTTTATGATACGATTTTGAGCTAATGGTCCCACCTGGTGTGTTTTCCTTCAGGACGTCCAGCACTTATCCCCAGCAACAGACTTCTACAAGAAGCTGGCTCTGGACTGCTCCGGCCAGCAGGTGGCGGTTGACTTGTTCCTGCTGAGCTCTCGGTACTGTGATCTGGCATCGCTTGGTAAGACCCTGGATAAATAAAGGGATTGAGGGTTTGTTGGACCTTTTTATGTGCTTGTTTACATGTTTAGTGATCAGTACAAATAAAATTGCCAGATATTACCAAACCAGGTTTTGCCAGGAGAGTCAAGTTATGATTTAGTTTCTGGTTGCTATGTTTTGGTTATACGAAACAAGAGGACAATCAGCATCCCTCCTTTTCTGTGCCTTCTCTCCCCCAGGCTGCATATCCAGATACTCGGCAGGGAGCGTTTACTACTACCCCTCTTACCACCACCAGCACAACCCTGCTCAGGTGGAGTGCTTCCAGAAGGATCTGAAGAGATACTTAACAAGGAAGATCGGCTTGGAGGCCGTCATGAGGATACGCTGCACCAAAGGTCCGTGGCAAAACAGCGAATGTTGACCTAAATATGCATTCGCAGATGTGACTTTGAGAAAAAAAAATGTCATATGTTTAACTTTTTATTTATCTCCGATAAGTAAATGCAATGGTAGATTTTGATTTTAAAACATTAGTTCCCCTTGATTTTAGCGCTGGATGGCTGCTGTTATTTTTTTATTCATTTTGATGCTGTACTTAAAAACAATGCTGGCTCTATAGCCCCTGAATGCATTAAAATATTTCTAATGCATGTTTGGCCTTAAAGTTAGATCTCCTCTCAGTCATTTTGAAGTAAACATTGTCTCTAGATAAAAGAAATGCTCTCTTGTTGTTGTTGGAGCTTGTATTTTGCAGTTATTGCATTTTTACAGTTTGGTGCTGTCTGTCCAGTTTATTGATCTTTCTCTCTCTGTCTCGCTGCAGGTCTGTCCATCCACACGTTCCACGGGAACTTCTTTGTGCGCTCCACAGATCTGTTGTCGCTTCCTAATGTCAACCCAGACGCTGGCTTTGCAGTCCAGATGTCCATCGAGGAAAACTTGGACGACATGCAAGCTGTCTCTTTTCAGGCTGCGCTGCTTTACACATCCAGCAAAGGTACACACACACACAGCAAAGGTTGTTTTGTTTAATCCAAAGCTCTTGTGGAATTTTAAATAATTAATCTTGTCTCTTGTTTAAATAATGGCCTTTCTCGTACAGGAGAGAGGAGGATCCGTGTCCACACCTTGTGTCTCCCTGTGGTCAATTCTCTGTCAGACATCTTTGCTGGGGCTGATGTTCAAGCCATCACTGGACTGCTGGCTTGCATGGGTAGGTACTAAACTATTCAACACCTTTTAAGGTTTTTAAGACGTATAAAACTAAATTGCTTGACATAATATGAAATGCTTCTATCCCCTCTCCCCAATTGAAAACTCTAGAATCTCTATTAATTTAAACTAATATTTAAGGTGAGTAATGAAAAACAGCCTTCCAGTGGCAGACTCACTCACCCTTCACTGTGCAGAATTATGTATGTACAAATATCCAGGTGAAGTAACAACACCTTTGGTGGGGAACTTAACCCCTGTGCCTCACTTTAGAAAGTTGCTTTGGTGTCCTTGGAGAACAAAAGTGGCCATGTCAAAAACTCCCATAAAAATATTATTATAAATTATATTATTATTGCCGTAATGTTGTTTTATGTTCTACTACTGTTCATTTTCTGAAAGGAAATGACAAAATCTGTATCATTTTATTTATATACTAAATGCTAGTAAGGAATTTATGTTTTTTGTTTTTTTTCACAGTCTGGGATATGTCAAAGATTAGTAATTGATTTTGATGCATTGCAGTGCTCAGCAAAAACACTAGCAGAAACCAGAAAAATAATAAGTATTTGCCCCAGAAGGTCTGGTGGAATATAGTAAAAACTACAATTTTTAAAGTCAGGGTTCTAGATCAAAAGCCTGATATGAGAGAATGCACAAGTTGATGCTGTGATTGTTATGGAAACAAAAAATATGGTTTTAATGGGTTTCAATGTGGACATTTTTGTCCTAAAGGGTCTGTGTGTTTGTATTTTGACTACCCAGTTTATTTTAGGAGCTGTGGTTGAACTTAAAATTTTAATAAAAACACGCCTTGAAAATGTATGCCATATGCATTAAAACAAAGACATAAAAAAACAATATCATAAATGTCTCTCGTGATGCATTAGGGTTTGAGAGAACATGTCACATGATTGTTTTAGAAGGGCATTGACACTGGGGTTGTTCAATACTAAACTCACAAAGTTGAACAGTCTGTTGAGAAACAAGATGTTCTGGTACATTTTGGTTGTCCTGTCAGAGAATTTGCTTTTATTCAGCTTGTGCATAACTGCAATAGCGTTATACCCAGAATTTTTTTACAATTTTGACTTTAGAGTTGTATCTGTTTTCCTCCCTGTGTACAGTAACTTCAGGCAGTAATGTGGGGCATCACTTTGGAGTATGTGTGTGTATAATATGGACAAACTTGGATTTGTATAAAGCATCACTCTGAAATTATTCTTCATTGTTGCAGTAAAAAGTCTTTTGATTGGCACAATATTAAATCATTGCAGGGTTTTCATACACTTCACTGTTATTAGCTCTGACAGATGGAGATGAGTGGCGACAGCTGTGGTTACCTAGCAACCATCGAGTACTGAGCTGTCAGATCTGTCCTCACAGTCACTTAGAGAACAGACGTGATATCTTTGCTCTCTTCAAAATAGGCCACAGAATGGCACTACCACGGTTCGTGCCTTACTTCAAGTGATGTAACGAAACATCTCATTAATGTACACAACACTGAAAGTCCGAAAGGCGCATTGATATTTTTAAAACCATAATGTACAGCAATTTGCAACATATGCCTTAAAATTTTGGAGGAAAATCCTTTGCGCTTTGTTTATACATTTATTTATTTTGATTTATTTTATACAAGCAAAATAATACACATATCTAAATGTGACAAATATAAATAAATAAATAAAAAAAATTACATTTTATTTTGTGTGGTGCTACCTTGTACTGTTTTGTAGAAACATTTCTTTCCCCCAAAAAATTGGCATTGAATTTTTTTTCCCTGACCCGTATTACTTTTCAATTGAGTGTTGAATATAAAAATTAACCCAACAAAATTATTGCATTTATCATCGTCCAGAACCCCCAACATGATGTGCAAAACTATAAATTGTGAGATGAACGTTGAGTGGCCATAGCCAGTTTTCTAGTCTGTGTTTCACCTAGAGCAATTATATTGACAATTTGTCATTATAACATCTCATAAATGGTAACTGCCGAAGTCAGAGATTTTACAATCCTACACCTAGTAGCTTGAAATAATGTTTTTCAACTGCAAATGTGTGTCTCTTTCTCTCTCTCTTCAGCTGTGGACCGCTCGGCGACGGCCAGTATGAGTGACGCCAGAGATGCGATGACCAACGCTGCCATTGACTCATTGACATCGTACCGGCAGTCTGTATTGACCATCCAGCAGCCCGGGCTTCTGGCCCCGGCCTGCCTCAGACTCTTCCCCCTCTTCATCCTTGCCCTGCTCAAACAGGCAAGCTTTTTTTCCCTGAGTCCTTACACAGAAACTGCACTGTTGACCAATGCTACAGTTAAAACAACTGACAATAAATCTGTTCACTCCAATCACTCCAAGCCTATATTGATCCAGTTCTGTGTGTTTGTTTGTGCACCCTGCAGAAAGCCTTTAGGACAGGCACCAGCACCAGGCTGGATGACCGAGTGTTTGCCATGTGTCAGTTGAAGTACCAGCCACTGGTCTACGCAATGCTGATGATCCACCCTACTCTGTACCGTGTGGACGATCTGACCGATGAGGTGAGGAGGATTAAATTTAGTGTTTGGTTTAGGATTAAGATGATATGATTTTAACGCAGGACACTGCAACTGATAAGTGGAAAATCAATGTTTTGAATGGAAAGTTAGAAACTCATAAAATAAGTCCAGGTCTAGCAGTGTGCTGAACCCGAAACAGTAATTCCAATATTTTCCACTGTTATTTCAAGTGTCTCCTTGTTACGGGGAAATGTTCACTTATCTTCTGTTTCCTGCATCCTCAGGGAGCTTTGAACATCAATGAGAGGACCATCCCTCAGCCCAGAGTACTGCAGCTGTCTGTGGAGAAACTCAGCAGGGAGGGAGCTTTCCTCATGGATGCTGGAACGGTATAAAAATTTATGACGTGGTTTTAGAATTGGCAAACATAACAAGTTAACAGAAATCCAACTCGGGATACCAGTCAATCTCTGTCTCATTTAGTTATTTGCTATCATCAACCCCTAAGATACTATGGATATAGCTTCTTTTTTTACCGGTGGGTTATAGTATAAAAATATAGTAAGAAGAAACGTTTTCCTTTTTCAGAAAAAGTAAAAACCAATGCAATGTGCATTTTGTGTGCATATCCATTTTGAACTATTAAGACCACCTTTGCTGTCAAAGTTTCTGTGCCTGTGTGCCAGTTAAACATTTATGATAAAGTTGGCGCTCTGACATTAATAATGGCACAGACTGTTCTGCAACACGCTGTAGAAGATTGCACAAAATTAACATTTCACATAAAGAGGTAGCACAGATATTTAAAACATTTGTACAAGCTTCTATTTTTCTCTCTCTGTGCTACAATACTTACTGTTTATTTGCGATTGTATTTAATATATACTAATTATTCTGTTCCAAAAGGTGATGTATCTGTGGATCGGACGCAACTGCCACCCCAACTTCCTCACACAAGTCCTGGGAGTTCCCAGCTATGCTGCTGTGCCTGATAACCTGGTAGGAAACCATATGTTGCTCCAGGATTTTCCAACAAATTGTCTGAGGATGACATAATGGACCCATCTATTTACTCAAACAGTGCAGCTTTAGTTTCACTCAAAGCATTTTCCTCCCTGATGATGAAATTTAACCATTGCTCTCACCTCTTCTAGTATCTGCTCCCAGAGCTGGACACTGCCGAGTCGCAGAGAACCAGAGCTTTCATCAGTTGGCTGAGGGATCAGAGGCCGTTCTTCCCATCTCTGCATGTCATCAGGTGAGCAACATACAACATCATGTATAAGAAAGTAAAGCGTGGGGACATTTTAAACCAGCCAATAGCTGCTGGGAACATCCTTGTTGACTGATAAATCTTGAAAATTGTGGCTCAATAGATCAGTTTTAGTAAAGTCAAACTTATCATACGTGCACAAATTTAATCAAACATGTAATATGAAGCTATAAAAAAATAAAAGGTTAGAAAATATTCACTTATTAAAACCACTAAGACCAACCAGGGGGCATTGAACGCATGTACATCTTGAGTTCTGTCTTTAAAGTGTCAGTGGAGGTTGAACATTTGATTGAAAGTGAAAGGTGATTGTATTCCAAAGCTTCGGAGCTGCCACTGCAAAGACATGGTCTCTTGTACCCACCACCTTAATCATTCAATGGTTAAAATCAAGTATTCTGAGGATCTAGGGGGCCTAGAGTTGGAATGGAGGCAGAGAAGTTCTAAAATGTGAATCTGACTCCAGAGGGTTTTTTTTTTTTTTAAATAATTTTTTAAAGGTAAAAAATAAAAACTGGGAAAATGTATGCCTAGCGAAGCAAATATCTTATCGTTTTCACAATAAAACCAAATACGAATTATCTTAATCACTTGAGAAATAAAAAAAAGTCTCTTCATCTTTTTTCTTTCTCTCTTTACCCTTTGACCCTCTCAGGGATGAGAGCCAGTTGAAACCCACCTTTATGCAGAACATGATCGAGGATCGAACAGAGTCGGCTCTGTCGTACTACGAGTTCTTGCTCCACCTCCAACAGCAAATCTCCAAATAATCTTCAGTGGGACTGTGGAGACAAGGGGACACTGAAGTGAGGACATGCATCATTGTATGTGTGTGCGTATGTATGTATATGTGTGTGCGTGTGTATGTATGTGCGTGTGTATGTATGTGTGAAAGCAGTGGGAGTCAACCTCGAGGATTCCTCTTGCTCCATATCCAGCTGAGAAAAAGCTGAACTGACAGGAAGCGTCACTCAAATCGTGTGACGGACAGTATGAGGACAAAGAATCGATTCTAGAGCTTATTTGGCACTTTTAACCATGCTGAAGCTATGCTTTGGAAGAAGAAAAAAAAAGCAAGATATCCAAGATGATGATGGTGATTATCTATGTCAATGATCGGATGAATCAGTGTTTATTCTCATAGAACAATGCTGTCTAACAGAGGTATCTTTCAGATACAGTCCAGGCAAACTGATGTGTGAAGTGTTTTTGTTGAAAAAGCACAGTTGTCTTTACTAACAAGTCAAACGTTTGTATGTATGTAAGTTTGTATGCTAAAGACTAGGTTTATGAGGAAGGTTAGTATGTCTGTGCTCGAAGACTGTTATTGAGTGTCACCAGGAGTATTTGTACACGGAACACCTGAGCTCCAACAACAGTCCTACTATCATACCTGAAGGACAGAACGTGTTCTTTTTTATTTCTCAGTCATTATAATTGTGTGTCGAACAAATCCGTAGACTTTGTTGTGGAAGGCAGATTGACCTCGCTGTCATCGCTGCCTTGAATGTGTGGACTCGGCAGCGGAACGTCGTTTTCATTGGTCTGATCTGTCCTTCAGAAACTCTGTCATCTTTCCCTCTCTCTGGACATTCAGAACACCTCTGACGACATCGCTGTTCTGTTTGTTTCTCCTTTTTTTGTTTTGTTTCCGATTATCTAATAATTTATGAGACTCCCAATCTGATTAAATTCTATAATTGCCTTGTATGGGAAGTCACTTTTTATTATTAAGCTTCTGTTTAAATACAGACTCTATATATGAAATATTTTAATATAATAGGATATGGGAAATTCTTTAACACAGACATAACAAAGCCATTGTGATCTTTTAATCATGCTTATTGATACTTGTATATTGAAAAAGACTGCATTATATAAAGGTGAAGAAATGCTGATGATTTTAGTATAAAAATTAAGATGAAATGACGCTAAGGAAATAAAATGTTTGGGACTTTTTAAATGTAGTTTTGTGTTTTGGTGGGTGAACAGTGTTTATTCAGTGAAAGCGAAGACTACAGAACAGAATATGGACCAATGATAGTCAATTTTTCTCTTGACTGGGTGTGAATTGAAAGTTTTTTGATTTGGTCTGATTTCATACACTTTGTAATCTATGTATTATATAAGCAAAAATGTATTTAGGAACAGACATATGTTTTGGTCTTCATGCACAAAATTGTCTTTCATAAAAAAACTGATGAAAATAAAAATAGCCTGTGTTTGTACAGAGTAAATTACAGAAGACTCAAGTCATGTGACTTGGACTCGAGTCCAAAAATATTTTATAGAAATGTTTGCTGGAATCTACTCTTCACTTTGCTGACAAAAAGATATGCCTTGTTCCAGTTTGCATGAGCTGGATGGAAAGGTGTCTGTACTTAACACCAAGGCGCTCATGACAATTTTGCATTAAAAGCAATAAATAAACGTTTTAAAATCCATTCATTAATTAGCATTAAATTGGGTAAACACATAATAACCTGTTAAGGACTTGGACTAGACTACACTTTAAATTTGTAAAACAATGGCTTTGTCCCACTGGTATATGATGAATCACTGCAGTTCCAGGTGGAGAATGGCTAAAAAGCAATACATCGTGACAGTTTTTGATAATATTTTCTAATACCATATGTACATTCACAAATCTTTGTACATGTAAAATAGGTAGAGGAGCATGATACTTTTATATTTTATTTTACATAATTTGAGTTTTATTGAGTGACATTTTCTGGAAAATAATTATTTAAAATGCCAAGGCTGAAGTTCCTGTCAGCAATAATAAAAATATGTTACTTTTTAAAAGAAAAAAATGGCACAAAAAAGTCTCTGGCTTCTGGAATGTATTTAGTTTCTGTTTGTTTTTTCACATTTGCAGAAAATGGGCTTCCATAAATTCCCCAGTATTTTAACTAATTTTATAAACAACTGAATAATGGCAATTAATCGAGTTAATAATTAGCTGATAGAAATTAGCTCTAACTACAGCAGTAAAATCCTGCTTTCACATCAATCCATGACTAATGGTCTAATTATAAAATGTATAATATAACAGTCACAGGGGACTTTCCCTTTTATTAGGAGCCTACACTTCCCTGATTATACATTATACATACTTACTTAAACAACATTTTCAAAGCATGACATTTTTGTTTTTTTTAACTTGTTTTGCATTTTTAGTGTTTATTTTAAGTGAAAGCCGTGGATTTTTCTTCCAGCGCTGACACCGTCATGGTTGCAGCAGCTTTTTTTTGTGCTTTTTTAAATCATTTTTCACTATAACAATTTACAATATACACATTGTTCTTGCCAGGGGTTTACAGAAAGAAAAATCCACAGAACAGAAAATAAATACAGAATAAACATAGGGTAAGAAGAGAGACAAAAAAAACATGATGTAAGTCATCAATCTTTATAGTATTTGTCCAAAACAAAGTCAGTTTTCAGAGCCTTCTTGCTCTTAAGTCCATTAATAGAAGTGCAGTGTTGCTCCAGTTCATGTAGAAAGAGAACAAAGCAGGGTTTGGAGTCAGCCAATTTCTTATGTAAATGAGAGTTTTCTAAAAAAAAAAAACAAGTAGCTAGACAACCCCTAGTAGCTAGGGGGCGGGAGGGGGGTTGTCAAACTATTTTTCATTATTATTATTATTATTATTATTATTATTATTTTTTTTTTAAATATATATATATATTTTTTTCAACACTCAATATTGTTGATATGTTTGGTTGGTAGTATTGCCATTGTTATTTATTTATTTATTTATTGTTTGTTATGCTACACTACCATTTTTCTTCTTTGTTGCTGTTGCTATTACTGTCCAATTGATGCTTGCCACACCTGTGTGTTTGTTTGTTTTAAACTAAATGGAAAAACCAATAAAAAATTGATCACAAAAAAAAAAAAACAGAAGTAGCTTGCAGAAATCCGCTTTCTGCAAGTCAGCGTCGAGGGCTTTATGAACCCTGCAGAACTCCTGCGTCATTCTCGGAGGTGAGGTCATCATTGCGCGTCGTCTCTATTCAGACAACGCTCGGTCTCATTCCGTTATGTTTACCGTTTAATTCAGTGATCTGGGCAGTTTGTGTTGCTGTTTAATCGCTATTTTCTCTTATGTGTCGTGAATACACTTTGTAGTCGACGCGAAGTTGTTTGCAACATGGAGTCCGGAGAGGCCAACGAGGGGGAGAAAGGAGGCTCTCTGTCGGCGGCGCAGAGGAGGGCAGAGATCCGGAGGAGAAAACTGCTCATGAATTCTGAGGACAGGATGAACAGAATCGTAGGATTTACTAAAAACGAGTCTGAAAACAACGGTATGGTGTTCTATGTGTTCCAGTGTACGCTACAGTACTGTTTAAAGAGTCTTTTCTGTTGAAGCACGTTGACGTGACTGCCACCTGCTTCATCTTACTGCTGTTGTTTGAGCTACAGTCAACAAATCGTCTGTGTGTTAATCGCCTAACTCATTTTTTCAAATTTAGCAGGAAACGCAAAAAACTTCACCAAAAGTGGAACATATGACATTTATCAATCTCAAAAAGGATGTAACAAAGGGTGGCGATTGGCTGAGTAATCACACTGTGTCTAAATGATGTAACTTAAGAGAAATTAATGACTTCGCCAATTTTTTTGAACATGCCTTTGTGACTTAAGCAAGATATGGTAAGGTGTCTACATAAGAGTCACACAAGCCTGTCAGAAACATGATGACATGACAAGTATCATGAGCATTATTGATACTTCAAAGTGTCATTAATGTTCATGACACATCCCATATCTCTATTTTCTATATTCTCTAAACTCGAGTATTTCTATTTTATTTAGCTTTATACCTTTACGCCACTATACAGTCATGGAGAAGTCGCTTTGGACAAAAGCGTCTGCTAAATGACATGTAATGTAATGTAATGAGAAAAATATTAGACCATTGTTTTCTTCAGTTTCTTGTTCATTTTAATGCCTGGTACAACGAAAGATACATGTGTTTGGACAACTATAATGATAACAACAAAAATAGTTCATAAGAGTTGATTTAAGAGCTAATATCTAGCCATTTTCCATGGTTCTCTTTAATAACCAAAATCTTTATCAAGAAAACCTTGGCAAATGGCTAGGTATCATCTTTTGAATTAAACTCTTATGAGCTATTTTTGTTATCATTATTATATTTGTCCAAACAAATGTACCTTAAGTTGTACCAGTCATTAAAATGAACAAGAAGTTAGAGAAAACAAGGGTGGTCAAATCATTTTTTTCCATGACTGTATATCAGAGGCAAGTACTGGGTTTTTGACTGCGCTACATTTGTAGCTTTAGATATTTTATAAAATAAATGTATTTTTCATACCTTTCCAATGAAATGTTATTATAGTTAACTAAAAACTAAAACTAGGTGTGAAAAAAGTTAATGAAAATTAGAATACTAGACTTTACTCAAATACTTAGCTCAAATACAAGCTGACTGAAATGAAAATATATACAAAATTAATTTGCCTTTTGGTTAAATTTGTCAGGGCATATTTTGTGATGTCTACACAACTGTGAGTCAGTGGCCTTCTAAAAGTGTTGTTTGAATTGTAACAGCTATTCTGAACTTCTTTGATCTATACCCCCGATATTGTATTTCAAGCTTAATTAACTCAAACTTAACAGTAAAAACTAAACTAAAACAAGCAAACTAACTCAAACTAAACTGAAGTGAAAAACACAAATTAAAAAAAGAAACAAATATACTCAATAATACAAAATATTAACAAATCTGGTCCAGTGAAAAAAAAAGTGTACCTCCCAAATAAAAATTGCAATAAATCGAATAAAGAAATATTCATTTATATGTAACATTAATATTTTCATATTTGGTGTTTATAAGTCTTCTATAATAGTAAATTTGATATCTTGGGGTTCTGGACTGTTGGTCGGGCAAACATACAATTTAGATATATCATCTTAGATTTTGGGATATTGTGACTGTTGTATTTCACCATCCACTGACTAGTTTAAGTAGATTATTAATTAATTGATCAAGCAATAGTATCATATCAGTCAATAAAATAATCGATTGCTCTATGCTTACAAATGTCAATGCCAGCTACTGTAAGAGTAACAAATGGCTTTAATTTAAAGTTCTATTTTTTTCTATGTTATGATAAACCTGTAGCTCAGCTGCACGAATCAAATTTAATATTTGAGAGTTTCAGGCCCTGATCCCTGAGCCCTTATTCATTTTGGCAGATTAGACCAATCTGTGATTGATTGACATCTCACTGACTCACCCCGTTGACTGTTGGATGTGAGCTTTGAAATTATGTTAGTTGGCCAGAAGACATTTCATCTAAAGTGAAGTAAGAGCATCATGTAGATGTACATGTGTGTGTCAACTGTAGGGTTGCAGCTATTAACTGCCAAAATACTTTTAAGATGAATCAATAATTGTTCCGTCTATAAAATATCAGAAAACAGTGAAAAGTAGCAATCATCATTTTTAGATTTTCTTTGAGCCCAAGGTAATACAAAGACGTTAAATTTACATTTACACGAAACGATGAATAATTTCAACAATCAATGGACTTAAGGTTTCAGCACTAGTTAAATTTGATATGGGTTTACATCCTCAGCTGGAGCCCTCCGGCGTCCCACAGAACCCCGTTTCCACCTCGATCTGGACAGGACAGAGCCGTGGTCTTCATCCTCATCTTCTCCGAGACCATCTTCTTTCTTGCCAGATGTGTCGGGGCGTGGCAGCCGCTCCCACGGTGCCACCCCAGAGAGGAGGGGCTCCCCCCTGCCAGACAGCAGCGAGCCACTGGGAGGCTCTCTCGGCAGCTCTCTGGAAGATGAAATCAGTGGGATCCGACAGAGGCCGAGGGGGGAACGGGCATCAGACGACATCAGCGGCTCCCCACGCCGAGGCCTCCAGAAGTACCTGTCCCGTTTTGACGATGCCATGAAACTGCGAGGTCAGCTGGCCAATGAGAAGCCGGCCCAGGATGGCGGGGCTGACGCAGAGGAGTTTGATCCCTTCAGAATCTTCCGGCTCATTGGCAGCATCCTCCTCGCTGTTTTTGTCAGAGTTTTTGTCTGCAAGTTTTTGGTGAGTCCGCTCATTGTGTCACCTGTCTGACACTGTGTTGTTACTATAACTGTAAGATTGGTCAGTTTGACATTTTAAATGCCTACTGTCTTATTTTACCTCTGAGCACCAACTCAAACCTAGATATGCAGATATAGATTACAGTTTTGGTCATTGCATGAAAATTAAAGCCTCTTTTCAAGTGTGAAAATGACATCATGGCATTTAACATGTTCCTTTTTCAAAGACATACATTTTGTGGAAATGTCTCATATTGAATGCAGTTGAGGTCTGATATCAGCTGAAATATAATAATAGTGTATCTGACAAAGATGACATCGCTGTGGTGATGTGATTTTTTTTTTTTCTCATTCTAGTCAATATTTGCTCCATTTCTGACCCTGGAACTGGCCTACATGGGGTTGTCCAAATACTTTCCAAAGGTGAGTTTATATTAAATATTTTTGATGCCTTTCCAATTGTCAGAGATTCAGTTTAACATGAATGCAGACAGTGTAATTTGGATGCAGACTTTAAACTTAAGCCATGATTTACAAGGGGCACTATGGTAATTATCTATGCAAAGATATACTTTGGCGGTATTAGTGGGGAAAATTAAAAATGGTTATAAAGGTTAAAATACTACAACCCCAGTTCAGCTGCTGTTTCCCAAAGGTGCTAATCAAAGGCCAACCTACTGCTCCACATTCCAGTCTAGTAAGTGGCAGTAATGCACCTATACGCTGGTTTGCCAAACGCTAAAAAACAAAGCAGAAGAAGATTGTGTGCAGAGCATTATGGGTGCACAAGGCACGCTGAGGATACACACAATTCATCCTTGTAAATTCCCCAAAAGAAGGACTCTGTTCTTGGTAGAAGTCTGAGGATCCCTGACATCGGAACAGTCCTTTGTACTAATGTCCTCTAAAGACGGTTTGAGGATCTTTCCTTGACTTTGTGAAACAGTGAGTAACTTATATTCAGGCTTCAGACATCCAAATGCATATATGTCATGAACATCAATTAGCACATTGCTGAACTGTGGCCTCCATCAAATTTTAGTAAAGAAAAGCCATAATGTAACAACTGTTGGAACAATGTTGTCGTATACACCATATATTACCATTTATTAATGGAGTTTCCAGGAAGTCAATGGCCCAGGCAAGAAATGGTTCCAGTAACTCATTTTTGTCTGATTTTCCAATTTTCCCCATTTTATTGACTTAACAATAATAAAACTGAATTGATTAATTGGAAAAATAGAATATTATCTTCAGTTGCAGCCATGCTTCACAATGTCTCTGGACTGTCCTGTTCCTGCAGGTAGAGAAGAAGGCCCAGACCACTGTGCTGACCGCTGCCCTGTTGCTTTCCGGCATCCCTGCTGAGGTCATCAACCGCTCCATGGACACCTACAGGAGGATGGGTGACGTCTTTGCGGACCTCTGCGTTTACTTCTTCACCTTCATCCTCTCGCATGAGATCCTGCTGCTCTTTGGATCAGAGACTCCCTGAAGGAGCAGGAGGATCTCAGTAACCCCGCCCTCCCTCTTGTCGTCCCCTCCATCTATCTCCCATAGCAACGAGGCATGGTCATGAAAATCGGCTGATGTGGCTTTGTTTTTGACAGTCTGGAAACGAGTCCTCGCTGCCTTATGATCAGGGTCGCACTACATATGACCAGAGAGTTGTTGAGAACAGTGTTTGTTACAGATCTGAGTCATTTTTTTTTTCTCTGGACTGAACCTGAGAAACAGAAAGGCAGCCTGTGTTAACTCATGCAAAGAATGTACTGTGGCTTTTATCGTGCCAAGTGATATTTATTTGTCAGGCCTAGCAAAGAAAATGGTAAATACTCAAGAGTGGACACCATTACAGTTTATCGTTAGTCTGGCACCCACACATTCCATTTAACCTGTGAATGGAAAACACTGGAGTCCCTCAAGGGCTGGGTAATATTTCTGACACTGACAACACAACATTAATTTAAAAAATCAGATTTTCATGCATATGCGAGTGGATGCCAAATCACACAAAGTTCATGGTGTTCAATACAATTAACAATTAACTGTCTTCTAGTAATAAACGTTGCATCATAAAAGTGCTTCACCCCAAAATCAAAACGCGTATTTTTTTCTGTCGTTTTAGTTATCAATCTAGATTGTTTAAGTGTGAGTTGCTGAGTGTTGGAGATATTGGTCATAGATATGTCTGCCTTCTCTCAGAACTATATGGCACTCAGCTTGTGGCGCTTGAGGCGCCAAAAATCCTGATCATTTAACTCAAGGTGATCTATAGACTTTATTGTGAGCAGGTTTAATGGAGGAATCATACTACACAGAAAATAGTTCCTTCATGTAACTGCTCACAACAAAGTCTGTTGCATATTGTATCCGGGTTATGATTTCTGGAAAGACACATTGCTGTAGATTCTTTAAATATATTTTCTTTTGGTGCTTTGAGCAACACAAGTGAAGTGCCATTTAGTTACAATATATTCGAGAGAATATGGCTGATATTTCCAACTTTCTGCAACTCACACCAAAACCTCTACACTGATAAATAGTCAGCCTAGTGTATAGGAGTGTAACGATCCTCCAAAAGCACAATTTGGTTCATATCTTTGTTCATGCAAAATCTCTGGATTTTGAAAAATCAACTACAAGAAAACTTCTAGAAAACACACAAAACACCCTTTACCAGTAATGTGCCTGGGGTTACACCAACTGTTGTTCACAAGCATGTGACAATTAAGACAGAACTGCAACATTAGATCCATAGAAGTTGTGTTGTGGTTTCCAGTCTCAGCTACAGAAGCCCCCTTTGATAAATAGCACTACAGTTAAGAAGAGAAATATGTATTTTTTTTTATTTTGGGGTGAACTTTCCCTTTTAAAACAGGAACTTTAAAGAGTCGCTTAAGACCAGGCTGAGAGCGTTTTGTTGCCTCTTCTGGTTGAACGTTGTTGAACTTGTCAGAAGTTAAACCAATAGAGGGCAGCAAAAGTATGATTATTATTATGATATTTCGACTGCTAAATAATGAAAAAGTTGCTTGCGTGGCATCAATAATTTAAAGTGAGATTATGTAATTTTTGCTAAACAACTGCGATTGTGGCCACATTCGGTAATTTCAGAAGCATAGAAATTGCTAAAATGTCGTAAAACAGAAGCAGGTTAGATAATTTTTCAGCCAACTGACTCTGTTATCTGTTATAGTTTTATCCAACACAACACTTAAGCTGCAAAGTGTCCTGGGTGTATTGAATTGAACAACATTGCCTTTTATTCTTTATGTAGTCTGCTTTTTATTTGTAAGAAAATTGTTTTATTTGTTTTTTAGAAACTACATAGTCTTGCTTTGAATAACAGATTTTCTTACAGCCAGTGGGGAATAATATTGAATTGTCACCCTATGTTCTTTCATATCCTAATAATCTCCAAAGATGCTGCATAAGCTGGGCAGGATGGCATGTTTTCAGCTAATATGCTGCAGAGTCCTCAGCAGCTGTTTGGTTTTGGAGTATACAGCACTACAAATAACTTTTTTCATATTTGTCAGCCCTGCAGTTTGTCAGGCAGGGTTTGGGTCAGTGCTTTTTCAGAAAATGCCATTGAAAACCTAAATCTAACCTTCACATAACTGATGGATAAAGGAAACATTTAAGGGTCAATTAATTAAGTTAAAAAAATTCACTTTGTCTAAAGAGGTTAATTGGGGCATCCATTATAACTGACAGTAAGCAGACGGCTTGAGACATTTTTTTTTTCAGACTGAGCGATGTAGGTGGGTGCTTTTTCCCCTCATACATAATTTCACCTCTGCACTTGCAACAGTAGACGGCGTTGATGCTTTGCAGTTGTGTTACAAATTGCAACGATCATGGAGGCCCAACAAAAGAAAACTGTAATTACGTAGAGTTTTAGCGCCATTTTATAAACCGTGTTCTGAGATTGGTTTGTGACTTTATTCTCAGGTTTCTGACTTAAAAGGATTAGTTTCAATGTTTTGAGGTGGGGGTGTAGGAGGTACTTATCCATAGTCAGGCTATATTCGACAGCAGTTGGCGGATGGCACGCCCCCAGTTTGGAGAAGCAGACAGGAGTACTACCGACACAGAAACTAAAGCATTGTCCTGCTGTGGACAGGGGCAGCAGGAAAATGTATTTTAGCCTCCTATAAAATCTATATAATTCTAAGCAATATTTAGAATATTTTCACCGCTTTTCCTTGCCATCAGACAGCCCATTCCCTCAGGAAAATGATTGCCGTCTTTAAAGCTACCAGACTCCTTTGACAAAAACAATAATTTTACCTTGCAGAACACAGGATTTGCTGGTCTGCCGCTGTCTCGATCAGTCTGTTTGTTTGTGTTGTTGTGTGATTTTGGTGTTTTAAAGGATTAGTTCAAATGAACCATAGTCAAACAATAACACAAACAAACTAGCCGTTCAAGGCAGTGGTAGACCAGCAACTTCTGTGTTCTGCGAAGTAAAATGACTGTTTTGCTCAAGAAATCTGGTGGCTTTGAAGAGAGCATCCTATGACATGGATATAATGGCTTCAGTTCCCCATTAGAAAGAGCTGTGGTGGCAAGGAAAATCGGTAAAAATATTCCAAACATTCGTACATCCAAGCTGGAAAAAAACCCTGAACTATCCCTTTAAATCTATGAATTATTTATTCCCTTTTGTGAATATGGCCCTCTACCAAGCAAACATTACATCAATTGGCAAGAGACGTAGAGTATTCTGGAAACTGGAAATAAATGAGCATGAACTGATTGATAACAAATGACAAATTTTGCATTGTGGATCTCCTCAAACTCGGAAGCTTTTTCTTTTTTGTCCGAATGCATGGGGAACATTTACACACATGGCCCTCTCACCCTCAGTTAGTTAGAGATTTAAAAAAGTATCCTGATTATTTTAATTGGTGTCTTAAGAAGTCCAACTCTGCTTTAATTGGTGGATATAAATCATTATGTGTTTGTGTTGTGAAATATTTCCTCATGGGCTGTTTTTTAAGTCATATTTTCCTTTTCAATCTGTCATCCAGTGTTCAGAAGGGTCCACCCATGTTATGAACAAGTTTCCTTCCTTTGTTTTAAGTTGTGCAGTCAGAAGAAGCATTTAGTCCTTGAATGTAGAGTGTATTATTTTGCACGACTATGAGCTTAAAAACACAGTTAACATCATACAGTATATCTAGGTAACAACAACTGTGATTAATGGGAGGGTTAGGGGTTTTACTGGAACGCACTGTCGCTGCAAGTTGATGTCAGGCAGTGGGAGTTGGTACGCTTCTTTGTGTTGAGTAATTCTGGTGATGTGTCCTGCTTTGCTTTTTTCAAGCCTTATTCTTACATACTTCATATATACTCTACTACTTCTGTGCTGTTATGTCCTCTCTCTCTCCATGCTTTTAAATTTCATCCAAATTAATTTATTAATGTGAATTTCTTTTTTCATGTAAATGAATTGGTGTAATTTATCCTACAACTTGTCTGACCTACTTGATTGTTTTTGATAAAGTTTACAAAATATGTTTTTAGTGGCTCTTACAGTATCTTACTTCTGTAACAAATTCAGTGTTGACATGATGTAAACAGTGTCTAACTAAAAACAAACAAGAATTAATTTACCGGACAATTCAAACCAAATAAATACTACTTGTGTGATATCCTCTGTTTTGACTCTCACTTTCTTGTATTTATTAAGTTATGTAACAGGGACAAGGCACAATAATAAACATTGCTAAAGAAACCTACTTTCCTGTGATGTTTTGCTTGAAGACCATCCATCCATCCATCCATTCTCGTCCGCTTATCCGGGGCCGGGTCGCGGGGGCAGCAGGCTAAGCAGGGCATTCCAGGCGCCCCTCTCCCCAGCCACAACGTCCAGCTCCTCCTGGGGGACCCCGAGGCGTTCCCAGGCCAGGCGAGAGATATAATCCCTCCACCGTGTTCTGGGTCTTCCCCGGGGCCTCCTACCAGTTGGACGTGCCCGGAACACCTCTAACGGGAGGCGCCCGGGAGGCATCCTTACCAGATGCCCAAACC
Organism: Centropristis striata; assembly: GCF_030273125.1. Taxonomy (NCBI): domain Eukaryota; kingdom Metazoa; phylum Chordata; class Actinopteri; order Perciformes; family Serranidae; genus Centropristis; species Centropristis striata. The sequence goes on along the minus strand of NC_081531.1, from coordinate 20,453,032 downwards.
ACCTCAACTGGCTCCTTTCGACGCGAAGGAGCAGCGGCTCTACTCCGAGCTCCCTCCGGATGTCTGAGCTCCTCACCCTATCTCTAAGGCTGAGCCCAGCCACCCTACGGAGGAAGCTCATTTCGGCCGCTTGTACCCGCGATCTCATTCTTTCGGTCACTACCCAAAGCTCATGACCATAGGTGAGGGTTGGAACGTAGATGGACCGGTAAATCGAGAGCTTTGCCTTCAGGCTCAGCTCCTTCTTCACCACGACGGTCCGGTACAACGCCCGCATCACTGCTGACGCTGCACCAAACCGCCTGTCCATCTCACGCTCCATTCTACCCTCACTCGTGAACAAGACCCCGAGATACTTGAACTCCTTCGCTTGAGGCAGTACCTCTCTCCCCACCCAGAGGGGGCAGTCCACCGTTTTCCGGCAGAGAACCATGGCCTCAGACTTGGAGGTGCTGACTCTCATCCCAACCGCTTCACACTCGGCTGCAAACCGCCCCAGTGAGTGCTGCAGGTCCCGGCTTGATGAAGCCAAAAGAACCACATCATCTGCAAAAAGCAGAGATGCAATTCTGAGGTCACCAAACCGGATCCCTTCCTCCCCCCGGCTGCGCCTTGAGATCCTGTCCATGAAGACCACGAACAGAATCGGAGACAAGGGGCAACCCTGGCGGAGGCCAACACCCACCGGGAACGTGTTTGACGTTGTGCCGAGTATGCGGACACTGCTCTCACTTTGGTTATATAGGGACCGGATAGCTCGTAGCAACGAGCCCGGTACCCCATACTCCCGCAGTACCCCCCACAAGACTCCCCGAGGGACACGGTCATAAGCCTTCTCCAAATCCACAAAACACATGTAGACTGGATGGGCAAACTCCCATGCCCCCTCCAGAAGCCTCGCAAGGGTAAAGAGCTGGTCCGCTGTTCCACGGCCAGGACGAAAGCCGCATTGTTCCTCCTGAATCTGCGGTTCGACAATCGGCCGGAGCCTCCTTTCCAGCACCCTGGAGTAGACTTTCCCGGGGAGGCTGAGAAGTGTAATTCCACGGTAATTGGAACACACCCTCCGGTCCCCCTTTTTGAAAATGGGAACCACCACCCCGGTCTGCCAATCCACAGGCACTGTCCCAGACCTCCACGCGACACTGAAGAGGCGTGTCAACCATGACAGCCCAACAATGTCCAGAGCCTTCAGCATCTCAGGGCGAATCTCATCCAACCCTGGCGCCTTGCCACCGGGCAGCTTTTTAACTACCTCGGCGACCTCGGCCAGGGATATTGATGAGTCTTCCCCTGAGTCTTCAGACTCTGCCTCCTCTACGGAGGACGTTTTGGCTGGATTAAGGAGTTCCTCAAAGTGTTCTTTCCACCGTCTAAGGACATCCCCAGGTCGGGTCAGCAGGTCTCCTCCCCCGCTGAACACAGCTTGGGCCAAGCCCTGCTTTCCCTTCCTGAGTCGCCTGACGGTTTTCCAGAACCTCTTTGAGGCCGACCGAAAGTCCTCCTCCATGGCCTCCCCGAATTCCTCCCATACCCGAGTTTTTGCTTCAGCGACTGCCGCAGCTGCAGCCCTTCTGGCCGAACGGTACCTGTCTGCTGATTCCAGAGACCCCTCGGCCAGCCAAGACCGAAAGGCCTCCTTCTTCAGCTTGACGGCCTCCCTCACCGCTGGTGTCCACCAGCGGGTTCTTGGGTTGCCGCCACGACAGGCACCGACGGCCTTCAGGCCACAGCTCCTACCAGCCGCGTCAACAATTGAGGCTTTGAACATGGCCCATTCGGACTCCATGTCCCCAGCCTCACCCGGGATGTTGGAGAAATTCTTCCGGAGGCGTGAGTTGAAGACCCTGCAGACAGGGGCCTCTGCCAGACGTTCCCAGTTCACCCTCACTACGCGTTTGGGTTTGCCAGGTCTGTCTAGCATCCTCCCCCGCCACCTGATCCAACTCACCACCAGGTGGTGATCAGTTGACAGCTCTGCTCCTCTCTTCACCCGAGTGTCCAAAACATGCGGCCGCAGATCAGACGATACGATAATAAAATCGATCATCGATCTTTGGCCTAGAGTGCTCTGGTACCAGGTACACTTATGAACAACTCTATGCTCGAACATGGTGTTCGTTATGGACAATCCGTGACTAGCACAGAAGTCCAATAACAGAACACCACTCGGGTTTAGATCGGGCAGGCCGTTCCTCCCAATCACCCCCCTCCAGGTACCATCATCGTTACCCACGTGAGCGTTGAAGTCTCCCAGAAGAACAATAGAGTCCCCAGATGGTACCCCTTCCAGGACACCACCCAGAGACTCCAAGAAGGCCGGGTACTCCGAACTGCTGTTTGGTGCATAAGCACAAACAACAGTCAGAGACCTTCTCCCTGCGACTTGCAGCCGCAAGGAGGCGACCCTCTCGTTCCTCGGGGAGAACTCCAACACAGCGGCGCTCAGCCGGGGGCTTGTGAGTATCCCCACACCCGCCCGGCGCCTCTCACCCTGGGCAACTCCGGAAAAGGAGAGAGTCCAGCCTCTCTCCAGGAGTTTGGTTCCAGAGCCCAAGCTATGCGTGGAGGTGAGCCCAACTATTTCTAGCCGGTAACGCTCCACCTCCCGCACAAGCTCGGGCTCCTTCCCCGCCAGCGAGGTGACGTTCCACGTCCCCAGAGCTAGCCGCTGGAGCCGGGGGTCAGCACGCCCAGGTCCCCGCCTTTGCCTGCCGCCCGACTCTCTGTGCACCCGACCCTTATGCCTGAGTCTGCGGGTGGTGGGCCCACAGGTCCAAGACCATCCTTTAGAAAAGCCTTGAGTTGAAGTTATAAGCAATATTATTTTAATTGGGTAGTTCTGAAGTTGCGGTGCATTTAGGGCACGTGGAGATCTCTACACTGTCTCTATAAATCATTATCAAAAATGTTCCAAGTTAGAAGAAGAAACATATTTGATCAAATGCTGCAAAGTGGAAGGTAAATCAATTATAATCTGTAGTATGTAATTTGTTTTAACGTTTCTCCAAAACCATGGCATCGATGTTGACAATATCATACTTTATTTTTTTAATTGAGGGAGTAGTCAGATTTACAGCTGATAAAGCAAACAGTACAAACATGTTTATAAACGTTATGCATTTTGGTGATGTAGGAGGAGGTCGTGACTGTTTGCTAATAAATAGTACAACATTTCCCACTGTTATTTGGAGTAAAAATACAAGCATCAAAAATGAAAATAGATAATGGGTAAAGTGTTGTCTAAAAGTATTCAGACATCTTCACTTTTTGCACACTTTGTGTTGCAGATGTAATTAAAAAAAATGGCAGTCTTGCAAAGGGTTAGGGTCAACCCAAAGTGAAAACAAGTTTTTTTATATTTGTTAAAATTCATTAAAAATCCAAAACTGAAATCTCTTGATTTAGGCTATGTATGTATTCAGACCCTTTATTCAGTAGTTTGTAGAAGCCCCCTTTGGCAGCAATTACAGCTAATAGTCTTTTCACTAAACAAGCTTTGCAGATCCGGATTTGGAAAGTTTATTCCACTCTTTATTGATGTGCAGAAATGGCAACTGTATCCATTTAAAATCACATCTACAGCTCAACTTAGTGCATCACTCAGGCTTCAGTACAGTGTTATAGTTCTGACCTCCAAGAATTTACATACAAACTCTGGAAGAACATTGCCTCGTTTGTTAACACAAATATTTTCACTGGTTTTACTTTGCATTATAAATATGTCATATTTGGCTGTTTTGATCACAAAAAGAAGGATGATGATGCATATTTTCTTTATGTCAAATACCACATACACAAATGTAAGTTTTCAAGTAAAAAACAGATTTCTTTTTGTTTAAGTCAGAGTTTGAACTGCGTTTAATGTCTTGTGTGTTACATGTCTTTAACATGTAATCTTGCGTCTGTCTATGTTATTATTAGGGCCTCGGGGCAATAGCACCGAGCACTACTGTTATGCTGTGGATTTCTTCTTATTCCTCTTCCGGACGCAATTTCGTCCCGCTACTAGTCCTACAACTTAAAGAGTTGCAGGACAAATTATATATCAAAACGTGCAGTTTGATCGGGATCGGTGTGCTATTACTTTTCTCTACAGAATACAAATTTTTCGCGACGTATGTCGCCCAAAATTTTGCATTGAAATGAATGGGACGGCCGACAAAAAATGAGCGAAAAAGAACAATAATTGGAGATTTTTAAACGTCTACTTCTCCGGCATAATTTCACCTAGAGACTCCATTTAAACTTTAAACAGTAGACACAAGTCTCGTGTATCGGTGTATTAATCCACATATCGATAGGTCATATAGTTTTTTATCAATCCCTGTTCAATGACCATGATAATTTTGGGAGAAATTCTGAGATTATAATGGGTGTGTATTGCACGGAATGTTGGTGTCAGAGTGTGTGATGTCATCGCTCAGAGTGTTGAGGGAGAGGTAAAACTGTCAAAAAATACATTTGAAAACTACGCTCCAGGCCGCAAATTCCACTCTACAGAAATAATTTATACATAGAAACGTAGTAAAATTTGTCTTCTCACTCACAATCCTTTGGTAAAGCTGTCAGAGTTATAGTTTGGGCGTACGACGCAGAGATGATCCACCAACACCACCAACAGCCTCATTGTCTCCCATATTAAAAACGCAGGGAGATTTGGAAAAAAGGAAGATGGAACAGTTTTTTTAAATCGCTCTAACAAAGCTATTTTTATTTTTTTTATTTTAAAAAATCATATGTAGACGTTCAGGAAGAACTCGGGACGCTCAAAGTGAAGTCGGATCAATGATAGCTATTATGGTTTTGCCAAAAATGCTTTCTGTTCGAGGCCAGAAATTTGAGTCTGTCCACCTCTGGCTGCTGTCACTCTTTCGGAACATTAACAGCTGCAGTTAATTCTGTTGATTGCTTTGATCTGATTGCCTTTGATCTTTGATGTGATTACAGTTACAGATACACACACACACACACACACACACATGCACTAAAGTGCGCACACTCCTCACACATTCATAAACATGCTTCATACACGCACACACAGGTAACTTTATGTGATTTTAATTACACCTACACACACACACACACACACATTTTGAAGTTAAAGGGCATAGTTTGAAATCTCTGAAGAATTTGCCCCCGTGGCCCTTTCAAAATTTCCCCAGAGGAAATTTTCTAGTTGTTTGTTTTTGTTTCATTCTTTTCCATTTAATTATTTGTGTATCTTATTTTAAAAAATATATTATTTACTTCTATTTTATTTTTGCATTGTTTATCTTTCTGTAACTCGTTTCTTCTTCTTTGTAACTGTGCATTGTTTTGCTGTTTGATATAAAAAATGTAAAAAAATAATTATTAAAAAAAAAAGTTCTGACCTCCCACCACGCGGTGGCGCACTACGATTCCCAACGCACAAATCATGGACTTTGCTGTCGCAGTTTCCTAGCGTGCAGGTTCAAAGCACAAACAACCGTGTATCGCACAAGAGACGTTCATATCTGTGAACTAGTTTGACTTTTTTACAAGACATAACCTCGTGGAACAGCAATGGGACGTGAGTCGAGGTAAGTCCGGGTTAATTTGGTTTGTTTATATTCCATTGAATCAATTGTGACTAACTTCTGTGGCTGCTAAACTTAAACGTTTTGGTAGCTCATTTCGATTAGCATGCTAGCTAAAACATACAGATAGTGCGCAGTAACCAGCAGTTCACCTCATTCTAGCCGTAAAATATGAATTAAAAAGTTATCTTTGATGCAGTTGTCATCAACTATTTGTTAGCTAATGGGAGTATTATGCTGTTTGTTCCTTAGACACTACAGAAAGCGCTCCGCGTCTCGGGGACGGTCAGGCAGCCGATCGAAGAGTCGCTCCCCGGACAAGCGCTCCAAGAAAGACGACCGAGACAGAAATAGGAGGGACCGGTCACGGAGCAGGGACCGCCGCAGGTCCCGGTCCAGAGACAGAAAACGAGCCAGGTGAGTGTCCCACGCTATTGTATTTTGACGGCGCTTGAGTGTTAAAGAGAAAGACCGCAGCAGCTTACACTTAAACCAAGAACCCATGCTGACACCAGTGGAACAAACACTTTAAATCTTCTAGAATCTCCCATATTCAGCTTTATGCTTCACCTTAACTTATTAAATCCCTAAGCGACATACACTCAACACCCTGGTGTGGTGGTCATGTGGCTGTAACAAGAAGTGACTTCTCCAAAATGTGAAAAAGTAGCTCATTTCAAAAAGCTTATTTTTTGTTACGAGGCTAAGTTTAAACCCATTTAACAATTCCAATCCGTTAGTAAGATGTCCTGTATTGCATTTAACTTGTTCTGACCATATTTCCAGAACAAATTAAAAATGAGATAAATGTTATGGAGATGCAAACAACTAAAACTTGAAAACAAATCTGAAAAATAATTTGTTGTTAAACAGCACTATTATTGTTATTATTAGTGTCTAGTTTTTTTATTTTAAAATAAGTAATATCAAAAACATAAATACCAAAAAATGCCCAATGTATCGTATATGTCACATCACAGATCTTTGACAACCCAGAAAATCCAAATAAAAACAGCTGCAGTTTATTTTAGGAGAGGCGGCATATATTTCCATAAAGTGTAAAAATCCATGGTATATATTATAGGGCTGGGCGATATGGACCAAAAGTCATATCCTGATATATTCATGTTGATATACGGTATATATCCCATATTTTTATCGCAAAGTGAGCGCAAATTTTCAGTCAAAGCCAACTATGACATGTCACAAGTAGTTTTATTGAAACAGTTTATTTAAGTGAACATAAATACTGTAACACAACAGGAGTACCTTTAAAAAAAATAAAAACTCTATAAATTGCACATTTAAAGAAAAACATATCTTAAATAAATAATAATAATAATAATAATAAAAATTATTATTATTAAAAATAATAATAAATATAAAAAAAGCCTAAGAAATAAAATATGCCAATATCTTTCTGAAATAAATATATTTATATGAGAAAAGAATAACGAGCATTATAAAAGAACTAAATATGGCAAACCCTAGTAAAGGCAGCATTTATATATAAAAGGGGAAAAAATAACTATATTGATATATGTGATATGGTCTAATTCCATATCACATTTAAAAATATATCGATGTATTTTTTTGTATCAATATATCGCCCAGCCCTAATATATAATAATATCACTCATTATTTGAGATAACTTCAAATATGAAATTGTCTATGTGAAAATGTTCTCAGAAGTGAAGGAGACCAATATTATCTCCCTCTTGTCATGCGTGTTTTCATTTCATATGTTTGCCTTTGTTTCTAAGGCGCTCCAGGAGCAGAGAGAGGAGGAGGTCTAGAAGCCGAGACAGGAGGCGGTCGGGCAGCAGGAGTCGTGCCCGGAGGTCCCGATCTGGTAGTCCAAACAAGAGTAGGAGACCGGATGAAAGGTGAGGCTTCTTTGAAAAACACATCAAACCTTTCAAGACAGTGAAAAAGTGACAGCTCAGGTCGGCAAAACCATGTTCCTGTTTTTCTTTTTGTCTTTATTGTTATCTTCCCTACAGGTCAAGGAGCAAGGAGAAAGACAGCGTTGATTCTTTATCTGACAAGAAGAAGATAAAGGAGGAAAAGGAGGATGAGAAGGTTGAGGATGTAAGTTCTATATATTCTGTTTTTGCTAACCTCTAAAAAGGCCACTACATATAGGGGACTATTTCTGATCTTTCCTTTGTGTCCATGCAGCAAGACTTTGACCAGAATAAGCTTGAGGAGGAGATGAGAAAGAGGAAGGAGCGTGTCGAGAAGTGGAGGGAGGAGCAGAGGAAGAAGGCCATAGAAAACATTGGAGAGATCAAGAAAGAACTGGAGGAGATGAAGCAGGGCAAGAAGTGGAGCTTAGAGGATGACGATGGTGAGAAAGCAAATTCTATTAACGCCCCAAAATGTACCAATGGATTATTTATTTTAGTTGTCAATTGAACTTTTCATAATTATTTCCCACCACATATCGATGCTATTTTTTTTTTACCATTGTTTACTTGGTAAAAATAGAATGCAACAAAGTATAGGCTATTATTTTGGATTCTACAGTTATTTTAATGAGCTAATCAATCAAATCAAATCAAAATTGCTTTATCACTGAGGAGAAATTCAGTTGGTCTGTTAGCTCTTGAAGAATGAGACAGCCTGATGGCTGTAGGATGCGCCAGGATGGTTTTTCTTAAGAAAAAGAGGCAACTCTGCCCCTTTTTTGTAGAGAGCGTCAGTGTTTAGGGACCAGTCCACCTAGATAGTTATAACTTGGCACCACCTCGATGTCCACCCCACAGATATTCACTGGCTGAAGAGGGGGCTTGAATCTGCGGAAATCTATGATCATTTCCCTAGTCTTTGAAGTGTTCAGTAGGAGATAGTTCTTGTGACTCCAGTCACTGAAAGCTTTTATCAGATCCTTATATTCAGATTCCTGTCCATTCCTGATACACGCAACAATAGCAGTGTCATCCGAGTACTTCTGGATGTGGCAGGACTCAGAGTTGTATTTGAAGTCCGCTGTTTACAGTGTGAACAGGAATGGAGCCAGAACAGTCCCTTGTGGAGCCCCTGTGCTGCTCATTAATGTCCCAGAAACACAGTTCCCCAACCTGACATACTGTGGTCTTCCTGTCAGGTAATCTGTGATCCAGGAGATAAAGGAAAACTAAACTCCCATCTCTGTGAGCTTGTTTTTGAGTATGTTGGGTTAGATGGTGTTGAATTAAAGCATTGTTTGCATTGTGTACATTTATACTTAAGTCAATTAATTCAAATTAAGTTTTTATCAATTCATTTACTTTTATTTGCTAACGTTTCACTTGACCAGTCCAACCAGTCCATAATTGACTCTTCATTTCAGATGATGATGAGGATGTTTCAGCTCCAATGGAGGCAGATGATGACGAAGATGGGGAAGGGAAAGGGGAGATGAAAGATAAGGAGATAAAGGTGGAGAAGAAAGAGGAGGGGGAGAAGGAGGAGGAGACTCCCATGGAGCAGCAGGCTGAGGAAGACGATGTGGATCCTCTGGACGCCTACATGGAAGAGGTGAAGCAGGAGGTGAAGAAGTTCAACATGGGAGGCATGAAAGGAAATGATAAGGTGAGTACAGGTGGGAAATACTACTTTAGCCAGGAGACAAGTCCCCTGATGTTTAATATTGTCAGGAATATAAATAATAACTTTTATTTAAAGGGACAATCGGACTAGATGTCGTCGTCTTTGTGAGTGTCTTGCCAGGTGACATGCATGTTTTTTTTCCTCTTCAACAGAAAGGAGCAATGACGGTAACCAAAGTGGTGACAGTTGTTAAAACCAAGAAAGGACCCAACACTCACAAAAAGAAGGGTGAGCTGATGGAGAATGACCAGGATGCTATGGAGGTGAGTTTTTCTTTTCTTTTTTTTTTAGCCCTTATTGCTTTCTGAGACTCTCATCAGGCAAAAAGCATGACAATTTCTTCAAGTTTCTTTACTGTGAACAACATCCAAAATGTATCTGATGTGTTTGACAGTATTCATCAGAGGAGGAGGAGGTGGATCTGCAGACGGCTCTGACGGGCTTCCAGACCAAACAGAGGAAGGTACTTGAGCCTGTTGACCACGAAAAGATCCAGTACGAGTCCTACCGCAAAAACTTCTATGTGGAGGTTCCTGAGCTCGCCAGGATGACTCCAGAAGGTCAGTAAACTGAACATGGGCATTTGAGAAATCTGATGTGAGAACCTCTTCAGAACTGAGATTTTTAACATAAAAAGTGCCACATATCCCCTATCATTGCACTCTCGTGATTTCAGTAAATAGGCTGTGTTGTACAGACATTTGTACAGGATGTATATATCCAAATACAGACTGAACAGTTTATCAGGCTGATATTGGATTATTATTTATGACTTTGGTATCTTAATACCTCTGAGTACAGACTCAAATATTTAAAGTTTAATATAATTTAAGTTAAATGCTTGATTAAGTTCTTGTGATTTTCTCACACCAGATGCAAAGACAGTTTTTAGCGTGGCAGGAGTATATAAAAAGTCAGTGCAAAGATCCAGACTGGCTTGTAACGCAATGATGCACATTACGTGATGCAAGATTTGTGTGACTCTGTGTCACAAAAGCCCATCAGTGTTGAGATTCTACTGCATAGCAGAGCCCTGATTGATCTGAACTCCATTTGGAAAACAAGCATTTTAAAAGTCATGTGCGCATTGTCTTGACAGATGATATGAATTCTGCTCCTTCTTTTTTTTAGCAATTGGCATCATGATTTTATTGATGTTATCTCAGCATCCTTTTGATCCATTTATTGCAATAAAATCACAGAAAAATCTGTTCATTTTAAGTTCATGTGGCTGATACATCAGGGTAAATCAACCTCAGTCTTGTGACTTGCTAGATATAGTGAATATTTATTGACCTTGACACACCAAATATGAAACTGCCACTCTCAAAAGAGCTGCAGCTGAGTCAGAATGCCTGTAGTTGCTTTCCATGTGTGACATCTGGCCATTGATAGCTAACAGGTCATCAAACTGGGCACTGGTTAGCCTCAATCATCGCTGGAAGCAGCAGTCATCAAGGGCCAGTTCCTGGAGAAGGCAGTGAAATGTAATAATGTACTCTGTGTGTGCCTCGAGCTGCTGTTATGAACCCAGACACAACAATGTTTGGTTTTCCAACACATCTGGGACTTTCACAATGACATGTTGTCTGTATTACCACCGCCATGTCTCTGCAAAGTCACACAAATAAACACTGATGATCCCACTTTTAAACTTTTGCAAGTATCACAAGGCAAAAATTCTCTTTGAGTTTGGCGTGAGCACAGCACATGGCTTGTTTACGTACTCTCTTTTGTAGTCGCCCTTAAACATGATTAAGGATTTGAAAGGACAGTATTAACTCATTAGGAGCTATCATGCCTGTATACTTCTTAGTTTGGCCTTATTGAGCATTAGTGTGATCTGTTGAAGTAAGACTATACTGCCATATAAACATAATCACTGCCTTTAGCATTCAGAATGTGTCTCTATAAACCTTCACTAACCATGCAATGTCTTTGTTTGGCTGTTTTTGTAATCATGCAGAAGTGAATGCGTACAGGCTGGAACTGGAAGGCATTACTGTTAAAGGGAAGGGTTGTCCCAAACCCATTAAGACCTGGGTGCAGTGTGGAGTGTCTATGAAGATCCTCAGTGCAATGAAGAGGTGAGTCTGACTTTGCTGACTGCTAGCGTGATGGACTATGATATTTTATGGAATTTAGCAATGATGTTGCTAATGGAGCATGTAAAAAGATCAGTTACAAGCAAAGATAGTAAGGCATGCAGCTTGTGCAAAAGGGTGATTTAGGGACATGTGCAGAGAGGAGCAACAATCTTTTAAAGGTCAAATAAAGTAATTCATATTGAACTGGACATGAAGTTGCGGGTAATACAGCAGTATCAATCATAAAACATTATTAAAGAAGCATTTGGCCAGTGTGTGTACCGTAACAAATATATTTCTCTAAAAAGTATAACTACTGTTGTCCCAGGCAGTCTGCTCTTTGAAATGTGTATAAAATGTGTAATAACTAAATGAAATTGCATTAATCCTTTTTTGGATCAGTGAGGTTCAAGTTGTACATGACACTTGATTATTTCTGACCAGAAACCAACACTTAACATTCATGATTATGTCTTCCTCATAAATGTACCCAGACATAGCTATGACAAGCCCACCCCCATCCAGGCTCAGGCCATCCCCGCCATTATGTCGGGTCGAGACCTCATTGGCATCGCTAAGACCGGCAGCGGGAAAACCATAGCTTTCCTGCTGCCCATGTTCCGACACATCATGGACCAAAGGCCCCTGGAGGAGTCTGAAGGACCAATAAGTAAGAAATAGATTAATGTTTTAATGTTAATGTTTACAGAAAATGTTCTTGTTTCTATTATAGTATATCCAAGTACAAAAGAAGTACTACTACTAAAGAAAGTAAGAACTTGGATTATGACTTTGGCTAAATGTAGGTCAAAGGAAGACTAAAACAGGACACATCTCCACTGTTATGCTTCCACTGCATTTCTCATCTTCTCAAATAGCCACTCTAAAGTAATTCAAGTCCATGTTACTTCAGTTAATGCTCCTGGCAAATAAGTTGCATCGAACCTTTGACATTTCAAGATGTAAAACTTATTTTCTATTCACATCCTGTTTTTTTTCTCCCAGCTATAATCATGACCCCGACCAGAGAATTGGCTCTGCAGATTACAAAGGAGTGTAAGAAATTCTCTAAACCGCTGGGACTCAGGGTGGTGTGTGTCTATGGAGGCACGGGTATCAGCGAACAGGTAAACACAAACACGAATGTTATTCCCTTGATAAATTATCTAACTAGAAGGCTTTAGTAGAATTATATGCATGTTATATGATTTATCACAGACAACATGTGCCTCATTCATGTCCTGCTTTTTATTTACCTGCCCATTCATAATTACATAAACTGTGTTAAAAAGCAACAGAGAAGGCAGAAATATTAAACTCAGAGCGTGCACTTCATTTTCTTTCTTTTTTTTCTCCTTTCGTTAAGAATAATTCTAAACCCATTTGCCTCATGAAGGACAAATGAAAAAACACACATAATTGTTGTAGTAATGCACAAGATGAGAAGACGAAATACTGCTAACTGCTGAAAATAGTAATTGGTTACAGCCCTGGGGTAGCCTTGGGTACAATGAATTAGACTTTATGATATGATATAACAGTGTGCAGGGCAAGTAAGCACAACTATTTTTGTTCAGCTGTTATATTTGAACTTTGAACATCGTGTCAATATTTTCAGTTGTTGTTGTTGTTGTTGGCGGCTTCCAGATTGCTGAGCTGAAGAGAGGAGCTGAGATCATCGTGTGCACGCCGGGGAGAATGATTGACATGTTGGGGGCCAACAGCGGTGAGTTCACACACTTTGACTCTCTCACTTGTTTATTCTTGTAGGCTGTCAATGCAAATAAGCATTTTTGATGCCTTGTGAGCCTTTTGTTGATTACCTTGCATGGAATGTTACAATATGATAAACTACATAATTAAACACGTCAGTACCACCTACTAAACTGTTGACATTATTTGACCACCCTTGGGATCAGTCATATCTACAAGACAGTGGTGTGTTTCCTGAAGATAAGGGCAAGTACAGGTAGGTGGACCTGGTGCTGCCTCCGTGGTTCTTCAAACTCCAAGCCAGAGAAGATCAAAATGTTTGATTAGTGTGTTGTAACGTCTGTTGATATTATGTTATATTGATGCACAACCAGGGTTCTACAGTGGTTGTTTTATGAAATGTACTCAAATTCAAAAGACACACATGCATTTTGATATTTAAAGCACAGAGAGAGTTTTCAAGTCGTTTTCACTGATCACGCAACTGTCCTGTCTCGATCTAATTATTTTTAATTTGTGGCTACTGAGAATAAATGTCACTGTAGAGCCCTGTACAGCACTGATTGCATACAAATGTGAAGAAATACTGTGTTTAGAAAGCTGTAGTTATCGTATTTACTGACACTTATTGTACATTGTGTATATCTTTTCCGAGCAGTTATTATGAGAGAGGGTTTTTTTGTTTCCACACATGCGAGGTAATCTGTAATATGTTTCCCTTGTAGGTGAAAAGACGCTTGGTCAGATAATGCTTGATGGGGCTCCATCTCTTGTAGTGTATCTTGAGGCTGTTTTCTGAGTTTTACAGGTCCCTCATGCCCCTGAGATGGTACGCAAGACCAGAGACAAGCGAAAGCAACACTTTTAAAATATAAATCAAATAAAACCCTGGCTGCTTAACACTAGTCCACAAGAATGAGCTGAAGTTAGGATGCCTTGTTTTGTTAAATAATGTCAAGTAGATTTATTATGAAAAAGGTGCTGTGTGTTTGCTAGATTAGTTTGTTTGTTGAAGAATGCATGTGAGGACTGGCTTTTTTTGAAGTTGACCGTTTTCCCCATGCTCCTCCCCATTGACGTGTAGGTCGAGTCACCAACCTGCGCAGAGTTACATATGTGGTGTTGGATGAAGCTGACAGGATGTTTGACATGGGCTTCGAGCCACAGGTGTGTGTCACTGGGATTAATACCTCATTTTATTGTTATATTATTAGATTAATGTATTTATTTAGAAATACTTTACATTGCATGTTTGGCAGCCCCAGTAAGGAAGCACAAACAGACATTTATTGCCATGAAGAATAATAATACAAAGTTATGGGTGTATAATGGCACAAATCTAACAATTGTAAAAGGAGTGCATCTCTGTCCTTCAATTTTTTTTATTTTTTTTTTACATCCATTCAGTGATTGACTTGGCACTTTGCAGATGGTTTGTTGAGAATAATTTCTGTGTCCGAATTGGTTGCATTTTGCCTTCTGATGCTGACCTCCACATGTTGTCTGGTTCCACTACCAGGTGATGCGTATTGTGGACAACGTGCGTCCAGACCGCCAGACGGTCATGTTTTCGGCTACCTTCCCCAGAGCCATGGAGGCGCTGGCTCGTAGGATCCTTGCCAAGCCCATTGAGGTCCAGGTGGGAGGCCGCAGTGTCGTCTGCTCTGATGTGGAACAACACGTGGTAAATCATCTAGGTTTCCTCCGGTTCTCATTGAAAATGATTTATTTAAAGGGAACATTTGGTTTCTTTGTCCGCTATCTTGACATACTCCAGTATTTTACTTAAATATTTGTTAAGACTGTCCTTTTTTCCAAATTTATATTGATAACCCAGTCCAAATCACACTCCTCATCATCCACCATCACCCTCTCTCATTTTCTTTCTGTGTTTGTTTCTGAAGCTGGTGATTGAGGAGGACAAGAAGTTCCTGAAGCTGCTTGAGATTCTGGGTCACTACCAGGAGAAGGGATCGGTCATCATCTTTGTAGACAAACAGGAGCATGCTGACACATTGCTAAAAGACCTGATGAAAGCCTCGTACCCCTGCATGTCTCTGCACGGAGGTAAGGAGTCACATTAGTGATGCACTGATTACAACTTGTTGATGGTTCAATATTTAACTGAGTTTGCCAAAAATCCAGATTTCTGACAGTAAACGCTACAGAAATGTCATCATGTCATTTGTTACCAAACATTTTGATCTCAATATGACAAATTAAGAATAAGGCAGCTATATATCTGCTGTAGCAAAAGATGAATCGGAGTTAATTGATTTCTGTGCTTTCTGAGCTTGGGAGAAGTATATACTTAAGAAAAATCTTATCGGAGATGGATAAGTAATCAGATGGTGCCTACAGAGAGCAGCAAAAATCAATTGTGACATTTTGCTACTTTTTATTGTGATATTTAAAGTATGTACACTATACAGTTTGTAATGTAAGGTCTATTACCAGCCAAAAAGGGTCAGTTTGTCCTTGTTTGTGTGACAAGTGTGAATGTTTTAAGTAACTCTTACAGCTGCATAATGAATAAACACCCTTACTATCAAAGGCTCTGATTCCTTCCTTACCATGATTTATGTTATGTCTAGTATTTTGTCTTTCTTATACTACTTTCCTGTGTTGTTCTTAGGAATCGATCAGTATGACAGAGACAGCATTATTAATGACTTTAAGAACGGAGCCTGTCGTCTGATGGTGGCCACCTCTGTGGCAGCCAGAGGCCTGGATGTCAAGCAGCTCATCCTGGTGGTCAACTACAACTGTCCCAACCACTATGAGGACTATGTCCACAGGGCCGGACGCACAGGCAGAGCAGGGAACAAGGTCAGTTATTAGACTGTGTTTGTTTTTGGTGCCAATTTTTAATGTATTAAATGGACTGGTCATCTCTCTGTTAATGATTTTAATATTTCGTCTTGTTCCTTCTTCCAGGGCTATGCCTACACCTTCATCACAGAAGATCAGGTTCGCTATGCTGGGGACATCATCAAAGCCTTGGAGCTGTCAGGCTCTCCTGTCCCACCTGAGCTGGAGCAGCTTTGGGCCTCCTTCAAAGACCAACAGAAAGCGGTAAGACTAGTATAGAGAAAGAGGGGACTGACACAGCTATGATTGTGTGTACATCAAAGCTTCATTCTGATTTCAAGCTGCACTAGCCAGCACATACTGGCAGCTGGAGGTATTTTATCTAAAATATCAGTATGAAAAATAATGTAAAATATGTGAATAAGGCAATTTAGAAAGGGGGAAAAAAAGCAGTCCTTGTGCCCTTATTTTACACTTTCTCTATTTTTCCCTTCCCTCCTTCATCCCTGCAGGAGGGTAAGACCATCAAGAGCAGCAGCGGCTTCTCAGGAAAAGGCTTTAAGTTTGACGAGACGGAGCACGCCTTAGCCAATGAGAGAAAGAAGTTGCAGAAAGCTGCTCTTGGACTGCAGGACTCTGACGATGAGGACGGAGCCCTGGATGTAAGAAATGTTGCCATTTCGCTGTTAATTACATGAGTTTTGATTGTTGTGTGAATTGGCAACACTTTCATGGAACAAAATGCAACAATTTCTCAGCGTCATATTAATGATCTATTTATTTTGTGGCAACTTAAGTTTGCCACCCTCAGTTCCATTTACAAAATCATTCTAATTAGTCACCATTTCAACCCATATTAATCATCCCCCTGCTTCTTCCCCTCCTCAGATTGAGGAGCAAATCGAGAGCATGTTCAACTCCAAGAAGAGGGTGAAGGACCTGTCTGCTCCCGGGGCAGCCACTGGTTCTGCAGGAGCAGCAGCCTCAACAACAACTGTCCCAGGAGGGCTGCCAGGCCTCGGACCCACATCTGCTGGAAACATCCAGAAACTGGAAATGGCAAAGAGACTAGCGCTCAAGATCAACGCTCAGAAGAACCTGGGCGCCGAGGCTCAGGTACGTCAAACAGAGAGGAAATGCACAGGTGTTCAGTGCCAGACGAGAGACGGAGAGGAGTCTCTAAAAGTTCTGATCTGATGATCTGTAAATCATCACATATTGTACTTAGTGATTAAGGGCAGTTGATTGTCAGTTAGTTGTCCTTTCGTCAGTTTGACACCAACGTTTGGACTAGGCAAAACATGTTTACACCTAACCATGAGCCAAAAAAAAAAGTAAATTAATTAAATACTTGATTGATTTTCACCATTTGTATTTTTGCAAATCTTAATAACTAATGAAGTCCTTCGTAGCACAACATACTGCAATGTAAAATATTATGTTTTAAAGGCTCAGTGTTAATATGAAAATACGAATCTCTTGCTTTTTATTATAATTATGTGCACTATTGAATTAAGACTATATTCTAAAAGAATTCATCACAGTATATAGTTACACTGGTTGTTATCTGTGGTCACTGCCCTGCAGGTTGTTGGTCTAAGTAGCCATAAACTTAAGAGCCCTTCAGTTCCTAT
Organism: Centropristis striata; assembly: GCF_030273125.1. Taxonomy (NCBI): domain Eukaryota; kingdom Metazoa; phylum Chordata; class Actinopteri; order Perciformes; family Serranidae; genus Centropristis; species Centropristis striata. Next base: position 20,435,631 of record NC_081531.1, on the reverse strand, counting down.
TTATTACTCTTCAACGTGTAATATGCAACAGTTCTCCACCTATTTTATAATTTTTTGTCAATTATTTCAGATTTTTCGTTTAGCATTTTTATTGCTTGGTTTGTTTCATGTGTTGTGTCAAGATTAATTTCCCCCACATGGACCAAATAAGATCAAACTAGTTTTGTCTTCTTGTTCAGGACGTGATGCAGCAGGCCACCAACGCCATTCTGCGGGGCGGCACCATCATGACACCCTCTGTGTCGGCCAAGACTATTGCAGAGCAGCTGGCGGAGAAGATCAATGCCAAGCTGAACTACACCCCCGTGGAGAAGCTGGAGGAGGAGCGGCAGGCGGCTGAACAGGCTGAGACCGTCAAGAGATACGAAGAGGAGCTGGAGATCAACGACTTCCCTCAGGTCAGCAGAGCCAGAACGTTCAGCAGATTCCTGTTTATTTTTATTAATCTTTATTTTTATGTGCTAGGTGAGGTTCAGTGTGTACCAATAGTTGTACTTTGATTACTAGCCCCTGTAAGTGCCCAGGGCAACAAAGGGGGGGAATATTTTCAAATCTCGTACAATTTTTCCTTTAAAAATATTTTGTTTGAATCTTAAATTAAATTTTTGTCGAACACAATTCCACATGACAGCAAATGTTTTTCTAGGATTGTCAATGATGTCTTTATTTATTCCCAAAAACTTCAAGCTTCAATTCCATCTGTTCTTCCCCAGACGGCCAGGTGGAAGGTGACCTCTAAAGAAGCTCTGCAGAGGATCGGTGAATACTCTGAAGCCGCCATCACAATCAGAGGAACCTATTTCCCTCCAGGCAAAGAGCCCAAGGAAGGAGAACGCAAGATCTACCTGGCTATTGAAAGTATGTGCCAGGCAAATGATTTATGTGTTAAATTTTGAAAGACTTTTACATTTTCAAAATGTGGCTCCTACTACTTCTCTCAGCAGCCTTCCGGTTCTGAATTCTCCTATTTTCTTGTTTTTGACATATACTGTATATTAATGCTGTTTGTTTTATAGGTGCAAATGAACTGGCTGTGCAGAAAGCCAAAACCGAGATCACGCGGTTAATCAAGGAAGAGCTCATCAGATTAGTAAGTATCTTCTGTTTCTTGAAATCAACATCTAGTACTGGATCTAATGCTCATTTTGGAGCAGGAAATGTAAAACAAGACAAGTTTTTATTCAGCAAAAATCTAAGAAAGATGTCGGTTAATGTATTTTTTTTCTTTCATTTCAGCAAAATTCCTACCAGCCGACGAGCAAAGGCCGGTACAAAGTGTTGTAGAAGAGAAACAAAAGCTTGCTGGAGGAGTTTCCATCATCAAACAGTTTCCTGTCATCTCTACAGCTTCTTTAAAGTGGTTGAAGATTATTTTAGTCTATATTTTTAATAATATTCCCTACAAAGACCTAAGTTTAATGTATGGATTCATTTTTATTTTCCATTCCCCCCCCCCTTAGTTTTGTCTGGGCTTCACATGAGTAACCTGTGATTTTATACCTACAGATCATAAATAACAAAATGCCGAATGCAGATATGACCTCCAATGTCATGGAACCATCACAATCTGCAATATGTTTTTTAAGTATAAGACACATTTTCTCTCAATGTTATTTTTGGGGTCAGATTTCACTCTGTATGTATAAGCAACATCCCAACCATAGTCTTTCTCTATGAAGAAATAGTCAGACAAAAGATGTTTTTACTTTTCTGCACAATAAAACGATGTGTTGCTATGGAATACATTTGTCCAGCTCTTTGTATTAATATATCTGGTAGATATATGGAATATGAAATAATAAAAAATGGCAAAAATACATCCTGAAATAAATAAAAGGCATTAAATGTATGAATAAATATATAAGTTATTATTTTGGCATTCATTTAAATATTTATTGCTCATTTATTTCATAGGCTTGGTTATTTATTTTATATTGACTTAAATGGCATTCTGTATACTCCTGCCTACTGCTTTAATTATTCAATAGCCTCTGCTTTGTATATTATTCATCAGTAGTGGAGTGCTGTTTGGTAAGCATTGAAAATTGGATTATGGCTCAATTTCAAGACAATAAAATAAAATAAAACAGTATTTTTGCAGCTTTATAAGATGCAAATACACATTTCTGTGTATTTGAAAGTGAAACAGCGTTTGAATGTGAAAGGTTCAGGAGGGGATGGAGAGAAAAACCCCTCTTCATATCCCCTCTTTGGTGATCTGCGCATGCTCAGACTGAGCGCCCGTCTTATTAATTTTTAATGGAAAATGGCTGCGTTTCTTATCCAAACCTCTGGAGCTGGGCAGTAAAAAAAACACGTCCAAACTGCGTCTCTTTGAGGTTCACACCGAAACAATCCGATGTGGTGATTAAACGCCAGCAAGCCGACGTCCAGTGGTGCGAAAATATTTTGGGGAAATGGATCGACTCACGGTCTGAGGGATGAAAGATCATTTTTCTCCTTAACCCTTTCTGCACCGAGATCTCCGAACAATCGAGGTACAGTAACCTTAGTGCTAATGTCGGTGTCAGGAGGATGTACTTTGATTAATTATATAACCTAAATGTTAGTAGTCGAATCGGATGCCTGCGCACTTTCCGCTCTTTTGTTGAATTTAAAACCCATTCTTGAAAAGCGTTATCCGGGCCAAAACGAAGCTAAATTCAGCCGTTTGTGTTGTAACGTTTCAAAGGGGCAAAGTGACACCGAGAGAAGGAGCTTTTGTCACCAAAGATGCTCAATTCATGTGCATATTTTTTGTGAATGGATATTACTACAGAGTGTTTGTGATAGTAAAGCACACACCTCCTCGCATCCCCGTGTCCTCTGCAGAAGACAGAAATCTCATCAGCAGCAGTCTGTCCTTTTTAGCCTTCTTCAAATATTTATAGCTTCATCATTAATTATGAGTACTGTATTGCTGAAATTAAAGAGCGGTTATGAGTGTAAATTAGAATATTAACTGATTGTAATAACAAGGTTGTGTATATGATGCTAGTAATAAAAGAGAAAGTAGCCCTTTCACTTGTGCCTTCCACAAGGAGGTCAGAGGTCAGGGTCAGTTGCCCACAACTGGCTGTGACAGAGAGGTCAATGCTGCAGACCCCCACCATCAGCATATTGCTAAAAGGCATAGGCGTATGTATTGGGGGGCATGCAGGGGACACGTCCCTCTTAATATTTTGAACATGCATTAAAGCTTCAAAGTAGCAAAGCAAGGGACTTTTGTTTTGACAAACTGCTAGAACGCAGCTCATAGCTGCAACAATACGTCCTGTAATGTAGATGGTGATAGTATGCAACCTTAAAAGCAATGGTTGAAACTTTGCATGGTTGCAGCAAGTCACATGGTTAAACTGAAACACATCATTGGAATATGATCATGCGCAATCTACGTATTTTTATTAAGGGGTTCGTATGATTTCCTATGAAAGCTTTTGCAGCATGATTTGTATGACATCCTGAAAAATCTGACTGCAACACATTATTTACATGTGAAAACCACTGTACTTCTGCACTTGCCAAAATGGTCAATAGGTGGCGCATGATCATAGTACACCTCAGTTCTCGCAGCACCCAAACAGCACCTCAGTGGAAACCAGCCCTTTATTTCTCACACTGGTTTCTGTAACCCTCTAACATCACAGCTCTAGTTAAACTTCGTTGTATCCATATTATATGACGCTATTTGACCAAGCGACTCTCCTTGGGTTGAAGCAGGAAGTACCATGATACCCTTCATAGTGGAATGCAGAAAATGCACCAATTGCTGCATAAATACATACATAATATAATATTCACCAAAATGCAATAATCATGTGCAGAAATCTCTTCATGGATTATAACAGCACTGATTTAACACAGATAATTTGATACTTTTGTGTGCTTGTAACACTCTTGCAACTTATTTCCGCCTGCCAGCAGAAGATGATGCGCCAGGTGACAACCAGTGACTTCTGCATGAATAGCAGGCCGTCATGCCTAGCAGAGGACAGCCACCACCCTGCCTCCCACTTTGACCTGTGCACCCAGGCCAGCAAGTTCTACCCCCCTCCTCCTCCATCGGCCCTCCAGATGACGTTGGCTCCCATGGTTCTACCCACCCAGAGCCACAAGCCCATGGTGTGCCCAAGACAGGAAGTGCTCGTGGGCTCGCCTGGGAAAATATCCAGCATTAAAAGCAACGATCAGGCATCAGAGGATGGCAAGAAGAAGAACAAGGCAGCCGGGAAGTCAGGCAGACGCGGAAGGCCTTTGGGAACCACCAAGCTAGCTGGGTACAGAACCAGCACAGGGCGACCCCTCGGCACCACCAGAGCTGCAGGGTTCAAGACGAGCCCGGGAAGGCCGCTTGGTACTACCAGAGCGGCGGGGTACAAGGTCAGCCCCGGACGGCCTCCCGGCAGCATCAAGGGCCTCTCTCGCCTCAACAAACTAGCTTATGGTAGCACGTGCAGCGGAGCGGCTTTCCCCTATCCGCTACCACACAAGGAAATCCTCTGTGAACCTTCCTGCAAAGAGAAGACAGTTTCCCCTCACCCTCCATCAGTTGAATAAGAGACGCATGTATACAGGTTTCCTGCCTGATATTGGGGGGTGATTGTAATCTTTTCCAGCCTGCTGTGAGGCTGAGAGGAGATTTTCTATTATTCGTGTTGGTGTCATCTGTGTGCCTGCCACCTGATATAATACTGTTAGTTTTTTCAGTGCTACTGCTGGAGTGGGAGGTTTGACTACACAGTGCTGTTGTCTTGGGAAAAGAACAATATCAGATGTTCATTGAGCAAGGAGCTTTTATCTTTCTAACAACTGTAGTGGCAGGTTGTGACACATGTCATTTCTACTGTGCTTTATGTAGCATTTAACACCACTGAATGATCGTTGAAACATTCATTTTAAAATGTTTCATTACTGTAAACAATGGAAACCATCGTGAGAAGATTGATACCCACTGTTGTGTGAACTCTGTTGGGACGAACTAAAGTCTGTGTGTTCATCACACTACAGTTTGAATTACATATTAGCTCTTGTTCTTGCTCTCTAAACAAACAAACAAAGCAAGAGAGAGAGAGAGAGAGAGAGAGAGAGGAGGACAAGTAGCAACTTTTTCTTTGCAACAAGAAGGTTTCTTGAAAATGTGTTCTTTATTTAAAAAGCAAAATGTTATATGTAGCACTTTTTATGCGTTACATTTGTAAAAATGGACAGAACAGCTGGGGGTCAAGTGCCTTGCTTGGTGGCACTTCAGAGACAGATGTACAGATAATCTTCCAGGCTAACAGAACCCCAAAACCCAGATCCCTCCAGGATTAACACTAGAAAACATGACTCCTGCTAACGATGTCTTACTGTTCACTCTCTTATTGTCACCTCGAGAAATGTCTACATATTATTTGCATGCAAATGTCATCAAAGCAACTGGGTCAACTCACAGATTGTTATCCAAGTCCGAAATAACGTTTTTGTTTTTTTTACTAAAAGTATAAAACTAAAAAAAATGTATATACATTGACTCAGCAACTCAGTCCACCTCTTTCTTATAACCTGCTTACAATTGACCAATTTGTACCCTGTTCGACTATGGGTAAACGTTTGGATGAACGTTGTTTGAATGTTCTGCTTGGTACTGGATCGCTCTTCATTACAGTTAAATTTATCATTGTTCATCTAGAGAGTTCAAAATTCTGCTCGGTGCAGAAACTTTGTTAGCTGATGTAGGTTTTCCTTCTATGATTTTTGTCAGCGTGCCTTTTTTTTTTTTACACAATAATCCAAATTTCTCAAAATTGTTAATGTTTAATTTTGTCTCAACACAAACTTGCTGAGCTGAAGAACTTTTTGTTTTAAATTAGCAAAATTCCCATTAAAATCAAGAAAATACCTAATCAAAGATTAAGTAAACAAGCACCCAATCAATTCCATTTGATATTTTGACAGTGATTCTTGTTGGTACAGGCACATTTTGCTTTGTTAAAAAAAATCAGCTGTCTGTTGGCATATTTAGAAATCATCAACATCTGACCAAAATTTTGTCCCACTACCAACAACAAAATATGACCCAATTGGGTCAGGTGAGTTCCTTTGTGGCAGTTTTAATATATTTCTGATACAAAAGGGTGTTTTGTCACATAGTAGGGAACGTCTGTCACCCAAAGAATCATCTGTATCTTCTGTGTTATCCATTAAAACATTATGGATTGAACATTATTTAAAGAATGCATACTTAGCTGTCAAGCAACATTCAAGTATTAATAAAGATTTGTCCTAATGGAAGAAGCACATTGATGATATCCAAATAGCTCCAACATGAATGTGTGGCTGAATGCACTAACTATGATTGTTATGGCAGTTACATTGTATTTCCCCAAACTCTCTTAACTACCAAACTATCTCTTTGTTTGATTTGATATTTGTGTGACAGACCGTTACCCCAACTAAAGCTCTTAAATACTTTATTTGATTTTTTTTAGCAAGTTAAAATGTTTTCATTTGCATTTAATGCTGAATCATAAACAAATGAGACCATCACTGGCAACCCATTGCTGGTTGCCATGCTGTGTTTTTACACTGTGAGCTGTAGATGGTGTGCAAGCTGCTGACAGGAGGCGCTGTTCTTCCACAAGAAACAGACAAAACTGTCAGAGGAAAGAAGTGGGGGGAAAAATAGCCCCTTTCTATCACAGGTGTGAGACACACATCATTTGTTTACAATGATCACACTAAAATATATGATTTTAGGTATTAGGTATTAATTAAGTTTTAATTTGTACATTATAAATCAATATTTTATGTCTTGATTTTAACAATGAAAAGGACAAATTGTGTCTTTTTGTTGCTGTTTATTATGTTGTTTAGGTACATTTGTCCCTGCCGATCAGTGTAATCTGGCTGTTGGGGAAGCTGGTGTTTTTCGTGAAATGCTAATGTAAAAATAATTTAGCTGAAACAGACAGAATGAAAGGTGGAGTTGTTTTATTGGTTTAATATTTTTGTCATTAATCAATATGCTTAAGGCAATGTAAATACAGTAGACCACATTAAAGACAAGTATGATTTACGTGTCCACTGTATTGTATTTAAGTTTAATTGACCGTGCGCAAAAGCTCGGCCCCCTTAGTTACTGTTGCTATGCGCCAAAAGCTTCCAGGACAGTCAGCAGCCACAGAGCAGACAGGCACTTTCCACAATTTCACAATTCCTTGGTGAGGTAGGCTGCCCATTAACAAAATGCTACAAAGATTAAAATAGGCTCATAATGGCCTGCTGGGACGTTGTAGCACAATCCACAAAATTTCTATCATTGGTATGCAACTATAGTTACAAACACCTCATCTGTAGGCTGCACTCTAGAAAACATGTAAAATAAGGTGTCACTGGTGCCCAGATGGTAAATCATCCATAGCACAGACTGATGTAGCATGTGCTATAGGCAACATCTGTATTTTTACTTATTGTGAAGGACTGAATAAATACTGTACCGGACCGGGTTTACCTTTAGTTAGCTCATGTTTGCTAGCTATAGCAGCTAAACTTGGAGCAGTCATTTGTGTGTCTGTTGATCTTGGAGATATTAAGTTGGGAGTTGGCTCTCCCACACTGTTTAATCTACAGCCAGCTCGCTCCCCTTTTTTTCTGAGTTTTGGAAAAGGGGAAAAAAACGACTCCTCCTGCTAAACTCTTAGGGTAACTGGTGTCAGATTTACAAATCCCATATGCACATGTTTCACCTTGCTGCTCAGAGCTCAATGCATGACTGACCTTCTTCTCCTACTTAACGGTTGCTAAGGCTATGATTGGAAGGAGCGTTAGGGGGAGTAGTTTTGCGAACAGTCAATTACTTAAAATGTAAATCTTAAGCTTTGCCCTAATGAACATTCAGTTTTTGGTATTATTCACATACAAGCATTTCAGATACTGAGAGTGAAGAAAAAGTGTAGCTTCACAGACCTGCTCTCACATGATGAAATATAAAATTGTTAAATTTGGTGCAATAATCTGTTGTATGTATGTATTGTACTGTGGAAACTTTGATACTATCACTTTTTATTATTGTTGTATTTTTATACTTGTGTACAAGGCCTTCAATCACTTGTTTTGTTGACGTGTGTAGTGTTAACAGACTTTTACCGAAATGTCACATCCAAACATCCTTTTCACCCTCCTTTACCAAAGAATATGACGTTATCAAACTGTAGGCATTTATGCTATTTGATTTAAATACAAATATTCCAACATCTCACAAAATAACCTTAGCATGAAAGGTACTGTGTAAATGTAAATGTACATGAAAAGGCACTTGGAAACCAATATCCCATTAAAAAGAGAGTGTGATTGTTTGAATTAGTGAAAAAAACAACTTTTAACTGTGGCATCAATCTTTTGAATGCATTGTAAATTGCTACACATTGGCAACATTATCTTAGTTCCTTACGTCTTATTGTATTTATATCATCTGTTATTTAACTTTAAAAGTATTTCCATTTTTATATATAATTCCTATGTAGCCATATTTGATATTTACATAACTAATCATTTTTTGTTGAGTTTTTGGATGACATGATGATGACGCATTTTAAAGTTTGTGTATTTTATTTAGTGTTTTTTATTCATTTTTATTTTATTTATTTTTTTACTAATTTTGTTTGTCAGGCTCCAGATGCATATGTTGAGATGCAACTGTTTTTTTTTTTTTTCAGAGAAGGCATGTTTACATGTCACACTATAAAAATCACAGACACTGTCACACTGTGATGTCTTACTGAGACGCTATAGACCCTTAATGTTGCGAGTAACACCTGTCCGTATCCTTCTATGACAAGTCAACATGTCTGCTGTGAAAAAAGACATTTTTTTCTGTCCTGCTTCATCTTTTAGGTGGCCTCTGTTCCATTGCTTCTGCAACTGACAGGTTCAGTCAGAAACTTTTATAAAACATCCTCAAACTGTCACTATATTCTGGGACAGATCATTTGTGGGGGGAAAAATCCTGTTTTGCCTACAACCAATCAGAGCAGAGTATTGTGATACTGTGGTCAAAGTGTAAAACTAGGTAGCGCTGATCAAATATGAATCAAAATTATGTAGCTTCATTGCTTATTTGTCATCAGAATCTTGCAGATGCCATTGGGAGCATTAGGAGTCAGAGGAACAGGAATTTTTTTTTCATAGATTAAATGTCAGGATATAGTGACAGTTGATATGACAAAACGTGACCTATTGAACTTTTTTTAAACATTGTGTTTATACCTATTGAACGTTTAGCAGGATGTGGATTTTATTCGTCCATACTCTAGTTCAACTGGATATTTACTCTTGTACAGAAAACCATCTTGTCTTCTAAGAAATTAATTCAACAGCTCTAGTTACCTTGAGGTTTTAACGGTGTGCTGGTGGAACAATGGCCTCCATCCTCTTGCCCCTACTTCTGTGTATGATTTATATTGTCAAATCAACCAAAATTTTGATTTAAAATGTTTCCATGAAGGTCTCGTATTTGTGGGAAATTATGTTAGGTAAAGGTAGCTAAAAACATAACTAATAAATTAGGCCTGTTTTACTTAAAAATTGTTCAGCTAAACTGCATTGTCAGGAAACCAAAAGTCAAAGTTGACTCAATTTAACTCACTTATGTAAATTAACTTATGTAACAAGCACACTTTATTTTTAACCCAAACTGTGATGTTTTGCTACTTTAACCTATCCAACTTGTGCTTTTGACTAAAGCATACCAAATAGCCGGGGCTTTTTTCCAATTTACAATATTAATCCTGTTTAAGATTTGAATCCAGAAGAAAATGTGATTACCTTGAAATGTAATTGACAATGCATTTCAATTGTAGGGAGATTTATTTAACCAGTAGACAGCGTAAAACTATAATATTCAAATTATTATCAGTTGAATGAACCACATCATGTTGAGCAAGGTTGTTGTTTTTTTTTTTGGAAAGGGCTGGATCTACAAATGTGAATTTTGTAAAAAAAATTTTTTAAGTCAGTGGATATTTATTTAGCTTAGAATGTGGGCAGAAACCTAAAACAATATGTTTTCGCTTTTTTGGAAAAAAAGCCCATTGAGTTCGACATGTTACTGGCACAGAGGCTAACTAGGAGAGGCACCTCAGGGCTCCTGAAGCTTTGAGATGGTAACATTTATTTCCATAAGAATACCTGAAAATCACAACAGTTTGTTTCATGTTATCTCAAATATTTGGCTTCATGCACTGTTAACAGATTTGTTCTGAACCGTAAACATCAGCAGAGTACTGATGTATTTGACAGCATTATTTTCTAGAATATGGACAAGATGTAAGAACTTAATGTTTTTTCTTGAATTGTGTTTACATGATGGAAGGCAGTGACATTTTGAATCTTGACCCTCTCAGGAGGACATCACAGAAGAGTGAAGACATGATTATGGAACCTATAATAGACTTAGATTAATCTAAGATTTTTTTTTCTTTTTAATATTCCCATTGTTAATATTTCAAGTTAAATCAGTGTGCAGGAATTCATAGTTTTTGTTATAGTCCCCTTTTTCAATATTATTTTTCTCTCTTACCATCATCAGCATTAAATCAACATGTGGTCTGTTGTCTGTAGATTATTTCAGAAATATTACCTCACATTTTGAGTGTTTTTGAGACGACATGAAGCCCAGTTATTCCTGAAGTGTGATTGGCGAAGCCTGTTAAGCTTTGTATAATTCCAGTTTTATTCCTGCATGATTGTTGTGGAATGTTCAAAAGTTGTGTAATAAATCTGAAAGTAACACATTCTGCGGATATATTGTCTTGAAAGGATTTTCCTTTACAAAAGAGGCAACATTTTTTTGGCAGACGTGATTGGGATTATGTGATTTTTGCAATATCATTACAACTGCAGTAACGTTTGCAGTACACAGCAGCATGTAGAGAACTAAATAGTAAATTA